>NW_021604591.1:15099947-15139757 GCF_004785775.1 Grammomys surdaster
CCCCCTCTCCCTCTCCCTCTCCTTCTTCTTTTTAAATAAATAGAATTACTTGAGCTGGGGAGACAATTCATTTAATAAAGTGCTTGCTGCACAAGAATGAGGACCTGAGTTTGATCCCTAAAGCCCCCATAAAAAGCCAGGCGTAGTGGCATGGCTTATCCTCCCAGTGCTAGAGAGACAGACAGGCACATCCCTGGAACTTATTGGCTATATAGTCTAGCCTGGTGGGCAGCAGTGAGTCTCTGTCTCCAAAGATAAGGTTCCTTAGAAACAATACATGAAGTTGATCTCTAGCATCCACACGTACAGCTGTGCACACGACCATCCTCCCCCAGCACGTACATGTGCAGGCACACAAACAAACAAAAGTATTTGGGGAGCTGGGAACAAGACCTGGGTCCCCTGTAGGAGCAGCCAGTGCTCCCAACCTTCAGGTCGTCTCTCCAGGCTGGAACTTAACGTTTTTAAAAGTAGTGTAGATTTCGTGAGGGGCTCTGCCTCAGCGACTTTTTCAGTCTTCTCCTTGTTTCTATAGCAGGCCAAGCTTGACGCTCAGCTCCAGAACAAAGAGTTTTACCGGCCCAAGCCCAGCCCCAACCCCAGGCTGGAGGATGGGTATCCTGCTTTCAGAAGACCCTACATGACTGCCTTAGACTTGGGAGTCCCTGGCTTCTTCCCACCACAAGACCGGGTACCTGCTAGGAAGGATGACTGCAGGTTTACCACCACCTGCCATTACGCTTACCCAGCCTCCCTGGCGCTGTACCTGGCCCAGCATGACCCCTACTGGCTTCACCAGAGGGCAGAATTCCCGTGCCTCATGGAACCAGAGCGGCAGCCTGCTCCAGAAGTGGGCAAAGGCTACCTTCTACTCCCTGGCTGTCTCTGTGTTCATCAGCAGAGAGTCAAGGTCCCCATCTTGAATAGGTGGGGCCCCTTGATGCCATTTTACCAGTAGACATGCGAGAATACCCGCTGTTTCAATGTATAACGGAATTCCATGCCAACGCTCATAGAGAAGGCACCAAAAAATAAACCGGGAAAGATGTTCCTATGCCAAGGGCTCTTGTTTCATCATAATCCGGGCCTCATCTCGGGGCAAAGGGAGGGAAGGAAGGAGGGAAAATTTGTGTGTGTGCTGAATCGAAATTGGTGTCATTTTATTTTTTCTACCCTTTGGGGTGTGCATAGAATGTATGTGTATGTGTGTGAGTGGTGGCATGTGTTCACATGTGGAGGTCAGAGGACAACCTCAGCCCTCTTAAGATAGGGTCTCTTCTGTTGTGTGCTATGGCTTACCCCAGAGGAGCCGGTCACTAGCTTAGGGAGTGGGGGTTGGGAGGAGTGTGTGTTCTGCCTTTGCTTCCCATCCAGCTGTGAGAACACTGGAGTGAAAGCTGTGCTATTGCACATAGCTTTACATGGGTTCTAGGGGGAATTCAAACTCAGGTCCTCATGCATACACAGCAAGCACTTTATGCCTGAGCCACCTCCCTCCCCACCCTGCTCTCAGTGAGAGTCGGTTTTTGTTGTCATTGTTATTTGTTTGTTTGGTGGAGGGCAGAGGTGGATGGGGGCCAGTGAGACTGCCCAAAGGGTAGAGGCATCTACCACCAACCCTGACTACCTGAGTTCAGTCTGGGACCTACATGGTGGAAGGCGAGAACTGACTCTTACCTTCATACACATACTATGGCATGAGCAAGCACGTACACGCACAGGCACACGCACATGCACACGCACACTGGAGGCTAGACTGGAGTGGAGACTGCCCGGAGGCCCTGATGATGGGAAGTGGACATTTTGGCCTCACCTGGCCATGCCCGGTCACTTGACATTCCTTCTGTATGTCTGTGGTCAACCTGGGAGATGAAATTATTTTTTTGCCATTCCAGAATGTACTTTGCTAAGGGGAAACTTGAGATATTCTTAGATTCTGTAATTCTTCTGCCTGATACCCTTAAGTGACTTGTTTTCTGCAAGCCATCTGAGGTATAGGGAGACCTGTGCTGTTAACAAATGTGCTGGCGTGAGTTACCAGACCTTGCAGCCCTCCTGACCCCAGCGTTTGACTTTTTCCTTTTGTTTTTGCTTTATTATTTTTTTTTGTTCCTCTCTCCCCTCCCCCCGACCTTGGACCCTGTCCAGAACCCTGATATACCTCTCCTTCCTCCTCCTTCTTTTTAAGGATTTATTTATTTACTATGTATACAGTGTTCTGCCTGCATGTATGTCTGAGCATAAGATCTCATATAGAGGGCACAAGATCTCATTATAGATATTTATGAGCTACCATGTGGTTTCTGGGAATTGAACTCAGGTCCTCTAGAAGAGCAGCCTGTGCTCTTAACCTCTGAGCCATCTCTCCAACACTCTCCTTCCTTCTTCTTTGACTGAGGTACACTCATTGTGGGCATATTCTTAGCCATGATAATCCTGTGTGTTGCTCCATAACAGGAACCATAGTCCCCTGTGGTTGTCAAGGAGACTAGAAGTGGATTTCACGAACTATCATCTATTTGTCTCCTTCTGTCTGGTCCATCCATCCATCTGTCCATCTGTTCTATCCATTCCATCCTAGCACCCTAGGATGGGATTTGGTATGCAGCACTCACATCAGAAAGAAAGCCTTCCAGGAGCTTCACCCACTGGCAGCTCAGCGTGTGTGCACCTGGGGTAGAGTCAGTCAACTCAAGTCAGGGAGGTATTTAGTGGAAGGGGCTAACTGCTCCAGGTACCCACCTGCTCGCCAGGTCCCTCTCCCAAGCTCTCCTCACAGTATTCGGGCCCACCCTCTCGCATCTGTTTCTCCAATGATTGAGTTGTTTGTACATGTTTGCTTGGATGAATTTCCTCAACTTGTGCGTACCGCAACTGTCATTGTCCCAGCCTTTCCCCCAGAGTCTGTCATCCCCAGGTACCCAGTCTGAGTCTTTCGTTTCCCTTAACCGGTTCTTTATACCAACAGTTCCTGGCGCCACTCCTCGCTGGGCTGGAGTCAGATTCCTGACACAACTGGGAGAAGCGATATAGCATTCCTTTATTTATGCTCTTTGCAAACTCAGAGGCCACGCTGTGCTCCGACTTCAGGCAGACTCAGGTGGAGATGGGTGGGTGGGTGGTGACTGACTCACAAACTAGCTATGCCCTGCCTCCCGGGGATGCTCCGCAGTCTGAGGTCAAAGTCCTGGAAGGACGGAGATAATCCCAGCTCTTTTTCCACTATCCCAACCCAACCCCTCCTCTATCTAATAGGAACTACAGGGAAGTCCCTACCCCTTCCTCTGTCCTCTGACTCCCCTCCTTTCTTCAAGGACAATTCTCAACTGCTTCAATAACAACCATATGCATAATGGGTTGGCATCATCTAACCGTGGATGCTAGTACCTGCTTGGCAGGTGCATACTGACTATCTCACCTGGTTTTCTTTGCAGCAGGTTTTACTAGGCTGGGTTTTATTTGTTTGTTGAGACAGGATTTCAGCTCTTGCTGGCTGGGAACTCACTATATACACCAGACTGGTCTGGAATTGATAAAGATTGGCTGGAAACTACTTCCTGAGTGCTGAGATTAAAGCCGCGTCCAGCGAGCACCCCACAAAAGTCGACTGGTCTTTGCAAATCTGTGCCCTTTCTCTTTCCTGCCTCTTCCGTTTTCACCCCCTACCCCTGTGGAAACCTGAGACTAATCAAAGGAAACTGTTCCCTTTCCATCCAACCAGACAGAAGGACACTCAGAGTTCTGCAGATGTGCATGAGGTTTTTTGGGGGGTGGGGTGACATGTGGTGGGTGTGGCTCTTTAATTCACAGTTTAGCCATCACATCTCCACACGAACCCTGGGAGAATGCACTCATTTTCGAGCTGAGGGTAGTGAACTCTGGCTTCATTGTGAGTCTCTGTTGAACTCCAGGTATGTGTGAGATCCTACAAGTCAAGTCTCTTATTTAAGTCTTCACACTATGTTATTTGCCGTAGTGGATATAGATTAGAGAGCTGAAAGACAATTGTAAAGAAGAATCCAGAAGCTGTGATTCCAGAAGACACTGTCCTGTCACCTGTCACTCCTGGAAAAAAAAAAGTCCTCAGGGATTTTGAGAAGCAAGATGTGGACTTGTTATGCAAATATGGGTAACAGAGAGGCAGGTGGGTTATTACAAGCTACTGCACTTATGCTAGCTATGTGACTTGTTCCTTGGCATATAAAACAGCAACTGAAAATAATTGTTTTTTTACCAAGAACCTAGGTAAAATTAGAGGTCATGTCAAATTCTATAAAACAGTACAAATCTGAGATCACTTAAGACATTGTAAATATTTCCTTCCTCCTTGTTTGTGTGTGTGTATGTATGTATGTGTGTGTGGTGTGTGTGTGTTGATGTGGGTTGATGTGGGTTTTTGAGATAGACACTCAGGTAGCTCTAGCTGGTCTCAGAATTTTTTATGGAACCAAAACTAGTTTTACATTTCTGAACCTTCATTCAGTGGCACGTGGATGTAATCCCGGCAGGAGCAGGTGAGTTTGAGGCCAGCCTGGTCTTCGTATTGAGTTCCAGATCAGCCAACCAGACATAGTGATACTCTTTTCTGTAAGTAAGTGAGTGAGTGAGCGAGCGACCGGGCAGGTGGGCAGGCAGGCGGGTGGGTAAGTAAGTAAATAAATACGATTCCAGAACTTCTGCCTCCACTTCCCAAACGCTTGGGTTCCAGGTGTGAAAACACCCAGTCCTGGTTTTGTCATTTTATTCAGTTGCCATGATTGGCAGGTGGTAGAACACAAAGTAGTCCACAAACTATTATATTTTTGAAGGGAAGTTCCCCCCCACCCAAGGAGAAGTTTAGGAATAGCTCCTATAAACACTCTATACCTGTGACAACAATTTCATCTACAGGAAACTATGTTGATTGGTTGCTATCACAATGTTCCACCCCCCCAGAAACTTGTATTTGCCATTTATCGTCCTAAAATACCATTTAAAAATTCCACGTCTGCTGCTGACTCGTTGGATACACTATTCACAGTGTGAATGTCCCTTTATCCAGCTGCTGAGTGATTCTTTAGCAGATCCTTGAACCAGGAGATGTCTTCTCTTCCCCTTAGCTTCCAAGTCAGAGGAGGCGAACACTGTCAGGTTCCTGCTGGGAGGCCCCAGAGCCCTGGACTTGCTACACTTTGCAACTCTAGTTTCTTTCTATGCTCCTGGGACTGACAAGAAGGATATTTTGACTAAAGTTGCCATCATCTCTGATGATAGGGTTTCTTGGCACAATTTTAAAGCTAACTTTAGGCAGACCTTGGAGCCCGTGATGAGATAGCTCAGCACCTAAAGTGTTTGCTGCCAGTTGAGAGAACTGCACACGTCACGAATCCATTTGCCTCCACACATAAACATATGCACACAGAAAATTTATTTCTAAAAATTGTATACTGCTGGGCAAAGGTGGCACACTTAAGTCCAATCCTTGGGTGGCAGAGGCCTGGTCTACAGACCAAGTTCCAGGACAGCCAGGGCTACACAGAGAAACCATATCCATAGAACTAAAGAAAACAATGTATCTATTTTGCGGGGGTGGGGGTGGGCACATGCCACGGTGAGTGTATGGAGGTCAGGAGGTAACTTGGTGGAGTTGGTGTTTTCCTTCTACTACTTGAAGCCCAAGGATCAAACTCTGGGCAGCAGGTGCCTTTTCCCAGAGCCATCTTGCCAGCCCAACAATAAAAATAAATAAATGAACAAGAGTTAAAATCACTTAAGAAGGCAGCGAGTACTTCCAAAGTGACAAGCCCCTCCCCCCAACCACCACCCCGCCCCATGAAGTCCCTCACAACTGAACATGAGGAGCTGTAGAGCCCTCTCTGCCTTGGGTTGCTGGGGCCTTTACTCCCTTAGCTGCTGGACAGGGATGCCTCTCAGCTCCTGCTCCCTGGCTTTCTGGCCTTTTTCAGAGTAGGTTAATGTTGTGGCCTCCTGTTGGCTTCCTGTCTGGAACTCTCTCTCCCTCTCCTCAACCCACTTCTTTATTCACCGTGATGACCTTAAAATTGCTCCTTGTATTGTCTCCAGTTTAGAGACTTCTGACAGTTTCCCATCTGCTAGCCAAATACCAACACCCTCCCCCCCCCAATCCTGAGACTGGCTTTTACTAAGGGAATCCTTGACCAGGCATAGCAGTACACACCTGTAATCCTGATATTCAGGAAGCTGAGAGAAGATTGAAAGTTAGATGCTAGCCTGGGATATACAGCAAGACTTTATCTCTCTCTTAAAGGGGACACTACCATTCTTTCTGTCCCCAAACCATAATTGGCATTTTTAGTATAAAAGCCTGGGCTTGGGCAGTTCCAAGAGGGTAGGCTTGAGTACAGGTCCTACTATGTCAATTAGAGTTGAATAATGGACAGTGTAAAGTAGGTCTACAGTAGGTAAAGATGCTTGCCACCAAGCCTGATGACCTGAATTTGATTCCGGGACCCACATGGTAGAAAGAGGAAACTGATTCCTGTAAGTTGTCCTCCAGCATCTGTATGTGTACAGTGTCATGGGCGAATCCCTGCTCCAATATTAAAACAACAAAAACAAGTTTAAAAAAATGAGTAATAGTGAGAAGTAGAAAGGAGATCTATTCAGTGTGGCGACATTGGGAAGAGGCCACTAGCCAGTGACCCCCAAGTCCAGGAGGCTTATGTTTTCGATAATATCTCAGGTATGGGGTGCAGTGGAGGATCTGTCCTTGCAGCTGCTGCTCTTTCTAGAATTCCAGGTGACCCAAAAGCAGGGATGATGATGTATCTCTATGCCTTCAGCCAAAGTACTCAGAATGAAGGTGGAGGTGCCTGCCTTCTCTTCTGCTTTTAGTGACCTTGCAGTCTACGCCATGAATCAGTGGTTTTAACAAACGCAGCTTCAGGTGTCTGTTTCAAAATGGCATCCTCTTATGCAAGACTTATTCTAGAAACTCAGGCATCATGACCTCCTCACCTATGGTCATCTCTAGTGTCCAGACCTCACCTCAGTTGAGTGTCAACTCTTAAATCATTCCTCTTCTCTTTAGCCTTCCTACAGAAGGTTACATTTTGTACTTCACCCAGTCTTTGTTTTCCTTCAACTTTTCTTCTTTTAAAGATTTGTTTTTATGTACATGTGTGTGTGTGTGTGTGTGTGTGTGTATGTGTGTATGTGACTTGTAAGGTGCCCACAGGAACCAGAAAAGAGGATCTGATTACCTGGTTGCAGGTGTTTATGAACCAACCGTGTTGGGGGGCTAGAGTTACAGGTGTTTATGAACCAACTGTGTGGGTGTTGGCAAATGACCTTGGGTTGTCTGGAAGAACAACAAGCACTCTTACACCTAAGCTATCTCTCCAGGCGTCCATAACTCTCTCTTTCCATTTTCTTTTTACTTAACTAATTAGTTAAATGTACACTGGCGTTTTTCCTAGATGTGTGTGCAAAGGTCCTGTGAAGGTGTTTGTGTGAGGGTGTCAAATCCTCTGGAGCTGAAGTTACAGATAGTTATGAGTTACAATATGAGTGTTGGGAATTGAGCCCAGGACCTCGGAAAGAGCAGTCAGTGCTCTTAACCACCAAGCCATCTCTCCAGACCTCTTTTCTTTTTCTTTTTTTTTTTTTTAAGTTTGGCTTGGTTTGGTTTTTGAGACAGGGTTTCTCTGTGTAGCCCTGGCTGTTCTGAACTTGCTCTGCAGACACCTGGCTGGATTTAAACTCAAAACTCTTTCCATGTCTGCCTCCCAAGTACTGGAGTTAAAGTCCTGGGACACCATACTCAATAGCCACATTTTTTTTTTTTTTTAAATCTCTCTGGAGCATGTAGAAGAACAAAGGAAGAGAAGAGAACTAACTCTTTTGCAGTCCTTTGGGGGTGGGGGCTGAGGAAATGACTAGGGTTCTGGGTTACTTCCTGTGTTTTTTTTTTTTTTTTTTTTTTTTTTTTTTTTTTTTTTTTTTTTTTTCTTTTTTTTTCTTTTTTTTTTTTTTAATTTCTTTTTTTTTTGAACATGAAATGCTTTTTTATAGCATGTTTTACAAGGGGAGGGGGTAAGAGGGTCCAGGTGGTGGAAAAGTACAAAATCTTCTTGGCCTGTGCCTTGAAACATGTCATGGTCTATATGGTACACTGCCTTGAATTATGATCTACCTGCAGTTCTTCAGAAGATATGGTACACTGCTTGAGTTATGGTCTCCCTGCTATTCTTAAGAAGACATGGTACTCTGCTTTGAGTCTATCTGCAGTTGCTAAGCAGGATCTTGCAGCTGCCAAGCTTCAGAGGACATTGTGCAGGTGGGGAAAGGTAGGGGGTAAGGGTAAGGGCGAGGGTCCTGGCTTCTGGCATCTCCCCCTTCTCTGTTTAGTTAGAGAAGGCGTCTTATGTTCAATCCCAACTATGTGAGTTTTGAATTTGGATGTCTAATTATGGGGGGTCTTAGACAAGTTCACAACCCCAAAACACTGATGTGAGACAAGTCACATCGATGGTCGAAGGCTTTAGGCTGTCGACGATGGGCAACGCCAAGGGACTCTGATGTGGGTGAAAGGAGGGTGAGAGCCCTGTCTTAGGCCATGTAGGCTGCACCCACTCCCAGCACCACGCACTCCTTTTCGGCTGCATTGGGTGGGCCCCTGGGAAGTGGACCTACAATAATCCCGTCATTGGGCTAACTCACAGCCATCCTAGTCTCTTGTAAATGTTCAAGTTACCAACCATTTGTCAGTTTGGGGTGTAATATTGTCATAAAGGAAGGCTCCCCAATGTTAGCGGCCATATCAAGGGTGGCCTTGGTTTAGGAAAAAGCCAATTTTTGTTGTGGTGATCAAGAGGCCAAGCTCTCTAGCGAGAGAAATGAGGGCAAAGCCAGGCATACCAGGAACCCTTCTGGAGGGCGTGGAAGTCTAGGGGTCGACCGTAGGGGGAGGCAGGGGAGCTGACAGTTGAGTCAGTCTCCTGCGGAGTCACTTCTGGATCCTCTGCAATTTTCAGCTGATGGTAATGAACTTCAACTGCCTTCTTGATGGCAGCATCAACCTGGTTCCGTGGGCGACAGGTCACGGGCGATGATCTCTGTCTTGCTCTTCTACATGCTCTTGATGTCGTGCGCACATCCTCTCAATGAGGGTCCGTCCGGATAGGTCCGTGTTTCTATCTCTGTTGTTTTAAGTCACTACACACAAGGAGTTAGTTGATCAAGTGATTTGTTGAAACTGACTCTCATGTTGCCCAGACTGGTCTCAAATTTGCTATGTGATAGTGACTTCGAAGTCCTGATTTTCATGCCTCGGTCTCTAGAGTGCTCAGGTGACAGCCATGTGCTTGGCTCTGCATGAAGAATTTAAATGTCCGTGGCAAACATGCTCTTGGACTTGGTGTGGGTGGATTTTGCAAAGTATAGCCTATAGAGTTTTGTTACCTGTGAATGAGTTAATTGAGGCCAAGGAATAACACTACATGAAGGAAGTCTGGATCTTCAGCTGTAGAAGTGTTCTTGGTGGAGATGAGCCCTGGTGTGGCATTTACTGTGTTTGTAGGAATAGAATCCTAGAAAAGGCTCCACAAAACTCTGCTTGAGGATGTAGATGCAGGGATAGCAGAAGTTCTTAAGGTGGACCAGAGGACATGCAGAGTCCCACTGAGACCTTTTCCAGGAGTCAGATTGAGTGACATATGGCTGTTTGTTCCATTTCTGTAGAGAAAAACCAAACCAGTGCAAGAGCACTTGTAAATGTATCCCCAGGAAAAGTAGACAGAAGGGAGAGGATGGTAGAGGGGAGGGGAGAGAAGAGGGAAAGGAGGGGAGGAGAGTGGGGGAGGGCAATCCCATCCTGAAAACGAGTAGATATTTCTAAAATCTGTCCTGGTTGTCCTGATCGCACCAGCACTCAGTTCTGGACCATTAGCCTCTGGGAGTTGATTTATGAAGATGCAGACATGTCCTTGTGGTGTAGGGTCCAGCAGGTGTCTGTGTCTCTGAAGGATGCTGGGTGGGTGAACACAAGTACCATGTGGGGAAAAATATTATAGGCCACAGTTGTGGAGTCCCAGTGGGTTTCTACGCTGCAGCAGGTCCCACATGCACGAGGAGGTCTAGGGTTCCCGAGGCTGGGGGCTTTGGTGGTGGCAGGCCCCAATGACACAAGGACGTCCTTGGTTCCAAAAGGGTTTATTGTCATGGCATATGGTAGATGGATCTGGCTCCCCACCCCCCCCAAAACTCACGCCAGTCCTGAGTTAGATAGGGAGGGAGAAAGGGGGAGGATCTGGGGAGGCATGCTTAATTTGCTCCACCCTCTGGCCTTCATTTTAGTATGTAAATCCCTAGGGCCTGAGGCCTCTAGTCACGCCCTCTATCTGTGTACTTTGGGAGGGGCTGTAATGGCTGGCCTATGTGACTGAACAATGTAATTCTATGGAGACTAGACTGCTTTTCAGGACCCTGGGTTCTGGAGGCACTCCGAACTCCTGCCGGTTCTCACAAAGAGTCTCGGGGTTCTAGGCAACTGCCCAACCGTGACCCAGAATACCCTTAGGCAGTCCCACAGTACCAGGTCATTTCTTTTTATTTAAATGAAAACACATTAGAAAAGTTTCAGAGTTTAAAACTTTTTACTGTCCTCCCCCTCCCCCCGCCAGGCAACCCCAGGCAGGTACTGTCTTGGATCTTGCTCTGTAGATAAGGCTGGCCTCAAACTCAGAGATCAACCTGCCTCTACCTCTTGAGTACTGGGATTAAAGATAATCATGCATCACCACCACTCAGCAATAGTCTGTCTTTGACATTAGAGATCTCAATTTTTTCCTACTGTGGACCAGGTATGTGCATCATACCTAGCTTTCCCTCCTTTGTATTTGAGAGAGGATTCTGTTTTATAGTTTAGGTGAGCCCCAGACTTATATAACTTAAGTAGTTACTCAGGAAACACTTCAGTCTCCTGAGTGTGGGGATTATAGGTATGAACTGCATGCCCAGGTTCTCTGCTCCTTTTTGGGGATGGCTTTTTAAAGCAAGCTTCTCCTAAACACTAATCTTGGGACATTGTTTTTTTTAATGCAGCGTTGAGTTTAGTGCCAGCTAGACACTACAGTATAAACCTTCCTGTACTTTCTTTGGTTGTCCTTAGAAAGTTTGGACACAGTGAACACATATTATATTGGTCAGAGAGATTCATGGTTTCTGAGTCCTGTTGAGTGACCATTCAAGATGGTGTGGTTTACACAGCAGAATGCATGAGGTACACTTGTGTGACTGCTTTTGACAGATGGGGATTTTTTTCAGGCATTGTTGATTCTGGCTTTATTACATGAATGTGTCTTTGATATTGTCTGCCCAGGTCCCAAGTGAGGGGCTTGTGTGAGAGCGGGGCAATGGTAGAATTGCAGCTCTTTTTTGTTGTTTTGTTTTTGAGGACAGGGTTTCTCTGTGTAGCCTTGGCTATTGGGGAACTCTCTCTGTAGACTAGTCTGGCCTCAAACTCAGAGATCTGCCTGCCTCTGCCTCACCACTACCCGACTATGGAATTGCAGCTCTTCATATAAAAAATTGTTAGTTACAGGTGTCTGGGTGCTGTGTTAGGAAACAGATGTGGAAAGCATGGGGACCAGTGTGAACCTACATGTTCCAACACATTCCTGGTCTTGAAGGACAGGCTCTCAGATCCAATTCTTGAGATGGCTTCCTGCATAACCTTCCCTGTTTCGATACCTGTTTCCTATGGGTAGTACTTCTCAACAGTCTGTATTAAGTCACCTCAGCCAGGTGAGTCTGGCTCCTGAACCAGCAGCCATCAATTCAACCAGTGAAGTAGAATGCCTAGGAGTAGCTGTGGGGGTGAGGTCTCAAAGATGGGGATGGGCAGGACCGACACCTAGATTAATTCAAATGGAGGCAGTAAGTCCTGAGATGGCTCCCAGCCCCAGCTATAAGATAAGGTGAATTCTGCAGATTTCAGGATTCTTTCTTATTCAGGTTGTAAGCCCATAAGGCTTTTGAAACTCCCTCAATGCCAGGATTCCCAGTATCAGTGCTGATGTTGCTGAGACTCTCTTCCACCCTTACCCATGCAGAGGGGACACTCCCTCTTCTTGTCCATCATGGCTGGCAGGTGCCAGGTGGTTTGATTTCCTTGCTGTGCTCTGCATTCTGTAAGCTTTTTTGTTGTCTCCTGTTGCACTCCAGTGCTCTCTGTAACCACCTTTACAGGCAGCCATGTACCTTGGTTTTGTTGCCTAGGTTTTTCTTTATGAAGGAGCAGGTGAATGGGTTCATTGGTCACCCATTCATCCTTTGGCTCCTGACAGCTGCATCTGTTCTAGTGTTAGGTTCTTCCATCTTCTGTTGGAGATTGGTTCTAATGCTTTGATTTAATCATGAATCTGCATGTCCAAACGCTGAAGGTCCTTGTCCCCAGTTGGTTTTTGATCAATCAATAAAGATGCTAGTCACCAATACCTGGGCAAAGGGAGATGGGGTGGGACCTTTAGATTTGTGTGGGCTAGGAACTGAGAAAAAGGAGACAGAGAATGCCATGACTAGGGGTTGGGGGGTGGGATGGGACACAGGAGCTGCAGGAGAGAAAGCCAACTAGCCATGTGAGAATTCAGGTGGGTGGCCACTATCTACTTCCCCGATTTGGCCTGGGGTAGCAGGGGAAGGTTTAGGAGTGCATAACCTTTGAGGCAGCCAAGGCATTTAAAAATTAACTGGTGTATGTGTGTGTGTCTTCCATTCTTGAATCCAGATAGCTCCTGGGTGAGTGTGTGAGTTCGACCTGCTGGGAGCCAAAGCAGTGTAGCTAAAACTCCATGCTACAGTCTTCACTATGTATACAGCCAAGGCTTCATGCAGTATTGTAGGGTAGTAAGGAAGGCCTTCCCTTTGGAGACCTCAGTGACTAACAGAGACAGCTCACTCATGACAAACACTCAACTGCAGACTGACTTAAGCCTAATCACTAGTACAACGAGCTACATTGCTTCTCTCTCTCTCTCTCTCTCTCTCTCTCTCTCTCTCTCTCTCTCTCTCTCTCTCTGTGTGTGTGTGTGTTCATGTGTCTGTCTGTGTCTAGAAAGCAATTGTGTTTTAAGTGAGAGGATCTGGAGTCAGAGGGCTCTAGCTCTAGACTATTTCTGACCATCATTGTGAACTTGCTAGGTGTTGCTGGCTTGTTTCCTTAACTGTCCCACCCTCAAGCCTTTGATTCTGAAGGTACTCAGCAAAGGCATACCAGGATTAAAAATGACACAAGGGCTGGTTATAACATGTAAGAATTTGTAAAATCACAGACAATTCAGAACAGGAGTGTGGACAAATTATTGACTGGAAATCAGAATGTCTGGGGTTTGATCCAACCTGCTCTGGTTTTGTGATCTTGGGTAAACCATGTGACCTTTCTGCATGGGAGTTCGTTTGGTCATGAGTAGACTGGTGGTCACTAGTTCTCAGCTGTTGTGAGGATCAAAGTCATGAGTGGCTTAGACCAGGAAGAAATGAACTAGTTGCCTGGCATAAAAACGAAATAGGAAGCAGCAGCTGGATCAAGCTTCTGAGGAGACAGAACAAGGCTGGCTGGGGGCCAAGCAGAACCATGAGCAGAGCTGCCATTAGTGTGAGTCTAATACGATCAAGATACCTTGGAAGCACTTTCTCATGTCACAAGCTGCTCATGACTGTGTGGAGATGGAACTATTTGTAAGATAGAAAACATACCTTTTTTCATTGTGACAAAGTACCTGAGATTTATTTTGCCCCATGATTTTGGTTCATAGTCACTTAGCCCCATTGCTGTGGACAGAACACCATGACAGAGAGTGTGGTCAAGTAGAACTTCTCACTTCATGGTAGCTAGGAGGCCAGAGACATAACGTACCCTTTAAATACACACCTGTATAAGTCTAATTCCTCCAATCAGCTCTCACCAACAGTCCATTAAAAAATGTGTTTGTGTGTGTGCCTGAGGGTATGTATGTACACCATATGTGTGCAGGAGCCCAAGGAAATGAGAAGAGGTCATTGGATCATTGCAGTTACAAGAGTCTGTGAGCTGTTATGTTGTTTGGAAGCAAACTTAGGTTTAGTGCTGTGAATCACTGAGTCATTTCTACAGACTCCAGTCCATCTAATTATGAACTAGCCCATTGATCAGATCCATGCCCTCATGAGCCAATCACTCTTCCAAACCTCCAAAGTTCTGCCTTTGAATGTCAGAGACAGAGCCTTCAATGAGCCCTTTGCCATGGACCCGCTACATGGCTGGGACTAGTTGGTTTGCATTTACCAGCCCAGAGTGCCACACTGTTTCGTGCTATCGACTTGACAGAATCTAGAATCACCTGGGAGATGGGCCCCTGAGCATTCTGTGGAGAATTATCTTGATTGGGTTTATTGATATGGGAAGACTCATCTTAATTTGGGGCAGGAGTATTCCTCGGTAGGCAATCCCGGTCGGCTGGTATAAAATAGAGACAGAAAACTGGGCACTAGCTAGTCCTCCCTGCTTTCTGATGCAGATGTGATTCGACCAGCTACCACACACTCCTTCCTGATCACTTGAAATCCACTACTGTGGATTGTTCCTTGGGACTGTGAGCCAGTTTCTCCTCATTTCTTGGAGTTGCTTTAGTCTTGAGTATTTCAAGAAGTATATCTCAGCAACAGGAAAAGAAAAAGTAAGACAGGCACAGTTGGGAATTAGTCCCGTTAGGAGTACACTGATGGACTTAATTAACAATGCCATCTTCCATTTTTCTGTGAGCTTTCCCTTTGGGGAATGGTCCTCTATACTCCCAGTCCTTGGCATGGGGAAGGGCACAGAAGCTATCTTTGATTATGAATCTTGTGAACTTGCCTTGGATAAGCTTAAGATCTAGGTTTCACGGAGCTGGAGAGAGCTCTGTAGTGGCTGGTGTTCTCTCACTAATTGTGTTACCCCAAAAAAACCTGTTTGCAGTGTCCCTAAAGGAAGCCTACCCCTAGCTGGCTCTGATTGGTAATAAAGAATTGCCCTACAGCCAATGGCTGGGCAGAGGGAGACAGGGAAGGACCTTTAGATTTGCACAGGCTAGGAACTGGAAAAAAGGAGATGGAGAATTATGATTCAGAGGGAGAGGGATCAGATTTAGAGCTGCAGAAGGAAAATCATCCAAAATGCAGATGAGAAGGAATGCAGCCCTCAGAAGAGCTGCCCAGAAGGAGCTAGGGCCACAAAGAGAAAATACAGAATTAGAGGGCATTAAGCCAGGATTACAGGAGGGAAATGTGTGCTAGGCACAGGGAGGATTAGAATTACTGCCCAGCTTTTGAGCTAGCCAAGGCAATTAAGAATTAACTGGCGTGTGTGTGTGTGTGTGTGTGTGTGTGCGCGCGTGTGCGCGCACGTGTGCACACATCTTCCATTCACAAATCCAGATATTTCCTGGGTGGGTGCATGTGTGCAACCCACCAGGAGCCAAAGTGGTGTAGCCTTTTACTGCTGTAGAGCTCAGCAGTTAAGAGCATTTGCTGCTCTTTCAGACGACCTGAGTTTGGTTCCCAGCACCCATATCCAGTTGTTTTACAACCATCTCCAGGAGACCTGGTGTCCTCTCTTCTAGCCACCACTGGTAGCTGTGCACATAGGGCAGATGTACACACATACACACATGTAAAAAGAAAAAAGGAAACTTAATAAAAACCTTTCAGAGCCCTATAATTCCATTTTGTAAGTTAGAAGATCATCATTTAAAACCTTTCTAAAATCACGCAATGCTGGTGCACACCTTTAATCCCAGGACTAGGGAGACAAATGAAGGCAGATCTTTGAGTCTGAGGCAGCCTGGTAAACAGAGTTCCAGACAGCCAAGACTACACAGAGAAACCTTGTCTTAAAAAATACCAAACATCAAAAGCAAACAAAACAAACAAAGAAGCCCCGCAAAAGGAAAAAAAACCTTCTCAAATTAAGAATCAACTATAATTTAAAAAAGTTTTATTAAATCATTTAGACTTGAAAGAAGTCATAATAGTTAACACACTTATGTGCATTCTGTACACCACCAACCCAAATGGATTGATTTCAGAATTTTTATAAATAAAAAATAAACATATTTACAGGAAAAAAATGAAAACATGTTAGCAAGTTGAGATGATTAAACTTATCTATAATCAGTTTGGGAGATGTACCCACTTGTAGTATTAGATTTAAGATAGGATTCTACTAGGATAAAAATTCCATAATTAAAGAAGTTAGCTGTAATAGATAATTCATTTCTTACTACACTATTTTTCTTTTTTAAAAAAAAACAACCCTCAAATCGGATCTTTTGACCAATACCTAAAAAGCTTCATTCTCCCATTATTGGAGGTAAAAAGTAGGAAAAAGCTCACAGTGTTCCCTAGACCCACCTAAAGAATGAAGCTAGTCACTGCTGCAGACTATGACACTATTGACATGAATGGCGACTGGCTTGTGCTATGTGCCTTCCAAAATAGTGCAGATGGGTCAATGCTCACCAGGGACAAAAGTGGAGTCAGCTTTCTAACAGTCACTTCAAAAATCACCCTTGTATCTCTAGAAAGCACGTTTCTAGAACATGTAGTCAGCATGTGAGAGGGTCTTTCACACTTTTGTGCTTTAAAGACATTTCCAGTTCAGATCATTTCAGGATCTCTTCTACCTCCTGGTGAATCGCGGAGGTTCTAAAGCTTGACCAGCTAGTCTTGGGACACCAATAAGAAACAAGTCCATGTGTTACTTACATAGCCCTTTCCTTGAAGTTCAGTTAAGATCAAACTGGGTTAGGCCAATAATCCACTCTGACCTAGAATAATTGGTCCCAAATCAAATTGATCAAAGCATAAAAATCTGAGTCCACCGCTGTGGAAAGCTGCATTCCTCCAGGTGGCTGCTCTGTCACCTCGAGGGTTGCTGGCCCAGCTGAAGGCTAGTTGCCAGGCAGTGGGCTGTAGGAACTGCTAGGCTGTCTGGAATGTTTTGTTCCGGATGAACTCATGGACCGGGACCGCTGTCTCAGAACCGTTTTCCCAGGAAGCTCCAGGTTTTCAAATACAGCATTTTCAATGATGTCTGTGGCTTCAGGCCGCTCTGTGGGGGATGGAGACAGCATGTCTTGAACCATCATATGCTGAAACATACAAACGGTTTTGTGTTAGAAGCTCTAGATTTAGATTATTAAGCAGTTCTTTAAGTCATGGAAAATAACAAACACATAGATGTATATGCATACACATACTCACTTGCTTACATGTATGCACTAGGCACATGCATATTCTCTGCCCCACCCCTCCCCGTACAGGAGCAAGAACACAGGGCTCTGCAAGTGGTAGGTATAAATGGTCTCTATTTAGTTACACCCTCAGGTCCAGCCAAACTTCTGTGTAACTGTCTTAGTGTGTGAACCCTATCTGATAAGACAGCTTTCACAGAAGCCCCACGGCAGCCATAGGGAATGACAGTAAAGAGCATGGCTGAGCTCCATCACTGCATGTGTGTGTAGAGGTGGCATGTGAGTGCTTGTGTGTGTGTGTGTATGGTGTGGCAGAGACTAAGGAGGCGCAGGTATCCTGAGCTCTGTCACTCTCTACCTTACTCCTTATTCTCTCACTGAACATGGAGCCAACAAGTCCTAGTGGTCCTCCTGTCTTTGCCTTCTACATTGCTAGAGTTAAATAATGTGTGTGCAGGCATGACCAACTGTGTGTGTGTGTGTGTGTGTGTGTGTTAGGGACTCAAACTTGGGTCCTCAATAAGCACTCTTACCCACTGAGTCATTTCCATGGCCCTTGCTGCCAAGCCTGATGACCTGAGTTGGCTTCTTAGGCCCCATGTAGTAGAGAGAACTAAACCCCTTAAGCTGTCCTTTAACTTCCATATGGTGTGCACACACATACATACATATATGCACATACACACAGACATGCACCCTCCCATACATAATAAATAACTACATTTATGAATAGGCAGCAGGTTGAATTTAACCTGTTAGCCTTGCTGTAGAGGCTACCTGGGTGTAAAAAGTGTTTTTTATAATGAAATGAAAGATTTTAGAATCACATCTTTGAGGCACAGATGTCACCTGATTTTTAAAATAGATTCATTTTATGAAAACATGTGAATTTACAATAATCTCAAAAGCATTTTTAAAGGCAAGATTTATCAATGTCTAAACATTAAAGTGATAAGCTTGTGGACCCACGCACACTATGGGAAATAAGTCACAAAATGAAATGATGTCACAGTGTACTTTTAACCTGAGGACTTCTAAATCTTCTACTAATCTTTTAAACCACCTACTGTGTGGCCTAACCCCCATCTGGAATGAAGAGCAACTGTGGCCCTCTGTTTAACAATAAGCCATTTTTAGACATCTCTGACCAAGTCACATAGAGTTAAGGTAACATGACTGCTCCTGTAAGGGTGCTGTATGAAGTCAGCCTCAGAGAAGGTGGCAGTGCAGCCTGACCTCTGCAGTCCTAACAAACGGATCTCCTAGATCAGTGCTCTCAACTTTCCTAATGCTGGATCCTTTGATATACAGTTCCTCACTTTGTGATAATCCCCCCTCAAAGTTATTTTGTTGCTACTTTATAAATTTAATTATGCTACAGTTATGAATCATAATGTAAATACCCATGTTTTCTAATGATCGTAGTCAACTCCTGTTTAGGTCTAAAGGAGTTGTGACACCCAGATTGATCACCATTTATCTAGAATGTTGGGTGTCTTATCTGAAAAGTCGAAGCTGACTAGCTGACTGCTAAGGACCTTTTGTGTTTAAGGATGTCTTAAGAACAATTTAAGCACTTAATACAATGAGAAATTTTAGAGAAGGAGCTGAAAATTATCCATACCTCTTGGGGATATTTCTGAGTGAACAGTGGTGGAAACTTGAGATTTCTTACATCAGTTAAAATCTAGAAAGAAAGAAAGCACTAGTTAATCTTTTAACTTTATTTTGTCGTACGTCCATTTCTCACACATGCTGGACAAGCACACTGACAACACCCCAGTCTGTCTTTTCCCTTCCTGTTTATTTTTATTAATGTGCTTGTGCCTGTGTGCGTATGCATGGGCACCCAGGCAGCCCAGGTGCTAGATCCCTAGAGTACAAGCAACTGTAAACTGCCTGTCATGTATGTGCTGGGAACTGAACAACTCCACAGATTTGATTCTTGATTCTTTATTTGGTTGGATCTCCTTTTTTGTTTTGTTTAGACAGAGCTCACTAGATAGCTAGCAGACTTGACTGGCCTGGAACTTACTCTGTATACCAAGCCAGCCTCCAACACACAGAGATCTGCTTTGTCTCTGCCTCCAAGTGCTGGGGTTAAAGGTGTACATTACCATGCCCAACTAGAACTGTCTGCCTGAAAATCGATGGTCATGATTTGTTCTGAGAAGGGAAAACCTAGCCATGTGTCCTTTGCCAGCATGTAAGTCTGTGAGTGCATGGCCAATTGTCCTCCGTACCGTACCAGTTTCCTCTAGACAACTGTCCCTACTGTTTCCTTCCCCAACTCATGGTATCCTCCCAGCTCCCTATGGCTTTGTAGTGGTCACAAAGTTACCAAATGCAAAATAGTGTTAAGGTTATGATGAACTGGTACCAACAGAACATCTAGGAATAATCCTGTTGCTTGCATGATCCCTTTTGCTCCTAGTTTAACTGTCTAGTGGCATCAAGAATAAACTTAATGGCACTGCCGAGTTCAGCTGTGTAGCTCACAACGGCATGTAACTCCAGCCCCAGGGGCATCTGCATCCTCTGACATCAGGAGTTACCTGTACTCTCTCACACATGCACAGTTAAAAGTTTAAAAAAGAATAAATGTAACCACCTTTAAAAACACTTAAAAAATTTAAACAATTTTCTCCATCAATCCTTTGAGTGTGTGATGTACTTACCCTAACTCGTTCCATCTGGGTGCTGAATGGGTAAAGGAGTTCAAACAGAATCAAGCCTAAAGAGAAGATGTCCACTTTATGGGAGTAGTTGTTTCCATGAATCTGAAATAGCATAAAGATATGTTAAAAAAAAAAGTCACCCCAGAGAGAACACATCATTACAGTATTAACACAGAGATGGCTCAGGTCCTATGACAGCATCACTGAACCTTGAGTTGATTCAGTTACTTCTGGGTATAAGTGTACGGGTAAAACTGTTAGCAAAGAGTTAATCTCTAAGTCCCTCTCCTGCCCTCTTTCACTGTGGGCAGGTGTAATTACACCACTCAGCATCACAGAGGGAAAGCCCAGGTAAGGCTCCAAAGAGATATGCATCAGCACCATCGGCAGAAACTTGGAGCCGAGTGCTCTGGAGTCTGTAAGGGCCGCTCAGCCCCCCTGAGGTGAAGCTTTTCAAAGCGACACTATCTGAAGCCAATCTCATTTCTAATCACCGGAGTCCCGAAGTCGGTCATTACTGCAAGCCACTAATCAACCTGTGAGCCGTCATTACGCACTTAATTGCAGACTGCTCTGCATGCATAGCTCTATTTTTCATGTGCATATTTCTTGTGCTTTCCCAGTCCTGCAGGGAAGAGACCTGCTGCTTTTGTGTTCCTTTCCCGTCATTCAGCACTGGGCTAAGTACAGAGCAGGCCCTCAATAAATACCTGATAGCACTGAGGCAATGAATCACATCTGCCCTGCTCTATTAAGGAAAGCCCCATTCAAATGCAAAGCAAACTCCTGGAGCCTCAGGAGAGCCCTTTTATTTATGAACATTTCCTTACGCCAGTTACTTGACTACAGGTAAACAGCCCTGGAACTGGCTCACCTCAGAGCTGCTCTATTAGGGGGAGGGAGAGGGAAAACAGGTGCTGTGCGGTAAAGCTGCTGTCAGGGTGGAGGCCAACACCTCCTCTCCTCCACACCACTCTAGGTATCTGCCTCTTTGGTTCCTTCTATGCAGATGGCTGGCTTCTGTTCACAACATAGCAGGTGCAAAGTTCCATCGACTGTATCAGCTGTGTACCCACCATGCTAGGATCTAAAGTGATCATAGCAACCTATTAAACTGTCTGTCCCTTGCCCGCCACCCCTCCCTACCTCTGCGGCTTGGGAAGGGTTCAAAGAAAACGTGTCCAAGGACATTGCCAACAGGGGTACAGGGGAGAAAGATACCCTCATACAGTATTTGGGCAATGTCAACTGATACTCAATTACACAGTTGGTACTCGATCCCATCAAATTCTGTTCATGGCAGAGTTGATGAAGGTTTGACCGAGATGCTGGGCCAGTTTTCCAAGTGAGCAGCCAGTGCCCGTGACTGCTAAGTCATCTCTCCAGCCCCCACACGTTTACTGCAACTGTAAGAATTTGTGGAGACTGAGCTACTGTTTGAAGAGACCTTTTACTTAGTGTTTGAAGAACAATTTGTTGAGTGCACCACAAGAGGGCAGCAGGATGGGCAGTAACTACAGTACTGCCTGGCACGAGAGCTGAAGGCCTGCAATGGTGAATTTTACAAAATGTGAAAGCAAGCACTAGCACACACCTTTAATTCAAGCACTCAGAAGGCAGAGGCAGCTGGATGTCGTTGAGTTCAAGACCAGCCTGGTCTACAGAGTGAGCTTCAGGGCAGCCAGGGCTATACGGAGTAACCCTGTCTCAAAAAAAAAAAAAAAGGTGGTGGTGGTGGGACTGCAGGACTGCAGATCTCTGGTCTAGGAAACTGGGAATCCTAGCTGTAGTTTAATCACTGTGCACTGCATCGTGTAGTTAGAAAGAAAATAATGGTCTGAGTCTTTTTAAAAAAAAAAAAAAAAAAAGGACAGGGCTCTATGTAGCCCTGGCTGTCATGGAACTTGCTGTAGACCAGGCTGGCCTCAAACTCAGAGGTCCACCTGCCTCTGCCTCCTAAGTTCTGGGATTACGTGCTCCAACACCACCTGAATTGAAAGTAATTTTTTTTTTTTTTTTTTTTTTGGTTTTTCGAGACAGGGTTTCTCTGTGTAGCCCGGGCTGTCCTGGAACTCACTCTGTAGACCAGGCTGGCCTCGAACTCAGAAATCCGCCTGCCTCTGCCTCCCAAGTGCTGGGATTAAAGGCGTGCGCCACCACCGCCCAGCTGAAAGTAATTTTTAAAATTTTTGCACAAAGTATTGTGCTTCATTTGTTGCCTCCCTCCCCCTAAACCCATCTTTTCCTGCTGGCCGTGCTCCTTCTTCCTCCCAATAGTCCTACCAAGCCTTCTCGTAACATGGCGAGATACTAACCTTAATAGCTTATGTTTCAGAGGGGAGGAAAATCATTTTACAGTTGAAAACGCTATGAAAAGTATGCATGCACATGCTAGCAGGGGGTGGGGTGGGACGAGTAGGGGGGTACACTGGCTGCAGGGGGTTAGGGGATAGGGGTGGGTCGGTGCTCCGCTGTGTGTGGGGGCTTTTCCAGTGAACCCTTCACTAAGAAGCATCCAGAGTCAGTAATTCCTACTTTGTTTCCACATTACTTAAAATGTAAACATTATTTTTGACCCTGTAAACAATGGCTAATTTTTAATTGTTAGCTCTTTGAAGTGTACTTATTTTTGTGTGTGCTTGCACACACATGCCACAGTGCTCCTGTGCAAGTCAGGTAACAACTACTAGGAGTTGTTCTTTCCTTCAACAAGGTGAGTCTGAAGGATAGAAATCAGGTTGGTGCATGTGCCTTTACCCAAGTCCGTTCACGATTAACTTTTAAAAATTCGATTAAAACCTTTTTATATCATTTCTGATAATATACTGATGTATTAAAAGGTTAAAATTCCCAGGGCAGTTGACAGTTCAGGACTCCCTTTGTCTCTTCTCTTGGGACACAGACGTATACTCAGAACATTTTGATATTCACCCTGTTTTTTATTTTTCCTTCACTAAGTCTTAGCTACATCACTGATGAAGCCAAGTCAATACTTAGGCCAATTGATTTCTCTCTGTGACTCATAATATCTCTGCAGCATCCTTTTTTTCTTCCTCTTAAGTAGATTTGCTTAGAGAAACTTACTGTTTTGATTTAAAACTATTAAAATCAACCTGGAGATGTTTTATTGTCGTAGGTTTGCTTGCTATCCTGTGGCCCCTCTCCTCCAGCTGAGCACAAACCACAACCATTCTTAAGCAAAGGCTCATGTAAGAAAACAAACGTATGAAGCAGAGGCAGGTTCAAGGACTGAGCTATATGAGACCCTGTCTCAGAATGAAAACAAACAGAAACACATTTAAGTCCACATAGAAATTTGAAAACCTCTGTAAATTTCAGTATTTTCCATTTCTTATTAACATATTGTCGATGTGTTCACGTGATCTGTGTGCCTCCTTCCCCACATCCCATCTCTCTTTCTCTTTGGGTTTTTGAGACAGGTCTCATTTTGTAACTTAGGCTGGATCTGAACTCATGACAATCCTCCTGCTCCAGCTTCCCAACTGCTTGGATTACTGCCATGAGCCACAATGTCTGGTTCTCAAAGTCTCTTTTCAGGTTCTGGTTCAGAGGTGACAGCATGTTTTATGGTTGTATTTTCTCACTCCAACGCCAGAGTGAGGCTGTGCTCCCTGGGGCAGAATTGCTTTCATAATTTTTAGGCTGTGTATTACTGGGTACAGTACTAAGAACATGGAAAAAGACTCACTAGGCACAACCATCTCACTGCCTAGCTACCTTCAAGTCTGAAGGACTCACCTGCTCTGGGCTCATGTATAGCTTGGTCCCTACTTGTCCCGTGTGCGTAGCATAGGCTGGCATTGGAGTCAGTACAGTCTGCTCTTCTTCATCCTGGTCCATGGCAGTCACTAGCCCAAAGTCCCCAACTTTGACCACATCATCCATTGTGAAGAATATGTTGGAAGGCTGGGAAAATAATAATAATCATAAAAGCACAGTGAGTATTTACAGAGAAGGGAAAAAAGCCAAAATAATTATATCATTTTTAGAAAAGAAATAAGAGAAGCCAGTTATTCTAAAGGATATGATTCTTTAAAATGAGCCGCTGTCCTGTGAAGAGGAGTAGCTGGCCAACACTAAATGGATTCCACACTTTTCTGTGTTTTGTTTCGATATTGTATGGAGGTGGAGGAGGCTCTGGGAGGAGCTGGGGGAGGGGAAAGAATATGATCAAACTATATTTTAAAGAGAGAAAGAAAAAATGTGCTTGTCTAAGCAGTTCATTACTTACTATTAACTCATGTTCTACAAGTCTTTGAAAATCATTGTTTGGGGCTGGAGAGATGGCTCAGTGGTTAAGAGCACTGACTGCACTTCTAGAGGTCCTGAGTTCAAATCCCAGCAACCACATGGTGGCTCACAACCATCTGTAATGAGATCTGATGCCCTCTTCTGGTGTCTGAAGACAACTACAGTGTATTCATATATAATAAATAAATAAATCTTTAAAAAAAAAAAAAAAGAAAATCATTGTTTGCCCCCCACTTTCTAGATATAGACAATTAAAGCCCTAGTAGTTAAGCAAATTGCCTGAGGTTACCGAGCCAGCAAGTGGTAGAACCAGGAACTGAACTCAGGCAGCCTGACTCTGTCTCTGCTGCCAACGGAGATGATGATGATCTGACCACCTGACCATCTAATGAATGTAACACACCCAACCATCTGGTCTGTGCCCGAGGTAGGCGGCAGCTTATCAAGGGGAATCAGAACTCATGACTCCGGTAGGGGGCAGCTTATCAAGGGGAATCAGAATTCATGACTCCGGTTCTACCCGGCTTCTAAATCCCACAGCTCCCAAGGCCAAAGCCACACCTAGCCTCTGGCCTGAGTTCTAAATTCCCACTTGAATTTACATATTAGATGTATCTAACCAAATGTATTTACATATTAGATGTATCTAACCATCAAGTCCCATACAGGAAATCTATCACTTTCTCTCATCACTGAAAGAAAAACGATTTAGCTCATAAGATCAAACCTTATTATGCTTCCAAAACTGCCAGAAAATAACATGTTGATTCCTAAGATACCATCATACAATTTTGACTTTGAAGCAACAAGGTTATGGTAACTAACTCTGTGGTAATAATCTAGAACTTTCTCATTTATGGCCCCACATCAGAGATAATAAATGACACTGCCTTTCTCTCTCTCTCTCTCTCTCTCTCTCTCTCTCTCTCTCTCTCTCTCTCCCTCCCTCCCTCCCTCTCTCTCTCCCTGCCTGGCCACAGAGCCAACCCAAGGCCTTAAGCTTACTATGTAAGAGCTACACAAAGCAGTATTTGCGTTGGAACTGTCTCTGTTCTCTTGACTCTCAAGTAGTCCAAGCTGATCTCAACCTCACTAAATAGCTAAAGATGACTAAAATTCTGACATTTCTCCTCACAAGTCTTTATCCTACGGTGCTGAGGATCAAACATGGCTTCACGCCTGCTAGACAAGCACTCTACCAACCAAGCTGCATCCCTAGTGTCCCACTCACATTTTACAATGATAATTACCAAACTCTTAAAGACAATGGTTTGTGTTTCTAGCATCTATTTCCTATGCTTCTACTGGAAGCATCCTGACTTTGTGAACTCCCTTCTGCCTGGGTATGGAGCAACCCCATGCTTACTTGATCCCCCTGCCAAGGAGTCCGGTGGAGGGATGACCTAGGGACTTTGGTTTACTGAAAACAAGCCTCCTTAGGATTTCTGGCCACCTCAGGGGAAAGAAAACTGTTCTCACTATGTACTACCAAAAGCCTTCCAGAAAGCTTTAAAGACAGACATGTCTGGAAACCATTAGCTGCCACCTTGAGTCTGTGGCAGGAGGACCTGGCTGAAAGTGGAAGCATGCTCTGATTCTAGCTGCTGCTTTACCCGAATCCCTGTTTTGTCAGTGGACAGAGCTCCTGTGGACTTTGTCAGTACTAATGCTTTTGGTTGCAAGCAAAAGAAAATCCAAACTAAAATGAACCAAAGGTCCAGAACATGCCTGGCAGTGCTCTGAGGCTGGGATGAGGGAACCAGGTGGGCAGGCATGGTTTGGAACACCATGGAAACCAGGGTATAAATGATCTAGGTGTGATGAGAAGCAGGTTCTCTGAGGAAACACTGAGAAAAGCCCAAAGGAAAACAGAATTGCTGGGGAGGCAGCGTCAGTGGCGCTGATGACAGACATGTGACTAAGCTTTATGAGAGGAAAGCCTACAAGGTTTAACATGGACACTTGGGTCAGAACATGGCAAGATACAGGCTTTTTATCGAGGGGAAAGATTTGTGGTGGTACTCTTGTTAGCATACTAAATATCTTTGAAATGACTGTTTTTTTCCAAGGGAAAATTAACTTTCTTTTGGGAAATTTTCTGTCGCACATACAAATAGAGAAAGTTCTTTACACAATGCAGTAGTGTTGAGCAAACCTTTCGCCAACATCTTGCTCACATTATAAAACCAGCAGACTACGACTGTTAATGAAGGCATTGGCCTTAGATTTCATGACAGGGAGCAGGCCCATGGGGGAACTTGTACATTCGTGAGAAAGGTTGACCATATTCACACCTCAACAGCTAGGATCACCAATCTGAAGCTGAAGGTCTCTCTGTTGTAAGACATCATCTCCGCTCCAACCAAAGGAAACACCTTTCAACTTTCACCATGTGTGGATCAGCCCACGGCACCCAGCTTGGACCCACATCAGACTCACGAAGCACAATGACTGCTTATAACAAGTGGCGGATATGTAGGGGCACAGGGTTTCTCCCTGGTTCTTATTCCCACTTTCTCCCCAAACTCTTAAAACACATTCAAACATTTAAAAACATTTTGGTGATGATTTTAGAAGAAAGCAACTTTTGTTTGTTTTAAAGATAGATAATGGTCTCATGTAGTCAGGCTAGCTGGAAACTTCCTATGTGTCCAGAGACTGACAGTGGAGCTCAGTCTCGGGGCCTCACTGCATGCTAGGCAAGCACGCTACCACTGGAGATACACTCCCAGCCCCAGAAAACAACTCCTGTTAGAGCTCTTTAGTATCCGAAGCAAAAGTTTGTTATTACATAAAAATAAAATTTAAAATACTTAATACTTAATACAAGGCCAAATATGCCAAGTGTTTAAGTCACTACCCTCAGGAAATATTTATGGGTTCCATGCACAGCTACTGAGAGCTACCAGGAGTATTTCTATCGTGACAAGAAACAGTCAAATAAAAGTTTAATAGAATCAACAAACTAGCTATAGTTCTGCACATTTTAGAAATATATTTTATGGAAACACTGTGTGTGTATGTATTTATTTATTACTAGAACAGGCTGGCTTTGGACTCACAGCAATTCTCCTGTCTCAGCCTCCTAAGTGCTGTGATTGCAGGAGTGCAGAAGCCTCTGAGTTAGAATTTTATGCAATTTAGCACACTGTATTGCGGCACTGTTCAGTATTGTAACTCTGAGAACCGGGTTTAACTTGGCACAGCTCTGGCCACTTGGTTAAGCACTTGCCACTTTTCTCTAGTCAGCTTCTCCCTCAAAGCCCACACAGTCAGCAATGGGGCAAAAACACGGGCATCTGCTGCTCCACATCTGAGCCGGCCAGTGAGAAGACTCATCTCCTCTTCCACTCAGGACCCTCTCACCATGTGAGGCAGACACTCTGGGTGCCTGTGTCAAAGTTACTTAAAGCCATAAGAAATACGAGGCCACCAAGATGGCTTAGTGGATAAGGTGCTTGCTGCCAAACCTGATAACCTGAGTTTAATCCCTGGGACCCACGCAGTGAAAGAAAGGAAATGACTCTTAAAAAGTTATCTTTTGATACACACACACACTCACACACAGACACACACACACACTCACACACAGACACACACATTTTTTGAGACAGGATGTCTCTGTGCAACTCTAGCTGGCCTCGAACTTAAGAGATTCACCTGCCCTTACCTCTGGAGTGCTGGGATTAAAGGCATAGGCCACCACTGCCCTGCAATGTAAATTTATTTTTAAAGCATAGGAATTATGTGGTAGATCAGCTCGTGATGGACTTCAAATAGGAGATCTCCCCCCACCCCATCAGGACTACTGGAAACAGTATTTACGGTGAAACAAAAATGAACAGGTTCTACAGGAAGATGTATAGTCTCTCTGAGCCTTTCAAATATGAGACTTCTTCCTTTCCTGCTTCCTTCCTGGCCCTCTGCTCTCTGATGACCACTGCACTGCTCTGAATCCCACGTCACACCCAAACCCTGGCATTTGTCTCTGGCTACAGACCTTGAGGTCCCTGTGCATGAGTCCCTTGCTGTGCAGAAACTGCACCGCCTCAGCGATCTGCAGGAAGATGTGCAGGCACACGCTGTGTTCCCTTTCCTCCATGCTGCAGCGTCGGTTCATCCAGTCTTTCAGATTCTCCTTCCTGCACAGCTGCATCTGAATGTACAGATACACCTTGGGGGAGCTGGGCTGGAGCTGGTCCACAGTGTTCTTGGTGAAATCTAAACTTAGAGTGGTTGGCCTGGTAGGAGAGGTAGACAAGGTGGCTTCTGAAGAAGATCTGCTGCTGGAGTACTTGAAATCAGTTAGCTTATTAACATAATGGTTGCCATTATGTAGCCGGGTCACTCTGGGGTCCTCCTTACTGGATGCGTTATCGCAGCCAGAGTCTTCAAACACTATGGAAGAGGAAGTTCCCTCCCTTGACCTGGTATAGGGAGAAGCTTCAGAAGGACAAAGTTCAAAGGAGTGTCCTTCGTCATTGCCATCCACTGTACCATCTTCTATGTCGTCACAGTCTGTCAAGCAACTGTCCTGGAGGTTGTGGGCTGCGTCCGCTGAGTCACTGTTGTCTCCACAGTCTGTCCCTGAGAACTCCAGGGGAGAGAACTGGCTCTCAGATGAGCTTGTCTGGCCACAGGAAATGCCCACTGAGAAAGACCGACTTCTTTCAGGAGAAGGAGCTATGACTTCAATCTGTTCTTTTGTAGAGAAAGGATCCATCCTTCGAATCTTAACAGATGGGGCATCCATTGGGCTAGGGGAACTGAGTGGCCAGTCTGTGCTAAAAGTGGGAGAAATACAAAGAACTGAGTGAATATGTGTCAGTCATGTGACCTGTACAGTGGTTTAAAATGTTTTAATTATTAAAAACACAATTACCAAAAACACGTAGTGGAGATAAGATACACCATGTGGGACAAAGAACATCTCATACTATCGATGCCTTTTCAAAATTTTTATTTGAAAGCTTAA
This sequence comes from Grammomys surdaster, assembly GCF_004785775.1. Classification (NCBI taxonomy): domain Eukaryota; kingdom Metazoa; phylum Chordata; class Mammalia; order Rodentia; family Muridae; genus Grammomys; species Grammomys surdaster. The sequence continues at coordinate 15,129,104 of NW_021604591.1, forward strand.
CTTTGTTTGTTTCAAATCTGTATATATAAGTGTATGCCTTTTTGTCTGCATGTGCACCTCACGTGTGCAGTGCCTATAGAAATAGAAGATCATACTGGAGTCCTTGGAACTGGAGTCACAGGCAGTTGTGAGCCTCCTGATGTGGGTGCTGGAAGTCCTCTGCAAGAGCGACAAGTGCTCTAACTACTGAGCCATCTTGCTAGCCCTGGAAGCTTAATTATATACTTGAAACGTGTACACAGTTATCTGTGTGTAGCCTTTTGTATGAAATGTAAAATAGGAAAGGAATACTAATGACAGGGCTTCTTGATGGCCGCAATCTGAAGCCCTGTGCAAATCAACATAGCTCACAGGCCTTGATGCAAGAGGCCACTTTCCTTTGTCCTGGAGTCTATAATGGGTGTTACTTAGCCAGACACCTCCAGGACTGAATGCTCTGCAGGCATGTTGCTTCACTATTCTTCATGGTGGATTTGAGAGGCTTCCTTCCTACAGCACACCATGTACAGATAACACCACAGGGGAGGTGGGTGGGGCTATCTGCAGGCTACCTAAGTGTATATACTTTAAAAAACTGAAATAGACAGCCAGACAGTGGTGGCGCACACCTTTCCCACCACAGGCAGAGGCCAGTGGATCTCTGAGTTTGAGGTCAGCCTGGTCTACAGAGCAAATTCCAGGACAGCCAGTGCTACATAGAAAAATTCACTCTCAAAAAACAAACGAACTTGAAATAGCCTAGAATCATTTACAGCGGAGTTATAAGTTATTAACTGCCAAGAGAAAAACCCCATAAAAGAGAAAAAAAGAATGGAGACAGTATCACGGAAACATGTCCCATTGAGAAAAGCCATTGTGGATCCCTTGAGAATTATTCATAATAAGATAACGCATGCTGAGAAAGCCTACACCAAATCTCAAGTCCTTACCGAGTGCTCAGAGAACAAGATGATATGGGATGGAATGCTGCCCTTGAAATGGCACGTTCACAGCAAAGTGCTAGCCCAGGAGGAGACACTCATTTGCAAGTCTGCCTAACAGTTACCTTTCGTCTTTCAGCCAGATTTCATCCATCGCTTCTTGCCACTTCTCTGGTGGTGTTTCCAGCCAGGCATTGAAATACCTCACAATGCCTGGGTGTTCCAGCTTAGCCAAGGCTTTAACTTCCCGCATAACCTTCTCCCGTGCCAATTCCCTGAAGTATACAAAATGAGATTAATTGTTTGATGTCCAATGGTGAAAAAAGAAGAGTACATTAGAAGTCTCTTTGAAAATAAAATTAAGGGCATATAAGTTAGCCTCAGTCATATAGTAGTAGTACTGAATTCCTTTAAAAAAGTATATTTTATTTTTTCCCCTTCAGTTCTGGAAAAAGAATACACACATACCACACCTATTTTCTCATCTAAATAAAGTTTCTTATCTGAAGGAAAATTGCTATTGACTCTTATATGTCTGTTGGTTCATGTGAAGAAGAGTCATTTAGGATATAAGCGTCTGGGGTTATCTGTGAGGGATGGTCTATGTAGATTAGGTTAAATGAGGTAGGAAGACCTGTCACCTCTCACAAAAGCAAGCAAAAGCAAGGATAGAAATTGAGCAGCAGCTCAACTGAATGTTCCCTGACTGCAGCAGCATCCATCCCTGGGCTCCCTACTGTAGCAGCATCCATCTCTGGGCTCCCTGACTACAGATGTAATGTGACCAGCTGCTGTCTCATGCCCCTGCCACCATGCCTCCCCTGGCACGGCGGACTGTCTTTTCAAACTGTGAGTCAAAACAAACTCTTCCTTCCCTAAGTTGCTTTTGCAAGTCATTTGGTATAGCAATGAGAAAAGCAACTGATATTACCGGTATTAGACACACTTAACTGGCCTGAAACTCATGATCTTCCCACCTCAGCATCCTGAGTACTGAGGCCATAGGCATGCATAGCCAGGTTCAGGACAGTTCTTGGATATGGAAAGTCTCTGAGCTATAAGAAGGTGATAGCCACTTTATGCAGTAGCCCACTGGGGGTGTGCCCTAGAAGAGCTCTGTGAGTTCTGACTCCTCCTCCCTAGTCATAAAGGGAACTGTTAAGCTGTTTTCTCTATCATAAACTCTCTGCCTTGCCACAGGCCTAAAAGCAGTAAGGCCAATTCACCATCAACTGAAACCTTGAGAACCATGAGCCAAACCCAACAACTCCAAAGTGAATTATCTGGTCTTTTGTTACACTGATGTAGCCAACTAATACACTGTAACAAAGTGATTCTGAAATGCTGTGACTGTAGTTTTTATACTTGCCTCTAGAGAAATCTTAATTTACGTGGATGTCTGTGTACATGTGTCATATGATAGTGGTTAGTGGTCATGCGTATGCATATTGTGTGGTCATAATATGTGTATGTTGACACATAAAGGCCAGAGATTGGTGTTGGGCACCCTTCTTTTATCACTTTCCATATTCCCTTTAAGACCAGGTCTTAATGAACCTGGCGCTTTTTCTTTTAAATCTAGGCTAGCTAGAAGGCAGCAAGCCTTAGCAAGCCTCCTGCCTCCATCCTATTTGGCACTGGGGTTATAGGTGTGTGTAGGGTGTCCAGCTTTTTATTTGGGTGGTGGGATCTGAACTCTAGTCCTCATGCTTGTGCAACAAGTGCATTTAACCCCCAAGCAATCTTTCTTGCTGGTCTCAAAGACTACACTTTAAAGCAGTCTCCAGCTCATAACTTTAAGACCACTTGTTCCCTGGCTCCGCTTAGAACCAGAGTTGTTAGTAGAAACTACGTTGTGACTACGGAGCACAAGGTGGGCACTGTGCGTAATGAGATTCGATCCAAGTGTAATAAAAGCATTGCCCAGTACCTGTTGGGGAGACGGATCCTCTTGATAGCATAATTGCAGTCATCTACTTTGTTTTTAGCTTCAAAAACAACTCCAAAGCCACCACGACCCATGCACTGTATTGGCTCAAAATCTGTTAGATATCTTAAAAAATACATACAAAATTTTAAAGTTTGAAATGTTACAATAGCATCTGGATACTGAACAAAAGCAGTTCAATATTATGTCACCACATGCAAATGCATCTACTCTAAAACTGTCAGAACAGATTTCCTAAAAAGCACAGCAAGAACTTGACTAGCAGCATTCTAAGGTCCCCGTGTGCATAAATAAACAAACGCATAAATTATAAATTCACACAGATAAATGAATGAATGGCTTTGTTTCTCTGGCAATCTCTTGTTCTTACAGTTAACTGTACTAATAACCTGTTCTACCTCAAACTTTATCAGCTACCGAAATACTATCTTCTCCATGTTCTAAGTTCTGCTTTCTTCAGCATTTCTTTTTTTTTCCTTCTTTTTTTTTTCTTTTTTTGTTTTTTTTTCGAGACAGGGTTTCTCTGTGTAGCCCTGGCTGCCTTGGAACTCACTCTGTAGACCAGGCTGGCCTCAAACTCAGACATCTTCCTGCCTCTGCCTCCCAAGTGCTGGGATTAAGGCGTGCACCACCACTGCCCGGCTTCTTCAGCATTTCTTACTGTTAAAATGTTCTTTAGCTGTATTTCATTGCTTATAAAAGTTCCCTAAACACAGACAATCAATCTTATTCTATTTAAGTACACTCAAAGCTGGAACTCTCAGTAGGAACCAAAGCTGACATGGAGAGGGTTGCCTGAGAGTCGTCAGTATGCCCACCAGGGAAGGCGCTCAGCCAAGCTCAGTCACCTGCAGCCTGCTACCTGCAGTCTGTCACCCTTGCTTGGTTCTTTAAGTTTCCTGTCAGGTTCAGAGGAGAAGGACAGTCTCATGACTGTACGTTCTCACTCAGCCCCAATTCAGGTTGCAGTTGTGTTCCTCATGGCAGAATGGATTTCCTAACTTTTTGACTATGTATATTGGGTATTGTATTGAGAACACGGGAGAAGACAGGGGTTTGACCTATGCTCTCATCATGCTCTCTCTTGGGTTTAGGGTTCTTGTTCCTGTTCTCTGCTCTACTAGGACAGGTGCTTCTTTACCTTTAATGGAATCCCACCCTCCCTTCATTCTGCTGTTTCACACATCTTAACATTTCCACAGCACTGTCCACATAATGGATGGAATGCTTTTTTTCGCCCAGTCACAATGAAGCTCATATGTCTCAGCAACACTGCACCATGGGGACCATAAATGTGGGCAAGATATTTTTGTTTCTCTTCATGGTTCTAGAATTTAGACACTACTTCAAAGGTCTAACAAATGTCTGTTAACTGTGAGAATTAATGTATGCATGCGGGAGACTCAACTGTTCTATGGTGTCGCTCTTAGGAAGAAAGCTATGACTTGTGCACTCACATTAATTTAGTAGTTGCCTCAGCTGGTCAGAGAACAGTTACAGTGGAGACATAATTGATGCCAACCCTCTCTGGGCCAATTACCTTCACAGAGAAGGAAGCAGCCGTCTGAATTCCTAAAAATAGCTAGTCAAGGACCTCAGAACAAATCCACCTCTCAAATGCAAAGCCCTCAACAGTTCAAGAGCCAGCCGCACTCTGTCCAATCTTCTAAAAGGAGCGACAGCTTACGTCATCAGACATTTTGCTAATGTCTCAGCTGACGGATGACGAAGCGGATGTGAGTTCACAGATGAACTCACGGACTTCACAGTCTGAAGCTGTCTGCCCATTGGTGGTCACCAAGACTCTTACCGGGACACGTATCCTGAGTGTTTCGTGTCGTTCCAGCTGTTGTCACTGGCATCGGCACTCACAGAGTCGTATTTACTTTCAGTTTGGCACTGAGTTTCAGATTCCTTCCGCTGCTGAGAAGGCAGAAAGCAGTTACTGTTAGTACAGAGCTGAACAGAAGTTAGCTCATCATCTTAGCCTGTAACACTGAACAACCAACAGCACTGAAAGAAAAGCACAGACACAAGAGCAGGGACTCCCTCTACTAGACATCAACAGGTTTGCATCCCCACTGCCTTCCTCTTGTCAGCAAATGGATTTTGTTTCCCTTTTTTTTTTTTAATTTTATGTGTATGTTTGCCTTCATGTACATGTACGCACCATGTGTGTATGTGTGCAGGTACCCACCCAGGCCAGAGGAGCATATCTGATTCCTTGGAAATACAGTGACAGATGGTTGTGAGATGCCCTAAGGTACTGGGAACTGAACCTGGGTCTTCTGTAAGCTCTTCTGGAGCCCATCCCTCCAGCCCTTGTAGATGCTTTTACAAATGTTCTGACAACATAAAATTAAACTTGGCAAGGTCTCTTTACCAACAACTAAAAGGTTTTCTAGAGCAGCTGTTCTTCTCTACTGGGGGTTGCAACCTCTTTGGGGGTCCAACAACCCTTTCAAAGGGGTCACATGCCAGATATCCTTCATCAGATATTTTACATTACGATTCCTAACAGTTGTTAAATTACAGGTATGAAGTAGCAATGAAACTAATTTTATGGTTGAGGGTCACCACAACATGAGGGGCTATATTGAAGGGTGGCATCATAAGGAAGGGTGAGAACCACTAAAGTCAGCATGGTAAAGGGCAGAGGTAATCATAGCTCCTCCACTCATTAACTGATTCTTGTCCTGCCCGGTTCTCTGTAAGGGACCAGAGAGCTAGACAAGTAACTAGCTGGCTCTAGAATGTCATCACAGGCAGAGAAAAGTGAGACCTCCTCCATTAACTGTACTAGCAAGGGAAGAGGCTGTTTTTGTCAGAAGCAGAGGACCTAACTCTGGAATCTAAGGATCCAGATGTGGGGAAAGACGAGAACAGAGGAGGCAGGGCAGGAATCATTCAGAACCCTTGCACAGTTGAAGAAAGCTGAACTTTATTCTAACAAGACCATCAAGTCAGTTATTAAGGTTTACATGTGGGGAGGGGACAGAGAATGGCTTGCAGACAGGAGTGGACTAGAGGCACGAACCATCAGATGACAGGTGTATGTATGAAGAAAATGGAAACAGACATAAGGAAATGAGAAGAACACTGCAGACAACTAGAAAGAAGACCTTAGCAGATGGTGACTGGCAAGGGAGAGAGCGGCTTTGGCTGTGGTAGAGAGCACTGCAGTCTGAGACAGAATGCCTGTGGGACAGACAGGCTGGGGAGGGATGGGACGAATGAGTGCAGTCTAAGATACTTCTCATTAAGTCATTTGTATAGTTCTAACTAGAAAGTTGCTCCAGAGAAAGGATTTGGTCTGGAATCAAACCTTGCATCCCAGCACCCAGGAAGCTGAGGCAGGTGGCCTACCATCAGTTCTGGTCAAACGGGTTACAGGGAAAGATCCTGTCTTTAAAAAAAGAGGGAGGTGGGATTTGGAAATCTCTTTGTAAGACTCTTGGTGCTGAAAAGAGCAGAACACATGGGGAGACTCTGTGGAGGCCAGAGGCTGAGGAAGGTGAAGTCCTGAAGGATCCACTGACCTCCAAGGAGACTGGGAGGGCCTGGGTCAAGTAAGGCAGACAGGAAAAGTCAAAGAGAAGCATTCGACAGAGTCATCCCAGAGTCAGGGACAGGAAGATGTCCACTCTGTTTAACAAGGTCAGCTTTGTGAGCTATGAGGATTGAATGGCAGAATGCAATGGACCGAGGCCTGTCTGAAGACGCGAAAGTAGAAATGGCGTGCAGCTATGCCTCTCATCTGTGAGTACCAGAGTGTGCTCATAAATGTGTTACTATTATAATTTAAAAAGATATTTCATTTTTATTTATGTGTATGACCCTATGCCAAAAATATGTGGACACCTATGGAGGCCAGAAGGGGGTGTCAGATCCCCGTCACTGGAATTACAGGCGGTTAAGAGTTGTCTGATGTGGGTGCTGCATTATGAACTCAGGTTTCTCTAGCCATTGGACCATCTATCTTTCCAGCCCTCCCATAACATTATAATGGAGTTGAAAACACTGTGGCTAGTGGTTTTTTGTTTTGTTTTGGTTTTTTGTTTTGTTTTTCGGTGCCTTATCTATTTCAGATACAGATACTAAATATTGTGTTGTAGTCACACATTATCTGAGACTGCAACCTGACAGCAGCAGGGTGTGTCATACTGGCTGTTGAGGTTTGTGGAAGTACTCTCGGATCTTTGCACAGTGACTGTGGCTAAGTGATGGAGACAGTACAAGCACAGGCGATTCTATGGTCAGTCTGAGCACCCTAACTCCCCCTCCCATAGGTTTTCTATACAGCAAACACTTGGAAGCACATTAGGTTGACAGAGCCTCTTACCCTGTGGGGCTGAGGATGGAAAAGTCTGCGCACAATAAAGGTTGTGGCTACGATGCAAAGCAGGATCGTTCCAAATATTTCCTTCCACCAGTGCAGGAGGAGGATGGGGTCCTTCTTGCGCATGTTCTTGCTGTAGCGTGGGCTGTCCAGGAACCTGACTGTGATCTGTGTGCTCCGTTTATTCCTCTCTCTCTTGTAATAAGGCAGATAGTAACCGTTATCTGAGAAAACATCAAGAGGGGTTTATGTTAAGACAACTGTAACAGTTCTATTCCCCACACTCCAAGACAGGGTTTCTCTGTGCAGTTTTGGCTGTCCTAGATAGAAGTCACTCAGTAGACCAGGCTGGCCTTGAACTCTGAGATCCACCTGCCTCTGCCTCCCAAGTGCTAGGATTAAAGGTGTGCGCTGCCACCACTCAGCCAATTTACCTTCATCTTAATTCTATTAATTAATTTCAAATAACTGGATAAGACAAATGAAAATGAGTATTTTCCACTTAGGAGTAATGACACTTACCATATGGATACTGGAGGATTGAAAGTGCACCATTACTGTATTCTTCATGGGAATATTTATCATTACTTAGACATTTGTCAAATTCATCAGACCCAACCAAGACAGGAGTCCTAGAAGGAGAGTCTAAAGAGAATATAAACTATTAACCGTGTGACTCCAATGAAAGGCATAGGTTCAGTTACTCACTTAGCTGATATTTACTCACAGCTTAGTTCAAGAACACAGGTCGAAGAGCCCAACACCCTTGCTACTGAGACGCAATCAGGTCCTACACTAGGAAGATGACCCATATCTGTGGCGAAGGAGATACTTTGAGCTTAGGAGTTGAGAGATGAGCATGGGCAACAGGGTCAGACCATATCACAGAATGACAGATGCAGAAAGAGTCATTCAAAGTATCACTTAAGGGTCCCTGGGTAAAGGCATCTGTCATCGAAGCTTCAAACTTGAGTTTGATCGATCCAACCCACTTAAATAAAATTAAGCTAAGACAAAATTTTAAAAGAAGCACTTCAAGTATAACATTTGCAATAAAAACACACAAAAAGTATGGAAGGACAACTAAAGGATTTGGCCCAGTACTTCAAGTTGTTTATTCCTCTCAAAAATATGACGTGATTACCAGATAACTTTTTTACCTACATACTGTTCTTATTTTTTTGGTTTTTTTGAGACAGGGTTTCTTTCTTTAGCCTTGGCTGTCCTGGAATGTGCTCTGTGGACAAGGTTGGTTTCAAACTCAGAGATCTGACTGCCTCTGTACCACCACAGCCTGGCATATTCTTTTTTAAATGCTCTGTTTGTTAGTTGGTTTTGGAGATGTGGTCTTACTGTGTGGCCCTGGCTGGCTGGAACTCATTGTGCAGACCAGGCTGACCAAGAACTAACAGAGATCTGACTGTTTCTGCCTCCCAAGTGCTTGGAATAAAGGTACTTGTTCTTTTTTCTTTTGTTTTGAGACAGGGTCTCCCAGACTGACCTCAAACTCACTATGTGGCTGAACCTCCTGCTTCCACATTCCAAAGGCTGGGAAGTGGCAGGCCCGTGCTATCACCCCTGGCTTACCTAGGCACTGCCGTAGGGTCTGTAAAGTCTCTAAGTGACTTACGGATTAAGGGCTTCCATTTGATCGTCGGCAGTGGAATAATTGCATTTTCGCCATTTACAGACTCCAAGGCCTTTGGGCTTGTAGGGAACTTTTCTGAGACCCTGACGGATGACTGCAGGTACAGCTGGCCTCTGTACATCCCTGGGTCAACCACAAAAACATGGCAGTCACGTGATGGGGTTCTTAAAAGTTTGCTTTGACTTAATGCATTTAGATGAACTTTACTCACTTCTTTGCTACATAGCTCTTTCCAGAGATGCTCAAAGCATTTACATTTGACTCAACAAGAAGAGGACACATAAAGTTTCTGCAACGTTCCTCACTGAATAAATAGCACCTTTTCAGTAACACAAAACCATTCCAACTAAAACATTAAATAATAAGATCTGAGCCTCAAAGAGATGACGTGAACAGTCCACAAGGGAAGTTTATCTAAACAACTCTGATTCCAGGGCCATGAGTAACAGTTTGGCCAAATGCTACTATAACACATGCATGATATCTTATTTTACAAAAAGGAGGGAATTCTTTATTTCCATGCATAAATTATTTAATAATATATTTGACTTGTTCAAGTAGCCAAAGACATTTATTCCTTCAGATCACAGCTTTTCATGGAGACTGGGATGAAGTACAGGTGGCATATAGTTTATATAACTCTGTGACAATAACCCAAACTAATCCAAACAGATACAAAATTTTCAAAATGTATTTATGTGGTATGTATGTTCAGTAGTCCAGAATCACAGGAGAGCTTTGTTTTTATTTTTTTGAAAAAGCTGTAAAGATGTCATGAAATAAACAAGCCGCAGCTTGCAGGAGGAGAGCAAACCAGAACAGATGTAATGAGAGGTTTTTAATCACTGTAGCCCTGGTTCTCAACCTGTGGGTCACAACCCTTTGGGGGTCAAACGATCCTTCTACAGGGGTTGCCCAAGACTATCAGAAAACACAGATATTTACATTATGATTTATAACAGTAGCAAAATGAACGTTATGAAGTAGCAACAACAAAAAATTTTATGGTTAGGGATCACCGCAACATAAGGAACATGAGGGTCACAGCATTAGGAGGGCTGAGAACCACTGTTCTACACAGTGAGAACACATCCAAACCTTTCTAGCTTATGTCTCACATGAAAAGAATGAACTATACTACTTAGGCTGCAGAACTGGACAAGAGGAAAAACTGCAGGAATACAAATCATGGCACAGATGTTACGGGAAACTAAGTCAAGGAATGAACTCAGTACGTCTTTGTACCATCTAAGGGCCATCAGTGAAGCACTCTGGGTGTCAATGGACCTTTCCTAGCTAAATCTACCTACCTAAGTACACGCTGTTCTCTGTGGCTCCCCGAGCAGCCTCTACAATGTCTTCTTCATCTTCCAAAACTTCTTCATTGGCTGTGTAACTTGTATCATCAAATAAACTAATGGGGATGACTTTGCCATCCCTCACCAGCCAGGCAGACGCGATGGGTGTACAAAACTAGGCAAAAAGAAAGAAGCATTCAGCAATGGAAGTAGTGTTTACATGATTTCAACTTGTAAATGCTTTCTCTCTCTCTCTCTCTCTCTCTCTCCCTCCCTCCATGTTTATGTGTGTCTGTGTGCTGTGAGTATGTAGGAGCTAAATGTTGATGATGGCTATCTTCTTTACTCGCTTTCCCATTTGTTTGTTTGTTTGTTTGTTTAATGTATGGGTGTTTCGGTTGCATGTATGTTTATGCACCACTTGCATGCCTGGTGCTTGTGGAGGTCAGAAGTAGTGTTGGATGCTGCAGATGGAGTTTCAGGCAGTTGTGAATAGCTGTG
>NW_021604591.1:15139767-15151793 GCF_004785775.1 Grammomys surdaster
GCTGTGTTCTCTGCAAGAGCAGCAGCTCCTCTTAGCCGCTGAGCCGTCCATCTCTCCAGCTCTTCCATCTTATTTTTTGATTCCTGTTCTCTTACTGATGACAGGAATTTACTGATTAGGCTAGGCCGACTGGCCAGTGAGCTCCATGGATCTGCCTTTCTCTGCCTTCTCTGGACTGGTAACAGACTTGGAACTAGGCCTAGCTTTTCATGTTGGTGCTAGGATCTAAACTCGGGTCCTCAGACTTGTGCAGCAAAAATACTTGCTAGCTGAGCCATCTTGCCAGCTCCACAAAATGTCTCTTAAATAAATCACGGTGTTAAAGCAGAGAAAAATACCTGAGATTCTAAAATAGCGTTACCTCCCTCTAGCAATTTGTATGGTCAAACAAAACCTGGGGACAGAGCTACTGAGTCAGCGATCTCAAATACCTGATACTCCCATTCTAGGCGTCCTCCCTTCTTACTAAACGCCATGACCTTCCAATCAGCAACAGAAACTTTGATCACTGTGTCCAGCATGGTAGCTTCTTGTTCTTCCACATCTGAAATAATTTTCGAGTCTTCTTTGTTTCCACCCGGTTTAAAGGTGCTTTCAATGAATCCAGCTCTAGTTTCCATGTCTGGAATATACCGAAGTTCAAAGTGGCCAACACTGAAATTCCACCTTAAATTTATAAAGGTGTGTTTTAGAATCTCGTGTTTAAATGAAGGGACCAAATAATACAGCACTGTTTTTAGACTGAAGAAGAAAATAGTACATTTTTGTGATGAGAAGACATCGTAACTTTCTGGAATGGAACACAATGCTGACTCACACCACAAGAGGGCCTCAGAGAACCGTGGCTGATCCTCTGCAGTGATTCTGAGGGCACGGACTGTAAACACCTAAGGCCAGATGTTCTCTCAAAAATTAACATGTACTTCATAAAGCACAACAAAATCACATTAAAATGAGGTGACTTGCAGCCTGCCTTAATTTCTCAATTACCTGAGTACATGACATTCAAGTGCAGTAAAACACACCCCCAATAAACCAATGTAAGATGCAAGATGCCTATTAAACTCTTTTTCAATCACCTATGCAAGCCCTATTGTCAGGTCTCTACTGATCACGATAGAGCCGGTGATTCAGTCTGTCCTAGGTGTCTGTGTTCTTATCTAAAATGCAGCAACGTTTCTTCCGGAGTTAAGAAGCAGGAAATGCACATGCTTAAGGAACATGGAGATTATCTCTATTTTTCTCTCCTCTCTATTTCTTTCCCTCCCCTGCCCCCTCAGGAAACACAAAATTTAGAACCCCATGCTTGCTCTCTGGGACCCGGGAAGTCACAAATCTACTAAAACTGCACTTCTGCTCCCACAGAGCTCTCAGACCTAACAGTCTTGCAGGATAAACACTGGCAGGCAAATGCAAATCTCTATCCACAGGCCAGCAAAAACAGAAGAAATACATTAATTGGGTTTGAAAACAAATTTCAGGAGAGACGCCTCAATTCTATTTCATCAGATGAGAACATCTCTAAGTAGTTCAGTTTCAAAAGATCAAGATGGGATCTAAAGTGATTTTTTTTTTTTTTTTACTACACAGGTGACTCACAGCTTAGTATATCAGGCTGAAAAAGTCTGGACATGACAGAGGACCAGCATATTTAACAGCTGAATCATATATTTAAGTGGTAAATTACATAAGGGGCTCATTATTTGAAAATGAAACAAAACAAGAAGTATTAGGTCAAATGAATGGCTGGTGCTTTTAAAGACAGCAGAGTAAATGACTAAAGCTGGGAGCTGGAACTGTAGCTCAGTGACTGAACCTTGTCTAGCGCGAGCAAAGAGATGGGTTGGATCCTCAGCACTACAAACATGAAAGGATACATAGAATAAAATAGGTCTAATCCGACAAACTACAAAAGCATCCAGTAGACACTCAAAGAATACACCATAACTTTGTCTTAAGAGTTTCCTGCCATTAAGTAACTTCTATCAGTCATGTTACTATGCCAAGTGTCACTGACCAAGGACTAAGCTAAAAATATATTCACTCCATGGGACTCCTGGTTACCACACTGTGAAGCACAGGATATGATGCTGTTTGGCCTGCCTCCATTTTAGGCTTGAAAGCCATCTTATAGTAAAGACTAACTAGGTTCATTCCTATTTATGATTAAGTCTCTGTTTCTCAAGAATTGGGCTATGCCCCGCCTAGAACCTTAATTACTAATGGTTTTGTTCTCCCTGTTCCAGAAACGGCAATCATGTCTTTGTTTCAAAATGGCTACCCCATTATAACTGTAATGACCATCTTGCAATCATGTCTTTGTTTCAGGAGGTCATTATGACCAACTTGCTATGCTTAAATCCTGTTCCTATAATCCTGCCTATTTTGCCAAATTCCCCATTTGGGAAACCTCTACCCCAGAGCTATACAAACCTTGTCTCGCTCATGTCCAATGTTGATCTCCTGAGCCCTGCGGGCAGACAGACTGTGTATATGAATAAAAAAGCGTGCTGCAACTAATTTGGCCATGACAATTTGGGTCTGTGGTCTTTCTCCTCATATCTTTGGGATTAACATAGACATTAATTTCTCTTAAAAGTACATTGTGCTTTTAGGTTAACAAATAATTCCCAGAATCTCTACAAAGGAAAGTCTTCAAGAAATCTTGGGTTTAAAGGAGTCGCACCCCCTTTTGATCTGCCTACAGGGGTCTACCTGATTCTGCTGGGATTAAAGGTGTGAACCCCACTACCAGCTTTTGGAACTTCTAAATAATGTCATCACTGATGTTCTGATACCCACTTCTCACTGCCACTTCGAGGCCCGACAGCTCGAACGGTCTTCTGTGTGCGTTGTAAAAGCAAGATGTCTTCCTCTTCTTCCATTTCATCACTATCCCATCGGCGACATCCCAAGGCAGAACAGATATACCTCAGCTGAAAAGACAGACATAAAATAGGTCAAGGAAACAAGGAAGACAGACTCTGTCTTTCTCTGAAGCCCTGGCTGGCTTGGAACTTTCTCTTGTAGTTAAAGCTGGTCTCGAACTCACAGAGATCCACCTGCCTCTGTCTCCCAAGCACTGGGATGAAAATATGTGCCACTATGTCCAGCACAAGATCTCTATAACTTGTTTTCTCTAGAGACAGAGTTTCTCTGTGTAACCCTGGCTGTCCTGAAACTCCCTCTGTAGATCAGGCTGGCCTCAAACTCAGAGATATGCCTGGCCCTGCTTCCCTCTAGTGTGGGGATTAAAGGCACACACCATCATGCCTGGCTTACAATTTTTAAAAAGTACAGTGAAATTAAGGAAATACCTAAGTCATGAGCATCACTAGATTATTAAACCAGAAAATGGGTTATTTAGAACCATGAAAGTTCCAACACTATTTATTTCAGGGAGTGGATGATTTTCAGGGTTTATATAATTTGAGCCCTATTTTGGGGAATTCCATGGGGAATGCCAAAGAAGAAATGAATAGCCAATGGTATCTTTGCAGAGATGTCATTACTAAAATTCCAGAGGAGTTGAAAGAGCAATCAGCTTCACAATTTCCATATAGCATTATGTAAACTGTTTTAAAAATCTGAACCCTAATATCTTTTGACTTAAGAATAAAAGAGGTTCCTCAGTTGGATCCCAACTAAAATCCTCAGAAAAGGCAGAAACATGCTGGGATCCCAGACTTCTTGTAGTAGTACATCCAGCCAGAGAACCGGGCAACTGGTCGGCCCTGCTGTTCTACAGAGGAGAATACTAACATAAAGGGAGACTGATAACTTGGTTTATTTAAGAAAAAAAGAAAAGCACCAATGGCCATCCTGGATAGCATGGAATCCTCAGTCCCCAGGCTGCAGGAGAGGCCCGGCACCTGGAAGTGGGACCACTGAACTGGGAACCTATAGGTTAAGAAGTCCTGCTCCTGGTCTTCCTTTTCATAGTGTAAATCTATGCAGAAAATGTCTATACATCCAGGGACTAAGATTCTGGACTATATCCCGGGAGTCTTGTTGGGGAGAATCTAGGTCATCAATGACTTTGCCATCAACCTGATCTGAGGCAAATCTGACCACGGAGTTTCTGAATCTGTTAAGGTCTCCATTTCCTTATCTGTTTAGTGAGCAGCAGCTCTCTCCTTGGGCAATTTCATAGTCAAACCAGACTAACAAAGGTCAATTACTCCTATTATCAGGATTATTACTGATCTTTGAAGGGTTCTTCGCCTGTAAAAATGTGAATAAAATACATCATCCTTAGGAATATTATGAAGATTTCAAAATACCATATGACAAAACCACCCAGCACAGTAATTATGTTTATGAATTTTCTCTCCTCCTGACTCTGTTTACTCCTGTATTTTAGGTTGCGAGCCTTCACCAGCCTGGTCATCTCTCCAGTCCTCTGATGATTACTCTCACCTTAGGTAAACTTAAGTTTCCCATCACGACCTCACAATCATCTTACTAAAACAAATTCCGTTCTCGGGGGAAATTACAAAAGATCAATTGCCAACAGCATACAGGTAGGTGGATCTTGGTGAGTTTGAGGCCAGCCTGATCTACACACTCCAGGCTAGCCAGTTACACAGAGAGACCCTGACTAAACATGCTGTTCCTTCTATCCGACTGTTCCCCACACCCTAATCCACTGTCACTCACCTTCCCACTATATGCACTGAGTCCGTATGTAGTCAGAGATTTCCCTCCGACCAGAACAACATCATCTCCAAACTTATAGGAAGATTCGAGAAGGGACTCCACAGTGAAGGGGACGGCCTCCATGCTCTCTCGGTCTCGATCCCACTGGAACAGGTCTCCATCCAGGGAAGGAATTATCATCTTATTCCCAAATACCTAAAACAAAAGCGGTTTTTAAAAGCCTCATACCTTGAAGAGTGGTAACTAAGATCTAGGGTTTTGAACAACCTATAAATCACTATGGCTGTCAACCGGAAGTAATTGAAAAGAGCTACCCATCACCTTATGGGTCTATAGTCTCCTGGCCTGCCATGGCAGTCCAGTGTGGTTTTTCTCAAACTCTGCTATAGGTCAAGAAGGTCTCATATTGATGAGTAAGTTGCCAAAAGAGAGCCTGGGCATCCCGTGAGGTAATAAATAAATAAACAAATAATAAGTAAATAAGGCCACTGTAGTATTTACAGCTGTAAATATGCCAAGGAACATGATTTTCTAGTAAATGGGTAACACAGATTACTTTCTAGGCCTACATTACTCTGGCCAGTTACATCACAGACTCAGACTGAAGGAGCACAGGGTGAGGGATGTGAATTCAACCGCTGTCCCTTTTCTTTGTTTACTTTCTCAAGTCTGCTGTGAGTTAGACAGCTGACAACTAAGCCTTCCAAGTGTTTTGTGTGTGCAGTCATCCTTTCTTCTTTTTAAAAATCCTTTTAAAAAAAGATTTATTTATTTATTTATCTATTTATCTAATGTATGTTGAGTACACTGTAGCTGTTTTCAGATTCACCAGAAGAGGGCATCAGATGCCATTACAGATGGTTGAGAGACACCATGTGGCTGTTGGGAATTGAACTCAGGATCTCTGGAAGAGCAGTCAGTGCTCTTAACCACTGAGCCATCTCTCCAGCTGTCATCCTTTCTTCTTTAAACAAAACCTTTTTTTTATTTGTTTTTTTTTAAGACAGGGTTTCTCCTGGTAGCCTTGGCTATCTTGAAACTCTCTGTAGACCAGGCTGGCCTAGATCTGCCTGCCTCTGTTTCCCGAGCGCTGGGACTAAAGGCATGCACCACTATGGCCAGCTAAACAAAATCGTGATGACTGCCTCGAGAGAGGCAAGCAGACAAACAAAATCAGTATCCTAAGGAGCTTGAACTCTGGTGTCTGGAGACAAGCATCATAAGTAAATGAAATATATCATGTTAGTGATGGAGAGCATCATAAGGGGGGGGAAATAGAATTAAAGATAAAGGGGCAGAGGAGCACGTGGGTTAAGTGGGAAATGTCCATGGAAAACTCATGGTAGATCCTGCTGAGAAAGTTAATAACAGCTGGGCAAAGCTCTCAACATGAAACAGTACATCATGGTGACATACGGGGAACAAGCTTGCAAAGGCCTCTGGGTAGAAATGTCCTGGTCATAACTGAGGCGCCACAAAGAAAGTGAACAGGCTGAGGAGAGACAGCAGAGGCACAGGAAGCAAGCAGAAGACAGAGACTGGTTAACAGTGAAGAACTGAGGAAGTGTCAGAGCTATGTCATAACAGGAAAGTTTCAATGGTGGCCTCACTGGGCAGCATGGGCAAAAGATAGAAAACCAGGGCACAACCCAAAGTCTCTGGCCAAGAATGTCTTAGGAATTTCAGTATAGATCTTCATGGCATTTGCCTTCTGCTAGCATTAAAAGTAAAATGTCATCAACTTCAATTAACAACACAACTTCTGTCTTGATCCATAAGGCTTAAAACTTTGAGAAGAGAGAATATGAAAGAGTTAAAGACAAAACAAACCATGGATGCAAAACAAACTATTAAAACAAACCTCAGCCTTACTGGTTTAACACAGAATCTCACTGGATGCCTTGGGTTCCTGAAGCAGAAGGCTTTCTTTAAGTAGCTCTAAGCTGGGATTCAACACACATTCTCTACGATTCCTGACCTCTGCCTTAAGCTTGGGGTCTGGAAGACAGGTAAAGACCACTGTCCTAACTCCATTCACTTTCTAGCTCAGATCCTTATTATGTCTGACCTGAACTCTTATCAGAACCTCCTCACAGATCTCAACTGCAAGTTCCCCCAGTTTAAGCTGACGTATCTCTTAGATTAATTCCTCTGGGCCAGTTAAGCTTGTTACGACAAGATTGAAAAATCTTCAATGGCTCGTTATTAGCTTCTTACCAAAGACCCCAAATCCAAAGGACTCAAAATCCCATGGAGGACATCCAGAGTCCTGTAAGTGTGACCGCCAACAACCTTCCTGTCATGTGTTCGTCCCTTTTCCCTGTGTGGGCAGCAGCAACCTGGCATGATTATATGACCACGTAACACCATTCCTGGTACCACTAGTTATTTCACTGGCAATGTGTTTCTTCTCCCTGGAACACCTTATACAACTGCCCACTAAAATCCTACTGGTCTTCAACCTGGTATCACATATCTGCTTCAAAATCTAAGAAAATACTGGGTGTGTACATTAAGAACTGAACCAAAGGTTTCACACGCCCAGATAAAGGAGCTAATGCTCTCCTCAGCCTCTCTGCTTTTATATCTCTCTTCTATTTTCTTTTCTTTTAAAGATTTATTTATTTATTATATATGAATACACTGAAGCTGTCTTCAGACACACCAGAAGAGGGCATCAGATCTCATTACAGATGGTTGTGAGCCACCATGTGGTTCCTGGGATTTGAACTCAGGACCTCTGGAAGTGCAGTTAGTGCTCTTAACCACTGAGCCATCTCTCCAGCCCTCTCTTCTATTTTCTTAAGATTTACTAATTTTTTATTTTTAGGTATTTTGCCTGTATTTGTCTATGTGTACTATGTGTATGCAGCTCCTGTGGAGGCCAGAAGAGGGCACTGGACCCCTTGGAGCAGGTGTTAGATGGTTGTCAGTTGCCAGGCAGGTGATGGGAGTGAACTCAGGTCCTTTACAAGGGCAGCCAGTGCTCTTAACCACTGAGCCATTTTTCCAGCCTGCTCTGTATCTAATTTTCCTGGGATAGGAATGGAACCTAGGGCCTCAGGCCCTGGTGAGTGAATTGATATACTGACAGTGAAATAATGCACAGTGTTAGCTGACTGCTCTACCACTGAACTGTGTCATTCTCAGCCCTCTGCTGTGGCAACTGAAGCTGAGACTCTGTTTTCAAACTGTTAGAATCTCAAAATTATAGAAATATTTACCAACTACAGAAATGTTTATAATTTGTTTATATCCGGTGACTGTTAATTAACCCAACACTAAAAATCTAGATTTTAATTTTCTACCAAAAGGAAATTTGAGTCCAGAAGCAAGGTGAAGTAGGCACAAGATGAGCCATTACCATTTTACTATGACAAAAGACAAGTAAGGAGGTGTGGTGCACGACAAAGGAAGCACTAGTAAGAAAAGAAAGAGAGGAATCCCTAAGTTCAGGCTGATTTAAAAAAAATTGAGTACCAATAAAAAAATTTAAAAAGGGAAGACTGAGATTAGAAAAAATAGAATTTTGTAACCATGACAGTAAAATTTAAATCAGACAAGAATTATTGATGTTAATTCTAGGCAGAAATTTTGGTAACAAATAGGATCTTTACATGGTCTTTCTGTTGTAGTTTTGAGACAGGTTTTATATTGTAGCCCAGGTTGCCCTAGGACTCACTATGTAGCCCAGACTGACCTCAAACTTAAAGCAACCCTTCTGCACATTTCCAAAGTGTGTGGGTACCAGTCACATGCCATCATGTCTAGCTGGTATCTAATTTTTCATAGGTTTTCCAAAAACAATGAATGTATGCCGCCTGATATTACTTAGTTTAAAATTTCTATTTATTACTTGTTTCCTTGTATCTCTGTCTCTTTTAAACTTTATGTGTATTGATGTTTTGCCTGAATCTATATCTATGCATCACATGCATGGGTTACAGGGAATTGTAGCTGCTATTTGGGTGCTGGGAACTGAACCCAGGTTCTCTGGTAGAGAGCATTTAGTGCTCTTAATTACTGAGCCATTTCTCCAGCCCCACGTCCTTATATTTCTTGATAACAGCATATCATACTTAACACAATTAACTTTGTATTTGTAGAATATCTGATTTAAAGTTGCCACTAGAACAAATGTGTGTTGTGATGCAGATATAATATGCAGATGATATGCCATTTCAAGATACAAATGAAGAATAATCAAGAGTTTACTATTGTCTGTCTTCCATCATCTGTTAGGAATTTGAGGCTCTACACAACAGAATGACGGATTCGAGTTACAGTAAATTCAAAGGGTGTAGAGAGCACAGTCACCAAGACAAAGGGAGGATCAGTGGTCTGCCACAAACAGCAAGCACTTCCTGTGACATGTGTCCTGTTACTAGCAACTCTTTTCCCCTAGAGTAGCAGCTGGTTCGTAGAGAACGCAGGTCCTAACTGCAGAGAGCAGCTGTCAGACTCGCGTGCACTGAAATTCAAGAACGATCTATGCACCTCCAAAGTAACAGAAAATTTATCTCCAATTTAAAAAAAAAATACATTTTTAACAACCAAGAAGGTTTGTGATGACTGATGAACTGAAAATGGCTTTATATTTAGGAGTTAAACCTTCAACGGTGGTAACTTCAGTGTAAAACATACGCTATAAGAACTGTGATTCTGCATCGAATCACCCTGTCATATGTTTGGATTCTGATTTTAGAAGTTTACTTTTCAACGGCTGCTCTTTGCTGATTGGCTGCCTATGAGTCATACTCGAGGCTGGTGACCTTTGCACCAATCTCTGCAAAGCCTTTCAGGCTGTGGATATCAAAGCAGATGGTGCTTTTCCTGGAGAGCCTGAGCAGTGATCTATATGCATGCAGTTCAGGTAGAGATGACATCACCCCTCACAATAGCATTACCTCATCCTCTAAGCAAAGGAATGAGTCACTCCGATAGTCGGCTTTGAATCTCTTGATAGAAAAAAAATGTAGGTTGCGGTGACGGGTGATGCACAACCATATTCCACCCATCTGTCCCTGGGAGCAGCTATTTGTTCTGATCCGCTGCTCTGCATTTCAAGCTAATTATGGGACCCGGGTTTCCCTTTGGTCATTTAATGAAGTATAAATTCTTGCTATTTTGAATTTATTTCCTCGATTTGTTTTCCCCCTGTTCATAATTTTAAAACAAAGGATCTGTCACATTGGCTAGCAAACTCAATACCAAAGATCTAGAGCCTCTTTCTGTATGATTACAAAGAATTAACAGCCGAGTAAAGTAATTTGACTTCTGTGCCTGAATAGAACTCTAAGTGGCACACGTGTACACATGTAATTGGAACTGTCTGAAAGACTAAAGTGGAAATAAGAACTCTGATTTTCACAGGAAAAAGAAACCTCAATTGAAGAAGAGAAAGAAAAAAAAACATTAAAATGAACAAACACTATCGGAAAAAAAAAAATCCTCTGACTGCATGGAACTGTTTTCCATTTACTTCTTCCTTCCTACATCCCCCAGAGACAAGGTTTCTCTGTGCAGTCCTGGCTGTCGTCTTCACGTTCTGTGTGCCCATATATTCAACTTTAACTTACTGTGAAATATTTTGAACATCTGAAATGTAATGAGACCAGTGCAGCAACCCTTATGCATTGATTTCCAATAACTACTGATAATTGGCCAGATGGTTCATAAAAACTTAAGAATTCACATTTCTCAGACTGACCCAAAGATTAACTTTATAATGAGGGGTTCCATACACATACATTCTCTCTGATTCCTCACATCACAGCAGGGGCTTCTTTCAGTCCCCTTTTCTTAAATTAAAAATTTATACATTTATCATTTTACTTTACATGTATGGGCACTTTACCTGAGCATATGTCTGTGTATACCCTGTATGCCTGGTGGCCAAGGAGGCTAGAAGAGGGTAGCAGAACTCCTGGAACTGGAGTTACAGACAGCTGTGAGTGCTGGGAATTGAACTTGGGTCCTTTGCAAGAACAGACACTGAGCCATCTCTCTAGAGAGAATCACTCCCTTTCTGGAGAAAGGATTCAGTGTCCTATAGAAGAGCCATAGCTAGGACTTCACACATTCCTTAATACTTTCTTTTAACCCACCCATGTCCCAGAATGTATGCTTCAAAACTGATATTTCCTATTGTGTTAGGAGTCTGTGAACTTCATAGGCGAAATCTTGCCCAATCAGTTTCATTAAGAAAAGTCTTATAATGCATTCACTCATCCTATCATTTGCATATATCCATTAGCCCTTCTGAGCCCCAACTGCAGAGCTCACTATAATTCCAACCATTGTTATAATAGCAACAGTGACCACGTGTCCCTCGATGTCTAAGGTATTTACCATCTGAACCTCTACATAAAAGGCTCGGTGAGTCCTGTGTTATGTCATATTATAAGGTGCATATTATTTGTCTGCCCCACCTTTAATAATGTGGCTACTAACAGTGAGTTCTAGGGAGTCAGCTCAATTTTTCCACTTAAAAGTTCCCCATTAATTTTTCATTGTAGTATTAATTAATGATCCTATTATTCACCTAAACAGAATAAAATAATGGTTTCTAATCTGTATTTGCTTCTTCTGTACTTATTAGACTTTTTTCTAAATTTTTTTTCTCAATCTGCTTTGAAAGACAGATGTGTATACATAACTGTTTTGTCAATAACTGACTCAGACATTAACCATCATCAAACCCCCAAAGTTGCATCCAGTAATAATTCACGCACAGTGTGACTGAAAGTTGAAAATGGCTCCTGTGACCTAGAGATGCCAGTCTGCTCTGTAACCCGGGAGGAAATACACCAACCAGAAGAGTTAGAGACTTAAGTTCCAGCTGCAGCATGGGTGAGAAAGAAATGATGTGTGAGGTGAAGAGAAAGTGGGGCAAGGATGAAAACCATCACATCAGTGACAGAACAATCCAACAGTTACCCTGGAGCACTAACTACAGGGGAACACTCCCCTGCCCTCCTCCATCACTGCAGGGGCATCTGTAGCACAGCACAGCAACAACAAAGACAACAGGTAACAAGACTGAAACTCACTAATCCTAGGGAGGGGTAAAATAGGTGGACAGTACTCCTCAGAAGCACGAAGGGGACACTCTGCCTGCCCACAACAGCTGCTTTACTAGCCACGCCGCTTGCTGCATCTGAAGCCAAGACTCATAACGAATGCTCTACACCACACCCGGCCCCACTCCTTAGGTCTCTCACACCATTACATGCTTGGTGGGAGACGTGTCTTTCTTACATTTCTTACATTGATTATTTCTGCCGATTTTCATAATTACTCCACAACTATTTCATTTATCCATCCATCCATCCATCCATCCATCCATCCATCCATCCATCCATCCA
>NW_021604591.1:15151803-15160636 GCF_004785775.1 Grammomys surdaster
CCATCCATCCATCCATCCATCCATCCATCCATCCATCCATCCATCCAAAACAGCAATGTTTAGTGTAGTGGGGATGTATACACGAATGAGGTTAGAAGACAACCTTCAGGAACCAGTTCTCCACCCTGTGGGTTCCTGGAACGGAGCTCAGGCGTCAGTCTTGGTGGCGGGTATCTTTACCTCCTGACCCATCCTGCCAGCCCTTCCATAACTATTTTTAAAGGTTCACCTCTTCTGATCTCTACACTCTTTTGCTATTTAATAAACAGGCTTGCACATCTCTCCTCCACCTCCTCGTCAAGTTTCCCCAATCCCTCTACTAGCAAAATGGAAAGGATTCTGACATTCTCTTTGCTGTAAGAATTCTACAGCAAATAAAGACTCTAATAAATCAAGGGTGGTGTCTACAAGAGACACATTTGCCAAATATACCAGGTATCTCTAATCGTGAAACATTTATATCTTAAAATATTTAAAGCAGGGGCTGTGGATGTAATTCAGTTGGCTAGGATGCTTGCCTAGCATAGGTTCCATTCCCAGGACTGCAGAAAACTGGCATGGTAGTGCATGCCTGTAATACCACAGTCAGGAGGTAGAGGCCAGAGGGTCAGGTGTTTAGGTCATCCTCAACAGCACAGTGAGTTCAAGGCTAGCCTGGGATACATGAGACCCTGTTTCAAAAAAATAAATAAATAAAAGTAAAAAAAAAAAAGTAGTATGTATTAACACCAAGCAGCAATTAAAGGCATTGAAAGGAATGTAGAAATACACACACACACACACACACACACACACGCACACACGCACGCACGCACGCACGCACACGCACACACGCACGCACACACACGCACATACACACAAACATAAAACCAGCCCATCTCTGAAATTCTGTTTTCTCTGCCTACCCCCATCTCAAATTTAGAAATTGGATTTTAAAAGTCTTGTCTTCAGCTGTCTTCTTGCTCTGCTCTCAAGGTGACCAAGTTCTTGGTTCCTCAGATCTCACCTCTGAAATACAAGGTCCGAACAGTCAAATACTCCCTTAGCATCCTGTAAGCAGAGAGGTCTTAGTGTCCTGGGAACTCGTGGGTTTGAAATGTATGGCATGCTGCGAAGAAGAGAGGGGTCGTGGGAGCCTTAGGTTCTGCTGGATCCACTGCAGCAAAGCTCTAGACTTCACTGAGTTACAGGCGGCTAAGATGTCAGCTCTGGGACTCAAATCCAGGTTCTCCGGAAGAGAAGCCTGCTGAGTCACATCTCTCTAGAACCAAGAGATTATTTTTAATATTTCAGGTTTTTTAAAGATGATGTACTATATGTAGGATATAAAATGATAACTTTTTAAACATTTGAAAGTGTCTCATGTAGCCCAGTCTGGCCTTGAACCCTCCATGTGTACAAGATGATGCTAACCTTGGATCCTCCTGCCTCCTCCTTCACACAGTTGGGTTTATGGGCCTGTGTCACCACACCTGTTTTATGTGGAGGTGGTGACTGAACCTAGGGAATTGTGCACTCTATCAAATGAGCTATATCCTCAACCAAAAATGGCAATTCTTAACCAAAATGAACCAGATGAACAAGTGCCTGCACTACTTTATTATTTGTGAATTAATAAAAAGACGCCCCAGCATTGTTGTATTACAGAAACAGTCTGTATTTCCCCTAAGGTTGCTAAGGAATCCCAGAGGACAGTGCCTCACAGATGAGGACGGGCTTTACGGCTAACAGGGGCTGAAGTTCCTGTAGGAAGGGGTTGAGAGCTTCTGACATATCCAGTTAATAGGACACACCCAAAGTGACACGCTCAAAAGAAAATGAAGAGAAGGAGTCCAGAGACTCCTCAGCAACTGCCCTGCCTGCCGGACACCCAGAGTCCAATCCTGGAGCCCACATAAGGTGAAGGGAGAGAACCGACTACACAGAGCTGTCCCTGACCTCCA
The DNA here is from genome assembly GCF_004785775.1 of Grammomys surdaster. Classification (NCBI taxonomy): domain Eukaryota; kingdom Metazoa; phylum Chordata; class Mammalia; order Rodentia; family Muridae; genus Grammomys; species Grammomys surdaster. The sequence continues at coordinate 15,153,747 of NW_021604591.1, forward strand.
CATGAGTGCTGTGGCAAGTGAAACCTCTCCCTGCCCCACATAACACAGGCATGCACACACGCACACTTTAAAAAGAAAATGCAGACAATAAAACGCTAGAAATGACTTGGTGTTTATTTTATTTTGAGACAGGGTTTCTGTGTAGCCCTGGCTGTCCTCGAACTCAGAAATCCGCCTGCCTCTGCCTCCCAAGTGCTGGGATTAAAGGTGTGCGCCACCACTGCCCAGCTGACTTGGTGTTTATTATCGTCAAAATTTTGAATTAATCTTAAGGACAAAGATATACTTTCCTAATTTAGTCATCCTAAAAAATGTCTCAAGGACAACGACTACAATATCTGCTTAGACAGAGCATTCTCACTCGTGATGAAAGAACACTGTTCTAATAGCCATCTCTGTCTTCATCCCAACTAGGCAACACTTATAAAAGAAACACAATGCACAGGGAGAACCCCATTTCCAAAACAATAGAGCAGAGTACTCAATTTCTCATTAGGCAGCACGTGTGCTAGAATAAATTAGTTCAGCTCACAGAATTGCTTTTGGCCACACTAAGGGATTAATAAAAATTAAATTGAAACACTGTTTCATTTCTGTAATGAAAAGCAATTAAACAATCATTTAGATACTGGCTTGCTGCAAATTTGACAGTTACCCTTCAAAATGGACTTCCCAGCTGATGACTTAGCTGATTCAAAAAACACCTTTTAATGTTGAAATCAAAAGAAATGTGGGTCAGGCACACTGGTGCATGCCTGTAACCCTGGTATTTGGAAGACTGAGAAAGAAGGGTGAAGAGGTGGACCCAAGAATACATGTGTTCCAGGCTGAGACTCGCCCCACCCCCCAGACTCTCTATGTTTGTCTTTATCTCTGTGCCTCATCCACACACAAAATCAATTTCAATGACTTGGGCAATGTTTAGTATAAACTAAACAATGTTTAAAGATTTATTTATTTTTATGTGTATGAGCATTTCCATGTACGCATATGTACATGTATGCCTGGTGCCCGTGGAAGCCTGAAGAGGGTGACAGATACCCTGGAACTAGAGTTATAGATGACTGTGAGCTTCTGTGTGGATGCTTGGAACCAAACCTGGGTCCCTCTGCAAGAGCAGGCAGTGTTCTTAATTAGTGAGTTTCCTCTTTAGCCCTGAATTAGATAACATTTCAGAGATTGCAAAGGACACAGTAGTACAGCCCTTCCCTAGAGTTCATAAAGTCTGTGTTAGTTACTTTTCCCTTGCTGTGATGAGTCACCATCATCAAAAGCAATCTGGAGAAGTGTATTTCAGGTCATACTCATCTCTGATGGAACATGGAGGCGGGACCAAAGCAGAGGACATGAGGATGCTGTTTACTGGCTTGCTCAACCTGCTTTTATTATGTATGCCAGGACCACTGCTTAGAGCCAGCACTACCCCAATGGACAGAGCCCTCTCATATCAATCACTAGGAAAAAGACACACGTCTGCCTACAGACCAATCTTATAGAGCATTTTCTCCATTGTGGTTCCCTCTTCTCGGACATCTAGGTTTTTATCAAGTTGACAAAAAGCCAGCACAAGCCTAAGTTCAGTTTCCAGCATCATACAGAACAGAGAGATTGCAGCGTGCTTTCTTTTTTTGAGGAGAGAAGGGTTGGGGTTAAGGCAGGGTCTCACGGTATAGTCCATGTTGACCTTGAACCAAATTCTGAGATTATAGACATGTCCCATCCATGCCCAAATGAGTTCTAATACAGTAACATTCAGTTTCTAGGAATGTACTGTTTGTGAACAAATCAGAATTAGTAACTATGAATGGCACATTATACGTGTGTGTGTACACACACACTTGCTTTCCTGAGTTTGTGATAATATCTCATTCATGCAGCCTAGGTTGGCTTCAAACTAATCATCCAACGGTCTCAGCTGCTCAAGAGCTAGGATTATAGGTATGTGCCACCATGCCCAGCTCTAGGTACTTCTGTTTAAAGACGTTTCAGTAGACCAGTGTGGTGGTGCATGCCTGTAATCCTGGTACTGTATGGCTGAGGCAGGAAGCCCCTGTGCTGATCAGGGGGAAGGTAGGCTGGGAAAACACTTCTCTCTGCAAACGGCAGCATTTCATTGCTGTCTGCTGTTTATGCACCTGTCTGTGTATGCACCTGTTTGAAACAGAAATGCTCGTCTCCTGGGGATAACCATGCCTAAAATAAAATAAAACTCTAAGTTTAAGTAAGTATAGACTGACAATACACTTGTTTGTACTTTTTAGGAGGAAAAGGGGGCAGGCACAGTGCAAAACCAGAAAACAGATGCTGTGTTTAAAGTCTAAGATAAAAGCAGCCATCTAAGGACAAGTTAGCTGCAGACTAAAAGTAAGGGACTGCATACATGCAAATAAATAAGCTCCAAGACACAGCAAAATAAAGTGTAAAAAACATTTAGTCTACTGCAACTTATGTATTTGAGTTATTACTGACTGATGGAGACAGGGTCTCACTATGTAGCCCTGGCTTGCTTACATATCACTACGTAGACCAGGCTAGCCTTGAACCCACAGATTTCTTGTTTGCCTCTGTTTCTTGAGTGCTGGGATTGAAAAGTGTGCCACCATGTTTAGCCCATCAACTAAGATTTTGTTTTTTAATTACATTTATTGAGAGAGAGCGAGTGAGCGCATAGGCACATGCCATGACATGAGGGTGGTGGAGGTCAGAGCACAATTTGAGGTTCTCTCCTTTCATCATATCGGTTTGGATCAAACTAAGTTTCTCAGGCTTAGCAGCAAGTGCCTTTACCCAATAAGCTCCCACAACAGCTTTATTCTACTCAGATGTAAGTGTGGTCCAAGGCTGCCCAGGGACCTCCAAAGAAAAAAATGTACTACAGAATGAATTATTATTTTTTTAAAGTAAAATTTTAAGACAATCAGTGAGGAACCATAGCCAAATCTCCACACCTATTCGAGGTTGAAACCGTATTTAAATTACCAAAGAAAAAGCAAAAGAGATTTCACCTCAGGATGTCTTTCTGAAAACTTACAACACAAGTCTTAGCTACTGGTTGTCCAGAAATAGTGGCTCATTAACCTAAGGAGCATAATCTAGTGACAATCCAGAGGGAACCTGGTCCCCTAGTCATCCCAACACACACCCAGAGGCACAGTTGTAGGTTGGTTTCGTATCAACATTCTTTTGAGGAAGTTTTGTGGGTGCCCTGTCAACAGGAAGGAGTGGCAAATGAGATGTGTCCCAAGGCACCTGAGCCTTCCTGCCACATGCAATTCTAAATATAATACAAATTGTTTGTTCCTCATGGAACCGTCACTCTCTCTTGTGCACCAGGAATTTTCATTGACAACGTCAAAACACAAACAAAGCAACACAACACACTGGTTTATGGACTCCTTTAGGTCAGAAAAAGTTCATGGCATCAGAACAAGCCAGAGTGCAAGGAGATCTGAACCTACATATTGTGATGCATAATGTGTAATGAGTTTGTACTTTTAATAAAAAAAAATAGTGTTTGTACGTATGGGCTATGTGCATATGTGTGCTTGGGGGATGGGAGGGAGTATACACGTGTGCTTGTGGAGGTCAGAGGTCAACGCTGAGTATCTTCTTCAATCACTGTGGACCTCCTGTTTGAGACAGTTCTCTGATCAAGCAAGAGTAGCTGACCAGAAAGTCTTGACGTCCTCCAGTCTACACTCCTCAGCCCTCGGATTTTAGGGTTAAATCAGTACACCAGGTTTCACCTGGGTGCCAGGGAATCCCAATGCAAGTCCTCATATTTATGCAGCAAACGTTTACCGTGCTGGCTTTATGCAAGCTTATCTTTACGGAAGCTTATTTGTTTTTATCTGTTTGTTTTGCTTATTTTTTCTTTTTAAAAGCAGGGTTTCATGTAATCCAAGCTTGTTTGTAAGTCACCTGGATGTAGCTAACAACAACCTTGAACTCTTAGATTTACCTCCCCCAACCTCTGCCCCAAGTGCAGGGGTCTGGCTACCATGTGTCTGCCTTTGTTTGTGTCTTCTGAGACAGGTTCTCACTGTATGACCCAGGCTGGTGTAGAAACCATTATTCTCCTGATTCCACCATTGGAATTCAGAGATTACAGGCATGCACCACTGTGTCTGGCCTCATATATGTTCTTGTCAGAGGCAGGTAGATATTTCTGAGTTCACGGCCTGCCCTGAATACATAAGACCCTGTTTCAAAAACAAACAAACAACAAGAAGCAGTTCCTGATGGACCTTGGGATGAAGCCCAGTGGTAGAGCACATGCCTAGCATGTATAAGACCTCACATTTACTCCTTAGCAATAAAGTGCTAGCCATGCACTGTGGCAAATACCTGTAACTCTAACACCCAGGAGGCTGAAACAGGAGGATTGTAAGTTCTAGGAGAGCCTGGGCTCCACAGCAAGACTCTGCTGAAGAAGGAAGGGCGAGAAGAAAGAGAATGAGAATAAGGAGAGATGGAGAGAGGCAAGGCGGGACGAGGACACACACACACACACTCAGAGAGACAGAGAGAGGGAGAGACAGGGAGAGGGAGAGGGAGAGGGAGAGGGAGAGGGAGAGAGAGAGAGAGAGAGAGAGAGAGAGAGAGAGAGAGAGAGAGAAATAAAAATATTTGAAGCAAAACCATGGTGAATTTTATTAACTCTTGACCCTCAGTACTATCTTCTTCCTGCGCTCGTGACCAATCAGGACGTGTGCTGAGCACTTGCGCACATCCGAAGCGTGGCTCAGGAGCAGCACTTGTGCGGACTGAATCATCTACTCTGTTTAACAGCTTCACTCTGTTCATCAACTGAAACCGACGACAGAGGTGAGACTCGAAACACCCACATTTCCTCAGTAAGAACAAAGTCAGCTTTTCACATCAAAGAAGTCAGCTGACAGCCTTCATGATAGAACTTGAGTTTTCAAGTGAAAACTAGGAAACTAGGTAGGCTGTGTCTGCAGGAGTAAACCTGCAGTCTTCTAGTACTTAGAAGGATGTTCAAAGGCTGGGTAGGTAGCTGGGTAGGTAACAACCTAGCTTAGGGTACAGGAAGCCCTCAATTCCCAACACCAAAACCCCACCCAAACCCACCCCACCCAAACCCACCCCACCCAACCCAGCAGTTTCTAATTAGATCAGTGATGGTAGTGACAACTGAATTTTTTTCAATGTACTATGTATTAATAACTTGATGATCTTTTAATTCCTATGGAAGTCAGAAAAACATGAATGTTTTTGTAAAAGGCAAGGTGAGCTGGTGGATGTTACCCTAATAGGTTATAACATTTCACCGCCAGAGCTGGTGAGATGGCTCAGCAGTTAAGAGCACTTGTTTTTGCAGAGGACTGGGTTTAGTTCCCAGCACCTATACTGGACAACTCACAACCACCTCAGATTCCAGGTCTAAGGGACCCAACACTCTCTCCTGGCATCTCTGAGCACTGCACCAATGAGGAACACAACACAAACACACAAACACACACACACACACACACAAACAAATAACAATAAGATCAAAGTGGTGTATGCCTTTAAACCTAGCACTCCAGAGGCAAAAGGCAAGCAGATCTCTGTGAGTTTGAGGCCAGCGGGTCTATACAGCAAGTTCCAAGGTAACTAAGCCACATGATGAGACCCCCAACACAAAGAAAACAAAATAAAAACTCAACAATAAATCAAAAATATTCTTCAAAATGTTAATTGCTTTGGATTCGGACTCTTTCAGATACTTGTTTTGGGGCAGTATCAAGGCAAAGCAAAAGGCCACTAAAATATTCCTCCTTTCTCCAAACCACCAATGTATGTGGTTGAATTTTCTTCATATAATTGAAACAAAAGTACAATATAATATTTGTCTGTCCTTTTTGAGACAGGTCTCTCTCACATTTCACGCTGGCCTTGAAGTCATGATGTAGCCAAGGCTGGCCTCTATCTCCCCATGCAGGGACTATGGGCATTAGCTATCATACCTGGCAACAACGCAACAATATATTTAATAAAGAAGCAGTTATAAAAATCTAGTTGTCACAAGGCAGTGGTGGTGTGCACTCCTTTAATCCTGGCACTTGGGAGGTAGAGGCAGGCAGATCTTTGTGAGTTAAAGGCCAGTCAGAGGTACACAGAGAAACCTTGCCTTGAAAAAAATGGGAGGAGAGAAAGGGCAGAGGAGAGGAGATTGAGAGAAATTTGCAAATATGTAAAATGAGTGCCTCTTTCATATTGATAGCATGTTGTGCTATCATGTATTAGGTTTATTATTAACTAGTAAGGGTTTTGGAAAGTCTCTCTCCCCCCCTTCCTCCTTCTTTCTCTTGTGTTGCTTCCATACGGAGTCTCACTGTATAGCTCCGGCTTGCCTAAAACTCATTTTGTATACCAGGTTGGCCTCAAACTCATAGAGAGCCATTTACCTGCATAATTTATTTTAATCTTTAATGTTATAATACAGATATTTGGTTGGGTGTGATGGTACATGCCTGTAATCCCAACACTCAGAAGGATGAGGCAGAAAAACATGAATACAAGGCTATCCTGGGATACCAATACAAGGCTATCCTGGGATACCTAGTAAGACTATTCCAGAAAACACAGACAAGGCTCCAGGACAGATACACTCAATACATCCAGCTAAGTCTTTACCATACTTCAAGTAAATCACTGCTGAGTTTCAATTTTCAACATTTTATAAAATGGGATTGACTTACCAACATCAGGAGGATTACTATAAGGAACATCAAAAATATATTATAATATTAAGAACAATGTCATTAACATATCTATATATTAAGCTACCATTATCATAAATGATCAATGTCTTTAGATTTTCTTCTTATAAAGTAGAAAATTTAAAACTAGATAATATATAGCAGCCTCTCTCCCTCTCTCCC
>NW_021604591.1:15160736-15177588 GCF_004785775.1 Grammomys surdaster
TCTCTCCCTCTCTCCCTCTCTCTCTCTCTCTCTCTCTCTCTCTCTCAACTTTCTGTAGGCCTAGAGAGATACAACTAAGAGAACTTCTTGTTCTTGCAGAGGATCTGAGTTCAAATCCTAGCACCAACACAGAGTGACTCACAACCTCTTGTAATCCCAGCTCCAGGAGATACAACACCCTCTTCTGGCTTCTGGATGTATTTGCACACATAAGATGTAACATTTTTTTACATTTATTAATTAAATGATTGATTTGTGCATGAGGGTAGGTGGGTTCCAGCCAGAGTGTGCATGCATGTGCTGGTCAGAGACAATGTTTGGGGGTCCGTTTTCTCATCATGTGAACCCTGGGTTTGAACTCACGTTGTTGGACTTGGATATTAGCAGCTTTACCCACTGAGCCATCCCACTGGCCCATGGGTATTTTGGCTAACCTTAAACCTGCTATGCAGCTGAAGAGGACCCTGAGCACTTGCTCACGGCTGGCAGGACTTGTTAGCACAGCTGTTTGGACTCCACTTGGCCATGCCACGCAGCTCACCCAATTTTATGTGTGGATCTCTGTTTACAAATACACACACATGCTCTGAATCACACAGCACACTAAAATGACCTCAGATGTAAGTGGTTTATGATCTAAATTTGCTGATCATCTTTCACATCAAATTTAAAAATAAGGAAGATTCTAGAAGAACACAAACATGTTTAATGAGAGCAACACTAATTATGTAAATACCTTTTGTAATTTTTTTTGCTTTTGAAACAGAGTTTCTCTGTGTAGCCCTGGCTGTCCTGGAACATGCTCTGTAGACCAGGCTGGTCTCACACTGCTCGTCTTTGCCCCCCGAGTGGTGAGATTAAAGGTGTGCACCACCACCAGGCCTGAATACCATTCTTATATGTTTGGTTGTGAGTCTAGCCTTTAATGGCTAAGCCACCTCTCTAGCCCCAATACCATTCTTAAAACATGATTTCAGTTTAAAGGCAGTCAACTTGCTCTTAGCGTTAGTAGTTCTTAACAACAGAATCTCACTAGTCTCAAAATACTTCAGCATACTGTCTGATAAAAACCAGAGCATAACGAACACTGCTCGATGCTCAAGGTCTAGCACTGGGAAGTGTGGAGATTCAGCAAGACTGTGTCCCTACATGCCCGCCTCCCTCAGGGCAGCAGAATGATCCAGGCTATGCTTGCTGGAAGACACAGGAAGTGTGGCTACAGAAAGGAAGCTGGGAGCAGTGTATCCAGTGCACACGTCCACAGTGTTAATAAGTCATTCTTAAACCCCTCATGACAGCATTTGTCTCTTCCCAGCTTGACACTAGCTAGGGAGCCTTTTCAAGAGACGACTATTGTGAGGGTGTCCACACTTAGGGATGACTAAATGTGGCAACAGACAGGTCAGCTGCCGCAACTCTAGAGACAGATTTATTTACAGACTAAAGCTTAGAAGGAGGACATAAACCAGAGGCAAGATTAAATACTGGAAGATAAGCTTATTTCCTCTAGGTTTCTCTCCATCCCATCACACTGGGGTGGGCCATTCCTCACTGAGGAAGAACTCACTGCTAAGGGGCGGAGTCAGAATAGTTTTGGAAACACGGTTTGAATCTGTTCCTCTCCATATTCTAGAGCTCATAACTAGGAAGTATAAATTTTCTGCAACTAATAAAATTCGATGAAGTGTGGTACATTTAGGGCTGGTGAGATGACTCCGTGGGTAAAAGAGCTTGCTACACAGGGCTGATCTGATGACTGGTGTCTAATCCCTAGAACTCACAGTGGAAGGAGAGAATAGACCCCACAAAACTGACCTCCAACCTCCTCAACATGTGTAACATGGCACATGTTTGCCCATGTGCTTGGGTCCTCTCTCCCCCTCCATTTCCTCCACTCCTAATTATACACACACACACACGCACATACATGCACACACACACACACACACACACACACTTTTCAGTGACTTGGTTTTGACCATGTAAAAAAAGAAAATTAGGATGTACAACACATAACAAATGCAGAGAATAACAAAGCTTTGGATTCCGCAACACGGATTTCTAACTAAAAATTTTCAACTACTGTTACTCCTCGGAGGTCCTATGATGATAATAAGAAAAGATGATCATGTTATCCATCAGATAATGTGTTATATGATACAGCGGACACAGTTCCGCATTACTAACATGACCAACACATTTAATGCCTGAAGTGATCCTAAGAAGTGGGTGTTGTCATCCACCCCAGAGAGGTGACGTGACTGTTTAAGTCTCTAATTGAGGCTCTACGCTCAAGCTTCACAAGACGCAGCAGCGATTCTCACTACAACTTGAGTTTTCTTACCTCTGGCTTGCTGAGGCTAGATGAAACCAAGGAGCCAGATCCTACGTCCAAATCCCACTGCTTTTTCCCATGATTCTCAGCATCCAGTGCAGCGATTCGTCCGTCTAAAGTGCTGATGATTACTAAGGACCTGTAAATGAACAGAAGAAAATTGGAAAGCAATCCAAGACATTTTGCACTTATTTCATCACTGAAAGAAACTTGGTCCCATCAGTAAGAAGTTGGGAGACCATTGCCCCTCAACATTTACGGTCTTGCCACCCATCTGTTTCTAGAGCAAGCCAACTAACTTCATTATGCCCTTTATCTGCTCAAGTCTCTGATTAAAAGCTCCCAATTCCTAGGTCTCCCTTTCTTCAATATCCTCACCACCATGAAGATGGAAACATCCGTGGCTAAGTCCCTCCTCTTCCGGTCCCCCACCTCCTGAGATCCATTCCTTTGCAACACCCCCACCAACTTTCTTCTGTATGTGCACATATGTACATCTGTGTGGAGGTCGGAGCCACAGGGGTCTCCCTGTCTCTGCCTCCCCAGGGCTTTGGATTCTGGTAGTGTACCACCACACATGGCTTTACCTGGGTCCTCATGCTTATACAGTAAGCCTTTATTGACTGAGTCCTGGCCCTTCCCTAAACTTTCACTCTGATGCTTGCTTTCCTAGAACTTACTCTAAGAATACTGCTCCCCTATGGAAAGAGAAGACATTCTGCTACCATGACTCCTGACTACTAGGTTTTTATCTCCTTGCTACTTTTGGGTCATTTTCTTCCACTTCTCTCTCAAAATTATTAGGATCAGACTGTCCCATCCATCACCTCTCCTAATGGTTCTGTGCTGACCCTTACAAAGGTCATCAGCTTATTCCTGGAAGAGCTTAGCTGCTGGTGACCTTACATTACTTCGCCTCAGTTCTGAGTTTTTACTGTGTCAGGACCACATTTCAAGCATGTTACAGCCACCAGTCCTTCTCCTACCTGCTTGCTTCCTCTTCTTTGACCCCCAATAAACAAACTCTTTTAAAAAAAATATTCTTTACATACATTACATACACACTTCTCTGGCTGCATGACTAGGTTTAAGTCACTGATCCTACAACCCTTACTACCATCTTGCCTCACCTCTCTCTTATCCACAACTGTGAGGAAAATATTTCAGTTGTTTCCAGCCACCCAGTCTATGGGACTTTACTAGAGCAGCCTGGATACACAAGACTAGGATTCAATCTGCTATAATTCCTTCCAACTTAAAATCAGAACAAGCTAGGCCTGGGAGATATGTCTATATTCCCAGCATCTGGGAAGCCGAGGCAGGAGAATTAAGAGCTTAAAGGCCAACTTGGGCTACAAAGAAAGCCCCTGTCTCATAGCCCCCTCTCAAAGAACCTGGAAAGTCCAAATAGTAAATCAAGCAAAAACAAACAAACAAACAAACTACACTCTTCTATCTACCTCCAGTCCCTTACTTACTACTTTTTACAACCAAACTCCCACAGTACTAAGGTGGACTTCTTACTGGAGTCACTACTGACTTCACAATGACAAACACTCAGGGCCAAGTATCAGTCCTGCACTTTGTGAAACATGCTCTATTTTTAAAACTTTTATTCTTTACATATACATCGCAACCACACTTTCCCCTACCTCAACTCTTGAAACATACTCTTTATGTGATTTCTAAGATAGCATATTTCCTAACTTGTTTGTTTGCTTCTAGAGGCAAGGTCTCTCTAAGTAGCCATAACTCCTAAAGCTCAGGGGTTATTTCAGAAGAGGAAGTGACAAGTTTGTAAGAATCTGAGGAACAGGAAGTTTGCTGTGAAGTTGTGTCTCCTAGAAATGTCAGAGAAGCTACACCCCACAGTTTCATCAACGGGGCTGCCTAAACAAGACCTGTACAAGGATGACACCAACGGACATGATGACACAGAAGAGGGAGAGCTTGAAGGGCTTCAGCCGGAAAGGAAAAGCTAATAGCAACTGGGGAATGCTGACAGTGGGAGAACGTGTTCCAGGAAAGAGCTCCCCGACTCCTGCAAGTGATTGATTATCCAATACCAAATGGTCAGCCCCCACATCCAGAAGAAACTTTATATGAACTGGACAGGTTGTATTTATATATTTAGGATTGTATGTGTCTATGTGTACGTTTGTGTGTGTGTGTGTGTGTGAGAGAATTGGAGGGAGGAAAGGGAAGAGGGGAAACTATGTAATCAAGTCTATGATCCTCTTTCTCAGTTCCATTTTCTGCTTCCTCTTTATCTTTCTAGTCTCTTAAAATAGTTTCTCCCTATGTTTAACTACTTTGATGATCCCAGTGAGTCTCACAGCTTTAAACACATCTCTGTGCTGGCAATTCCTAATGTTTTATCTCTGTCTCTAGGACTTTACCCTGGACACACATGTCTGTCTACTACAATGAAGTTACTTAACAGGCTTCTTGGCTAATCAACATTGATACATCCAAAGTCAAGAGTACTCTGTGAGTCCTTCAAATGTTCAAACAGAAGGATTTTTTTCTTATTGTTATTAGCTCTTTTGCATGGAGCATAAATCCTAGATACACAACAGACTCTATAAATTGCACATTGGATGAAAGAAAGAGTTGAACACTGGTTTCAGCTGAACTGCTCTCAATTCCTAGTTGAACACTAGGAATCCATTGGGCTTCTTTGCCAGCTTTAAAAACCTTGCATGGATGTGGCGGGCTCAGCTGGTAAAGATGATTCATGATTTGCCCAACATCCTGAGTTTGATTCCTGACCCATATGGTATGGGGAGAGTTGACTCCTGAAGGTTGTCACTGATCTTCAAATGTGTGTTCTCAAGCACACACTGCACAGACGCACAAAACAAGCAGGTACAAATTTTAAATCTTTTAAGAAGACCAATTCCAAATATATATAATTACGTTCCTGGTTAGAAAAATGAGGCACAACTTCACCCCTTGTGTGGCATTTGATATACAATACACACAAAGCAAAGCTATGAGTTAGTCAGGGAACTAAGCTAATACAAACCCATCTGAAGGCTCTCACAGCACAGTTTGTAAGGTGTCTTGGTAAACCCCATGATCCCAGCACTCAGAAGACAGAAGGATCTCCAGAAAACCAGCCTGGGCAACATACCAAGTTTAAGGCTAGCCTGAGCTATACAGTGAAACTCTGTCTAAAAAAAAAACCCCACAAGATAAATGTAATTGCCAAATTATGCATTAACTTTCTTATTTTGAATTTTAAAGTGGTAAGCCTTTAACTAATTTGTATAAATAAAGATTTTGCCACAAAACTTCAGATGACAAACCACAGAAAAGGACCAGTCCTTTTAAACTTTCTACCTATTGTCCAAGCTGGTCTAGAACTCCTAAGGTCAAGAGAGCCTCACCCCAAACAAAAACCAAAACCTTTGTTTTGTTACAAAAACAAAACAAAGCAAACCCTATCAAACCTCCTGTGTTACAGGCTGGGGTGTGTGACAAGTTGGCTGTCACATACTAGGAGTGCTCCCTTGGGCCCCTTCCCACAGCCCCAGTCCTGAAAGACTCCTGTGCTACAGCTGGAACTGAGAAGCATCGCTCAGACAATGTAGGCATGAGGGTCTGTAGATCACAGAACTATAGTCATGGATGTAGGCTCACTGCCCCTGACTGGGAGAGCAGCAAGCAGCCAGACTGGCTGAGTGCAGGGATAACCAGGGGACTGAGGCGACACAGGCATCAGGACAGAGGGAGGAAAAGGGGGAGAACAGAAAGGCATTTATCCCCCCATGAATGCACTACTTCAAATACGATAAAATATTCAACTTATTCAAGAATCAAAGAATTCACAGGTAGGGCCTGGGAGTCAGACCCAGTACATGTCTCCATGACTCTGCCTTTATTCTCAAAATTTCACTCAGCTTGAGCTTTTATAATTTTTATTTATATATTTATTTTGCATGTATATGTGTCCCCTGTGCACATCTGAAGTGACATCTGGTGTCTTCCTTGGTTGCTTTCCATTTTATTTAAAGAGTTGTTTTTTTGGTTTTTTGTTTTTTTTAAAGATTTATTTTTAACTGGGCTTGGTGGTGGATGCCTTTAATCCCAGCACTTGGGAAGTAGGCAACCTCTGTTGAGTTTGAGGCCTGCCTGGTCCACATACTGAGTTCTAGGCCAGTCAAGGCTACACAGAGACCGAGATTCCAGACCTTTGCATTTGTTTCTTCATTACCTCTGCCCTGGTTCTAGAAGAGACTCGTTTTTCATCGAAACATCTCAGAAGCCTCTCTGATGTATTTTCTGGCCCAGGACCTTGCTTTTCTGATGAGTCTGCTTCCAGAGTGGAGCTCTGATTAACTTCTCTGCTGTGCCCACTGCTTTGCAGTTTGGCTCCAGTGTACTTTCCTAACCTCACTTTCAGTCTCTTCTGCCAAGCTAATCCCCTCTCCTCACACCTCTCTCAATCCATGACAACAGCCACAACCCCCAGGGGTTTCCAGCCTTTTCAACAAGGTTCCTTTGTTCATTCAGTTTTCATCCTGTCTGCAAATATTTCATTTGCCAAGTGCTTAAGACTCTTTTTTTAAATATTTATTTATTTACTTTATTTGATTGGGGGTAGCCTAGATCTGAATTGTGCCTAGATCTGAATTGTGTAGGTTGGAGGTCAACCTATAGGAGTTGCTTCTCTCCTTTCACCAAGTGGGTTCTAGGAATGGAGATCATGAAGGGTTAGGGTTAGGTCAGGGTTAGGTCAGGGTTGGTGGCAAGCTACTTCACCTGCCCACCCTTGTTGGTAGCCTGCATTGTCCCCAGCTTTAAGAAAATAATTAAAACTAACCTAAATATTTGGGGTTTCTGGACAGAAATAACTATAGTTACTTTCTAAGGTTTAGCATAATTTGAGTTCAAAGCAAATTCACTCTTTTGTGTTTGTCTGTCTGTCTGTCGAGAGAGGATGTCTTATAGCCTCAAATCCACTGTATATAGCAGAGGATGGCCCTGAATCCCTGGTCCTTCTGCCTCTGAGTGCTGGGATTACAGGTATGTTACCACACTGGCTTAGCTTCTTATTTAGTCTTTTCTTTATTAAATATCTCGTTCCATCACATTATTTAAAAACCCTATTGTCCACAGATTCCCACCAGATCTCAAAGATCCCCTATGCGGATCCACAGTGATCTGGGAGCTCAGGCTTGGAAATCTTGCTAAATCCACTGTAAACCCCCACTGTGCCCTTGCTTGTGTGATTGATTGTATTGCCTATTGTGGCCGAGAGAATTTTTTTAAATTAAAATTTTTATTACTATTATTTGTGAGTGGTGTGTGTGTGTGCGCGCATATGCATATGGATATTACAAGATAACTCTGGGAATCAGTTATTTCCTTCCACCTTATGTTCCACCTTGGAACAGAGTGTCCCTTGTTTCTTTGAGACACTGTGTATTCCAGGCTAGCTGACTTGCAAGTATCTGGGTAACTCTCCTGTCTCTGCCCCCCATTTCAATGTAGGAGTACAAGAATTTCAGATGGATTCCAGAAATCAAGTATAATTGTCAGGCTTCGTGGAAAGACATCTTATCAACTGAACCATTTCTCTGGCCTTTGACATTTCTTTGACAGAAATACTTTATTTTATTTTATGTGTATCTTGCCTGCATGTACATATGTGCACCATATATATGCCTGGTACCCCTGGAAGTCAGAAGAGGGTATCAGATCACCTGGAACTGGAGTTATAAATGGTTGTGAGCTACGATTTAGGTGCTGAGAACCAAACCTGGGAACTCTGCAAGAACAGCAAATGTTCTCAACCACTGAGACACCTTTCCAACTCCTACCCTCACACTTTTTTATTTAAGGACTTGACTATATGACAGTGACACTCTCAATCCCTTTATCTTCATGCCATTATAAGGATACCTGACTATCTCCACAATCTAGTTACTTCAGTAAACAAAGTTCTTTCTGCTAGACCCTGAGTTTCTCTCTACTCTCAATACCTAGCCTAGTAAAATAAAGAAATGTTTATTACACAAATTAGATACATGATGTAAAGGCATTGTCCACATTATACAGGCAGGGAGGCTGGGAAAGATTCAAAGGAATGGAACTTGTCTCAGATCACTCGCAATAAGTGTAGGGCAGGATTAGGGAATTTCAGGCTTCCTACCCTATTAGTCTGTCAACTCTAAATCTGCCTATTATGCTACTATAATATGTAACCTTTTTTTCTTCTAGAAATATCATCAAGGTGTCATTTATCTTGTAACCACTTTGATTACAATTTAGCAGAAATGACCTGAGGCCAAATGAATACACAGATTGCCTTGGCTCTGATTTAATGTTAAAGGACCCTTGACTCTGATTAAGTTGCTCAGAATATCTACCCACGGACCATTAGGTTTGCTGGATTCTGGTAAATGCTAAACTTCAATGGCATCTTATCTCCTGTGGATAGTCCCAATGGGTGACAGAGGGCATTATCTGGATTGAATAATTACAGATTAACAACTGTTACTTTAATATTTTCTATTTATTTCCTTCTAGTGAACATACCTTACAATCCTGAAAATATGATTTGATATATATGTTACGGGGCCAAGATTTTTCTATCAAAACACACATTCAATAAAGGAAATGTGTGTTCTCATACAAAAAAAAAAAACAAAAACAAAAAACTAGTACTGATTGGATTTGACACCTAGCCCTCATCTACTAAATAAACCTTCTAATCAAGCTTCCTGTATTTAAGCATATCATAAGAACAGCCAGGCCTCAAGTGAAAACAAATATACAGCCTAAAGCTGTCAACTATGCTCAACTGTTTGGAAATATCAGCTAGACCTTGAAGAAGCTTAAACAAATTCACAGGTAACACAAGAGTAACAGAGAGTCCTTTTAAAGACATTTTCCAAACAATGGTGGCAGATGCCTATAATCCTCCCAATGG
Source organism: Grammomys surdaster (assembly GCF_004785775.1). Classification (NCBI taxonomy): domain Eukaryota; kingdom Metazoa; phylum Chordata; class Mammalia; order Rodentia; family Muridae; genus Grammomys; species Grammomys surdaster. Next base: position 15,170,012 of record NW_021604591.1, read on the forward strand.
GGAATATGGAGGATCAAGAGCTTGGGCCAGCCTGGGCTACATTGTAACATTTTTGTCTTTAAAAAAAAGAGAAAGAAAGAAAGAAAGGAAGGAAGGAAGGAAGGAAGGAAGGAAGGAAGGAAGGAAGGAAGAAAGAAAGGCCCAGTATTTAGATGGTAGAGGCCAGAAGATCCAAGGCCAACCTGGGCTACTTGAAGGAAATAAAAAAGTAGTTCCATATCATACAATGAAACAATTTACTCAAAAGATTTACTCACAAATAGAACAGGATTTTTAAAACTACGTATTTAATTTCCTCCCTCACATTTACCCCTGTAATTTACAAGTGTTCTCTACCATTTGTTACTGTGATTTTACGTAGGTTTCTTTCTTTGCTTGCTTGCTTTTGGTATTTTGGATTAACCTCTTGGCCTTTTTTATGCTACCCATGGTCCCTTAAAATGTTTTAAAACAATCTGCATAAAAAGGTACACATAACATATAGGTATACTGCTTTCATTAAAGAAAAAGAAAAGAAAACAGATGGAGATGCCACATAACTGATATTGGGGAGCCACATTCTAATTACTGCTCACAGCAACTGACAGACAGGTCCCTTTGGTCAAATGAACACACAGAGCTGAGGTCAGATAAAGGACAGCCTAGTCGCTGTCACAGATACTCAGTCTAGGCACCAGTCAAGTCGAAGGAAACTAGAGAGGAAAGACAGTCCGTTTACTGCCCCAAGTAAGTGTAGCTTGGCAGCAACTTGTTTGCAAAGTTGCATGTAAGTTCTTCTTTAAATGGGGCAGTTGGTTAACCTCCAGAGTCTGGAGTGGAAGAGCGAACCCTGACAGGCCTACATGGTTGACAGTGCTCTCTTTCAACACAGTATTTGGAGATACTATATTATTTTAAGGCCCAGTGGGGTTTAAGACAACAAACAAAATATTATAAATTTGAACGTCTAAGGAAAATCAGCTTTCTGTACCTTTGGTTCCTATCATCTCAGTCTGGGGAAAGACAGAGATGAAAGAGAAATAAAGAGGAATTAAATCATCTTACATTTGCAAAAATGTTTTGTGTTATCTCAAGCCAAAAACTTCTGTTAGCAGGTGCAAGTGTATAAAGACACCAGGAAATGTCAACTTTAGTAATACTTTTGTTAGCAAGTAGAGAGGACCAAGCAAGGCAAAAGGAAATACACTTTATAATGAGTGTGACAAGCAAGATTCAAGTTCTTTATAACTTCAAAATGTCTTCAGTGTGAAGATAAAGCATCCACTGCAGAAACCCCAAGTACACGTCATAGGCCCAACCCACTGCAGGAAGCAAATAACACATTGCAGGTCAAACCCACTACAGGAACCCCGAGTAACCCTTGGCAATTTGTTAACACATGTTGGAAGGAGAGCTGGTAACATAACAGTATTGATAGTTAAGTGTGTGATTGAGATGTTCTCCCTAATTTTCTCGGTGCAGGAGGGGTGGGGAAAAACCATTTACCAGTCTAAAGATTAGAAGAAAACTTTCCAAGACTGCTACTAGAAAAACAAGTTTACATTTTTGGAAAAAGGATGTTTATCCAGTCAGTCACATGCCTGAGACACAGAGTGAAGGTGCAGGCACCTGTAAGTTGGAAGAAAGCCAACAAGGGGGAGAAGAATGAACCTCGTAGGTCCCATCTTGCTAAGTATTGAAAGACAAGGCACAAGAATGCTTACCTTAGTCCCCCTACCCCCTTCTGCAAGCGTCTTAGTTCTTCACAGCTGTTTGTAATCAACGCTTGGTTAACTCAGTTCTTCCCCTCTTGCCCTCCCTTTGAAACAAACAGGATACGGCTCTATTATTATGGAACTAATACTTTCAGATTTTAGACTTGTGAAGAGCACTTAGGCAAAACACTACCTATTTATCTCCTGCTCACCCAACTCACCCACGGCTTCTCACTCATTCACACTATACGGACTCTAGACTGCTGTGCAGTCCTGTTAGCAGGGATCACACACACACTCTCCTCCCTGCACACTTCCTCTATTTTCACTTGTGTCTGAGCAGAGAAGAAATCAGTCCTCCTGAGTGACAAGCGGATGCTTTGATGCCCTTTGTAACCCAGAACTCACAGCGAGCCTCACCTTTGCCTCCCAGGTGCTGGGATTACAAGCAAGAGCCACCTCACAGGGCTTTCCTGTATTTTATTCTCTCTCTCTTTCTTTCTTTCTTTCTTTCTTTCTTTCTTTCTTTCTTTCTTTCTTTCTTTCTTTCTTTCTTTCTTTTTCAAACTGTCCATACAGGCTCCCTCCTGGTAGACTATCAGTGAGGAAAGACAGGAGTGATTCAGAAAGAGTAATCCTTACCCTTTTGCAATTTACTCACCTGGTTTACTGGAACTGTTAAGTGTGCTCATCACCAAAATTTTCCAGACTCAGTCCTATACTCCAACCTCGTCAGCTATGTTGCTGCTTTCTGTAAGATTTCCTGGGGCTTTCTTGTGGGCTCCTCTTTTCCCCTTATAACTAGAGCTATCTGTCTATCTTCCCTTTAGCTAAGTCTTTCATTTCCACCTTCTTGCCAAGCATCAATCTGGATGACCTACATCTCTGTGGCATCAGGACCAACACCCCTTACCTTTTCTTCCCAGATTCTCTAAACCTCTTGATGTTCCTGTTTGTTATTATTTTCTGGCCACCAACTCTTGATCTTTAGACAGGTGTATCAAGAGACGAAGAACCAATTCACTTGCTAGGAACTGAGATTTTGCTTCAACTGTCTCTCATACTAGTCCCATGTAATGGAATATAACACTAGTTTCCTTACCTCAAGTTTCAGTAAACCTTGTTGCTAGAGAAATAGGCCTGACCTTCCAAGATTAAGATTTCTCAAACTAATATGCATATACATTGTATGTCACTCTATTGCAATGCAGACGCTTGGTCAGTAAGTTGGGAGGTACTTGATTCTGGAGGTCTAACATGTTTCCAAGTGATAATGCTGTTAGGACAGGAACACACACACACACACCAAAATGGTCTCAATATAATTTACAACCCCCATTCTTCTTGCTGTTTTAAGTCTATCATCTATCAGAATTCTACCCATTTTAAAGAACCAAATCATTCTGTCACAGTGACTTCTTATCTACAAGCCTACATCACCTCTTTGCCCTACACAGTGTACACCAGAAAACTGTGGATCAGCCGTGACAGTCCCTTTGCACTGCTTTCTACAGTTCATTTGAACTGTAGAGCCCTACAGTTAAGACCTTCTGCTTCAACCTGACTGCTGGACTGCATATTCCTTCCAAGGGCAGGGGCTTCCTGCTCTACCTTGGTAACTCCAGTGAACCTTGGCTCTGCTCAGCTTTAGTAAGCCCCAGCTGCTGCAGGTGTGTGTTCTAAGAAAACAAAATATTTCACTCTACTTCGTGGCATTTACTCTGCACAGCTGGTTCACTCATCCAGGAGAGTCCATACATTAGCAAACAGATGAAAATCGTGTTCTTTACTACTTAAAAACTCTTAAATATAAGCATTCAAGTGGTGTATGGAGAATTTTAGGGCTTATTCTATTTCTGGTAATCACTGGGTACACAGATCAAGGTTTGGATACTTGTTATAATCTGGTAATTACTATGTTGCAAACTTAGACACATTCTAATTTAGATGCAGCTCTTAATTTACCTAATGCTCTTTTAGCATTCTTTTCATTAAATAGTGCCACTTTCTCCACACATGCTATCTGAAGAATACTTTATTAAAGTATTTTACATTCCGTGCAGACTTTGAAAATTGCTTTAAAACTTGTCTCTTGAATTTGTATGTTTATAAGGCTAAGAAATCCAACTGAAATAGACTATGCTTACCCCCTTTAAATATCAAAGAACTGCCAGTATAAAAGAACTCAACTACACTCCTTAAAGTTTAGTGTGTTCAAGAGCTCTCGAGGGTGCTTGTTCAACACGCAGATTCTAGTTCTTATCCAGAAAAAAACTGGTTTAGTAAAACCGGGGCGGAGCCTAGAAAACTGTCCATTTAGCCAGCATCCCCCTGGTAATTCTGATGCAGGTGTTCCCACAGATCTCAATTAGAGAAACAGAAAATCAAAACCCTTGACCAGGAGCCACAACAGACTTATATATTTGAAGGATAAATGTAGACATCTCTTTTGAAAGTCCTTTCTCAAAACACCTGTCACAACAGAATCAGGACAGAACGAGACAAATATCTGGGAGTGAGAGTGTAAAAGGGACCAGGCATATGGTTAAAGCCCGACAACAATGAAAGCCGGGAAGTGACTTCCCTAAGCCGGGTGCTGCATTCTCCAAGCATCCCTCATCTTCCTGTGAAGATGCTGTTGCCTTCCCACAAGCAGGCGCTCAGAGCCAGGCAGGAAGATGTCGCGGCTCTCTGCTTGTCCGCAGTCACTCGCATCCCTGCGAGAGGTGCCCCGACCCTGGTTCCCAACCTCTCACCTGCCGCGAGGCCGCAGTTCCACGTCGTCATCGGGCTCCGTCGCGCGTGACTCCTGTTCCCCCGCGGTAGCCGGTAATGCCTCGGCGTCCTCCACGGTCACTTCGGCCGTAGCCACCGCAGGTACCCGCGCGGCCGAAGTCGGGGCGGCCGCTGCCCCCAAGCCAAACGCGGTATCCGACGTGGGAGCAAGCAAGCTGCGGGCGCGCGCGACCGCCGAGATCCCCACCGCGCAGCCCAGCAGCAGGAACAGCAGCAGCAGCGCGCGCGGCCCGGGCCGGGTGGCGCGCTCCATCAGCGGCCCGTCCCACGCGCGGGCATGGAGACCCTGCCGTCGGCGCCCGCCCGTCTCGCCGCTCGGAGCTTCGGAGCACCGCGAGCGCGCACCACGGAGCCTGCCGCCTCTCGATTTCGCGCCGCAGCAGCAGAGCTGCCCGGCCACGTCTCAGCCACCGCCACCTGAGTGACAGCCTTGTGCAGACATCGCCCATTGAACGAGGGTTCCGTGCGTCTGCTCCACGATTGGCTGAGCGCCTTGCCACTCCGAGCCAAGCAGACGCGTTCCTTGTTGTCAACATTATACCTACCAACCAAATTGTAGTTTTCCGTGTGGAAGTCCGGCCCTTTTCCGGAAACGGTGGCCAATGAGAAATGCCCCTCCCCAGAGTCATCTCAGGTAATTGGTGAATCGTTCAAGTTCCCGAATGCCTTCCCTGGAACAGATTGGTCCACTCTGTGATTGGCCTCGCCCCTCAAAGTGAGGCGCTGGAAAAGGCTTGGAGATTATTGGTGCAAGTGGATGCCGCTCAAAGGCCTGAGCTAACTGCTTCTTGATTGGTTGGAAGCGGCACTTAGTACGTGGCTGATTCTGAGTGTGAAGAGGACCGTCCCCTGTGAAAGGAAGAAAAGTGGAAAGGAGTCCCGGGTGGCCGGGAGGTGGCCGATCTTAAAGGGATAGGTGCTTTTGCTATTCCCAAGCCGAATTTATTTGGAAAGAAGGGATGAGGGTTGGGGGAAAGTGACTGTGTCCTTAGAAGTGGATGGAAGAGAAAAGACGAGTTCAGTAGTTGTCCATTAAGAATTACAATTACAGCTTTGATAGAAATAACAGTGACCTGTAGAACAGATAACCCAGCGCGCCCGGAACGCCTCTTACCAAGAGGCGTTTATAAAGGAGGATCCCAGGCCTGGCGCTCTTAAGTAATCTGCCCAAGGTCATACTGTCACAAAAATTTATTAAGTCTCCTAGTTGGTTTGGCATGCGTTACACTGCCCTCAGGAGAAATTAAACGACAAACGGCCAAAGTGGAGAAGGTTTGAATGTTTAACCAAATCATTTAAAATTCTCTTAAAGTAGTTGCGAATACTCTGAAGATTTCACAGCAGGTGTGTGGGAGAGTAAGAAGTTGCGCCCTTCAGCAGTGTATCAGAACACCAACCAAGTGCTGAGAAGACTTTTAAAGATGTTTGTAGTTTGTGTATGCTAGCCTCCATCCGGACGAAGCACACTAAGTTTCCACCCAGCCCCAATCTCTCTCTCTAGTTCTTACCACGTTTCTTCACTCTCCTGTACAACAAATCCCTAAATGCCTTCTCTTCCTTTCCTCTCTCAGATCACACACACTGCACAGGTATTAGTACTCCTCAACTCCACCCAAATTGCTCTGATACTCTGACATATTTTTGATAAATTCGAAGGAGAGTTCTGTTTTCGTCTCAAGTGTCCTCAACTGTGGAACTCAGCCTTTCCTCTGACATTTTGTCCCTTATTTTCCTGCTTCCCTATAGGGCAGAATATAACCTTTAGATGACCCTGTTTTGCTCATGATGAAAGCCAAGGACCTGAAGTTCTTGCCCTGTATATTGGTTCTCTAGGGTTGTCATAGGAAATTCCCTCTAGCATATATGTTCTAGAGGCTAGAATTCCACCATCAGGAGCCAGCAGGATTGAGTTCTTTTGAGGCCCCTCTTGGCTTGTAGGTGGCCACTCGATTGCCTCTTCATGTGAACTTCCCTCTCCTCACCTGGATTCCTTTTCTCTATTTATTTTTAAAGATTTTATTTTAAGCTTGTATGTTGTGTCTGGAAGAAACTCTTTCCTTGGAGTTCTTTGCTACCTGTGGCTCTGACAATCTTCCCACCTCTTCTTCTGTGCAAAACGCTAAGCCTTGATGGGAGAAGTTTGATATAGATATCTTATTTAGGGCTATGAGGGGAGAAGTTTGATATAGGTATCTTATTTAGGGCTTAGGGCCCCAAACTCTCTAACTTTCTGTGTATCGTTCAGTTGTGGGTCTCTTTGTTAATGACTGTCTATTGCAAGAAGACGCTTCTTTGATGAGGGTGAACAGTGCTGTACTCTGGTAGAGCGATATGTCATCAGTAGCCATTACATCGCTATGTTCTTATAACAGAGCAATAGTAGTAGGTTTGCCCCTAAGCAAGTGACTATCTAGTTTCAGATTTTTCACCTCGGCAGCATCTACATCAGCTATGGGTTCCATCTTATGGGGTGGGTCTTAAATCCAATCAAAAAGTGGTTGGCCACTCCCAGAACATTTGTGTCACTATTGCATATATGGATTCAATAGAGACTGTGACAGCATACAACAGACCTGCACAGGCTTGAAGCAGACAAAACCCCAGCACTGACAATGGGAGGTGGATACAAAGTCCCACCCCTAATCAGGCAGCTGTTTGCAAGATAACTGCTGGCAAAGGGAAAGTTAGTTTTCACCAAAGGAGTCTTCCTGGGTGTATCAGCCACACTCCTGGGCAGGATCCCTGCCTACGAGCACTTATTTGGTTAAGACACATATGCTGGACTTTTTTTGTGTGTGTGCTTTTTGTTTTGAAGGGTTTTTTTGTCATATTAATTTTTTTTCGGTTTGCTTGTCTACTTTGATTTTTTTTCCGTTTTTGTTTTTATTTTAAAAAGAAAATGTTGGGAGCCGACTCTTAGCCGAAAGTGGCTATCATCTTTACAGCCATCTTGAGCCATATACCCTGACAAGAGACTTGTTTCAACAGCCTGCAATAGCTGAGCGCACTCTGATAAACATCTTGTTACACTGTTTAGTGCCCCCAGCTGCCAGGTGCTCCTGGTATCCATGGCTACTAGGCACGTGA
>NW_021604591.1:15177688-15186993 GCF_004785775.1 Grammomys surdaster
GTATAAATACCCAGGATTTCCCTTCTATAGAGGAGTAGGGGAGTAGAGCAGTAGAGGAGTAGGGGAGTAGAAAGTAGGAGGTAGTAAGTAGTAGGAGATAGTAGGAAGTAGGAAGTAGAGGAAGGAGAGAAAAAGTGAGAGGTGTCAGGAGACTGAAGGAGTGAGAATATAGTAAGAAGATAAGAGAATAAAGAAGACTTGAAGAGACTCCACCGGACTCTGGCTTGTATCTATCTTTTGCGTCTCTCGCCCCTTTTTTCCCCTTCCTCCGTCCCCACTTCCTCTCTTTCTAGACCCTGACCTGCCGACCGGAGCAGCAGAACCGGCCGGCCTTTACAAAGTAGCAGAACCCGACGGCCGTTACAATAGAAACGGCAGTTACTTTTTTTGTGTGTGTGCTTTTTGTTTTGAAGGGTTTTTTTGTCATATTAATTTTTTTTCGGTTTGCTTGTCTACTTTGATTTTTTTTCCGTTTTTGTTTTTATTTTAAAAAGAAAACATGAAGTTGGGTGAGCAGGAAGGTGAGGAGGAATTGAATGGGGGAGAAATGCCTCTCTCTCTCTCTCTCTCTCTCTCTCTCTATCTATCTATCTATATATATATGTTTTAATGTAAACTTTTTTACTCTAATTATTTTTAGTATGTGTGTATGTGGGTCTCTGTGTATAGGTTTGTATGTGTGCGTGCACACAGTGCCTGTGGAGGTCAGAAGGCAGCATGTGATCCCCGGAGCTGGAGTTACAGGTGGTTCGGAGCTGCTTGATGTGAATGCTGGGAACCAAACTATTGTCCTGTGCTCGAGCAATACATGCTTTTAAACACTTAGCAATTTCTCCCTCCTTTCTTTTTTATTCTTGGTAAGACATTACCTACACTGGATTAGGACTCCACACTGGGGTTTCAGTTTAACCTAATCATCTCCTAAGCTCTCACCTCCAAATTGTGTTCTGGGATACTAGGAGTTAGGATTTCAACGTACAGATTTAGTGGGGAGGGACAGAGTTCAGTATATAACATCTGGACACCCACAAGATGTGTTTTCATGTTATTCAAAGTTACTTTACCTTCCCAATGAGGCACCTCCTGTCCACCTTATTTAAACTGAAATCCTTACAGCCTCACTTCCTGTGCTCTTTGCCTGCTTTATTTCTCTCGGACTTTGAATACTGCATATATTTTATGTCTGTTGCCCGCACACCTCTTTTTCCATGTGAGGTATTTGATGGTTTGCTCACCAGTGCAGTTCTAAGTTCAAGTAGTTACTAAGCATTTAATAAATACTTATCAGATGAATCAATAGATACTCAAGGTTGAAAAGGAAATAAACAAGTGGAAGGAAAGGACAGAGGGAGTTGTGGAAGCAATTTCCTGGACTGCCGGAGGACACAGCATCAGCTCTGCTTCCCACGCTGAATGCAGAGACTAGGAGGCATCCCTGGAGAAAAATTATTTTGAAACATAGAGAAAGTAGATTTAAAAAAAAAACTCAAGCCAGTTGACTAATTACTCACTCAAAAATGTGTGATCGATTATAATAAATGACATGAGGAAGTTGCCAGAAAATTAACATGATATGAAAAATGATTCTTAACAGCTTGTAACAGCCCACTTAAAATGAGCCTGTGTCTATATGTTAGTGGAGACTGTCTTCCTGGTTTTGTAAATTTTTCACAAAGTGATCAGGGTATGAAGACGGCTATTAATGAAAGCTAATGAACTGGGAGTCTGCCCACTATCTGTAAATGATATAAATGGTTTGTTGTCGTTCATACATTTATTTCATTAGAAGTTAGGGAGTATCTCATGGAACCTGCATGCATTAATTAATAAGAATGAGATCAAAACAGTCATGGTCCTCGTTCTCCTGAAGCTTAATAGCTATCCATATAGGGAGGCAGGCATCAGTGACAAGGCATATGCTTAATTTATTTATAAAAATAAAGATAAGTGCTCTGTCGACTGAAGTACCACAAGAGAACAGTGGCAGCCAAGGCTGATGGGGATCATTTGCCTGATGCTCAGGAAAACGACAGGGAAATCTTTCCATTTTGGAAAAAGAAAACATCATGACTCAGAAGCAGCTGACTGGGGTAATAACATGAAAGGCAGAAAAGGAAGCCTGCCAGTTTCTGGTCGGCATAGCACCTCATGGTGGTAGATAGAGACTCTGAACCTGGGTCTAAGTGTTTGGGGGAAGTGGGGACTGGGCATGTACAGCTGAGCAGTGAGTCCAGGCTAGGAAAAAAGGGCACTGAAATGTTCTGAGCCAGGGCTTCTCTGAACAATTAAGATCTAAAACAAGCTTGGTTTAAAAGGTCTCTGAGATGGATTTGAGAATTACAAACTGCAAACTCATTCCATTAAAAGAGAGAGAGTCTGAATCTTTGACATCATGCCCGAGTGAGAATAACAAGAGCCTTTCGTGCCGTGACTAAGGAGTTTTTCTCCACAGGAGTACAGCCCCCACAATGATGTAGACTTGTGCTCTTTCTTTCCCTCCTTCCTGAACGACAGACAACCTGCTTGTCACCTCACAGTCTCGGGACAGCAACTGCAGCACCAGCTCTTTACTTCTGGAAAGGGGAAAGGTCAAGAGCACATGGCTACCTGAATTCACCCTTAGCCAAGAATAGAAGCCCAACAAGGGAATTTATATTTGCACAGCACAGACCAGACCATTTCCAACAGCCACGCTTAGCTGCAGGGGAAGTATACTCCCACTCCAAGTAAGAGCAGGGTTCTTCTGCTGAAAGTGGAGGGGGCAATTGTTGGAAGTAAACACAAGTGAATTTCAATAGAAACACACACTACAGTCAAGATACAGAGAATTTGGGGCTGATTAAGGTGGCTCAGCAGGTAAAGGTAGTTGTTGCCTACCCTGTTTACCTGAGTTTGATCCCTGGGACCACACAGCAGAAAGAGAACAGATTCTTGCAAATTTTTTTTTGACCTCCACATGCATGTTTTAATATTGGTGTCGTGTACACACACACACACACATTAAATAAATTTAAAAGTAATAAAATGTTTTTTAAAAGATACACAGCGCAGGGCAGTGGTGGCACACACCTTTAATCCCAGCACTTGGGAGGCAGAGGCAGGCGGATTTCTGAGTTCGAGGCCAGCCTGGTCTACACAGTGAGTTGCAGTACAGCCAGGGCTACACAGAGAAACCATGTCTCAAAACAAACAAACAAAACCAAAACAACAACAACAACAAAAAGATACACAGCAATCTCAAGTGTGTCTTCAGGTCTTTACTATGCAGCCCAGCAGGGTGGCCTTAAACTCTGAGGGTTACTTGCCTCTGCCACCTTGTGCTGGGGTTGAAAGCATGAACCACAGGGCCTGGTTCTTGATCATTTTTTTCCTTCTACCCTCCTTCCAGATAATCAATGATTTGTTTCCTGTCACAACTGACTAATGCAAGTTTTCTGTAATATTTAATAAATTACTCACAGAGCACATACTTTTCTGTGTAGCTTCTTTTGCTTAACTCTTTTGAACCCTCGCATGTTGTATGTAGTGATACCATTCTTTCTACTATTTGATGGTATTTCATTACATATGTGACATATTTATTTTTTAATTCACCTATTGATCCACATTTGCGATGTGATATTGTAAATATTCACACACAAGTAGTTGAACAGAAATACATTTGTGTTTCTCTCCATTAAGTACCCAGATAGAGAACAACTGGCTCATATGTAGATGTATGTGCAAGTTTATGATAATCTGGCAATCATTTTTCCAAAAAGGATTGTACAGGCATGTGACATGCCCCTAGTGGTGTGTGGCTGTTCCAATAGTTCTTATTCTTGCCAGTGTCTGGTCAGCTCATCTTTTTGAGGCATTCGAGTGTGTGTATCACATTATCTCACTATGATTTTTTTCTTTGAAAGCAAATCAACCTTGACAAACACTCTGGGGCCACACTGGGCAGGGCTTCGGAAGCCCTACCTACAAACCACACCCAACACCCATTCCTAAGACCCAGAAACAGGAACAGAACATGCACCCAACAAAAACAAGACCAAAGATCAGACCTAGAATCACCTTAACCATCCCTACCCCAGACGCCTAGATACTAGCAGAAAAAATGCAATAATTAACAGACAAGGCAATACGCACTCTCCAGAACCCAGTAATCCCTTCACAGTAGACACTGAGAAATGCAATACAGCAGAAACACATGACAAAAGCTTCAAGAATGCAATTATGAGTATGTTCCAGAACCTTAAACAGGATAGGAATAAATCCCTTCATGATGTCTGTGAAAACACAAACAGTGAACTAAAACAATGAAAGCAAGTCAAGATATGAAAGTAGAAACAGAATCACTAAAGAAATCTTACACTGAGATAAAACTGGAAATGAAAAACTTAGGAGGTCAAACATAAACCTCAGAGATAAGTCTCACCAACAGAATACAAAACATAGAATAGAGACTCTCAGGCACTGAAAACAATGTAGAAGAAAAGAATATCTCAGTCAAAGAAAACATTAAATTAAAAAATCCTTGGCAGAAAACATCCAGGAAAGTTGGGGCTTTACTAAAAGGCCGAATTTACAAATGAAGGTTACAGAGAAAGAAGAAGAAACACAGGTAAAAGGCATTAAAAATATTTTTAAGGGGCTGGAGAGATGGCTTAGTGGTTAAGAGCACTGACTGCTCTTCCAGAGGTCCTGAGTTCAAATCCCAGCAACCACATGGTGGCTCACAACCATCTGTAATGAAACTTGATGCCCTCTTCTGGTGTGTCTGAAGACAGCTACAGTGTACTCATAAATAAAATAAATAAATCTTTAAAAAAAAATATTTTTAATAAAATCATAGAAGAAAATTTCCCTAACCTAAAGAAGGACGTGCTGGCCAAGGTTCAAGAAGCATACAGAACACCAAATAGCCTGGACCAGAAAAGAAATTCCCACAACACATAATAATCAAAACACAAAATGCACAAAACAAAGAAAGACATATAAAGGCAGAACCATTAGAATAGCATCTGACTTCTCAGTGGAGATTCTAAACGCAAGCTATGCCTGGACAGATGTTCTATAAACTCTAAAAGAATGCAGATATCAGCCCAGACTAGTTTACCGATAACAACTTTCAATCTCAATAGACGGAGAAAACCAAATTTAAACAGCATTTTTCTTCCAATCTAGCTCTACAGAAGCATTAGAATGAACCACACCGTAGAAAACACAAGGAATAAATAATACCAGACCAGGAAATAAAAAGATGGGGGGGGGGAGTTGCCCACAGAATAACAACAAAAAATAACAGGAATCAACAGAAACTGCTAATTGATTACTCTCAATATTAATGGCCTCAATTCTCCAGTAAAAAGACTAACAGATTGAATTAAAAAACAAGATCTATTCTTCTGCTGTATCTAAGAATAGACATTACCTCAAGGTAAAAGGATGGAAAAAATATTACAAGCAAATAAACTCAAGAAATAAGCCAGTGTGGTCATTTTATTATCTGACAAATACACTTCAAGCCAATACTAATCAGAAGAGATAGTGAAGGATGATGGATACTTATCAGAAGAAAAAATCTACGAAGAGGATATACAGGTTTTAACATTTATGCATTAAGTACAATAACATCTACTTTCAAAAGTGAAACACTACTACAGCTAAAATCACATATAGATTTCCACATGGTGAGAGTGAGTGACTTCAGTGCCCCACTGCTACCAATACACAGATCATCCACACAACAACTGAACTGAGAAATGCTGGAGTTAAGTAACATCATAAATCAAATGGACCTAGCAGATATTTATAGAACATGTCATCCCCACGCATAAAAGAATATACCTTCTTCTTAGCACCTCACAGGACTTTCTCCAAAATTGACCACACACTTGGACACAAAGCAAGTCTCAATAGATATAAGAAAATTGTGATAACATGCTGCATTCTATCTGACCTCCATGGATTAAAATGTTTATTCTTATTTGTTTGTTTGTTTTATTTGCCTGCTTGTTTTCTAAAGAGAGAGAAAGATGGCACGAAGTTGAAAGGCTGGGGATCTGGGAGGAGAAGAAGAAAGGGAAACATATATATATATTTGTTGTTTGTTTGTTTGTTTTAGTTTGGTTTTTGGTTTTTCGAGACAGGGTTTCTCTGTGTAGCCCTGGCTGTCCTGAAACTCACTCTGTAGACCAGGCTGGCCTAGAACTCAGAAATCCGCCTGCCTCTGCCTCCCAAGTGCTGGGATTAAAGGCGTGCACCACCACTGTCTGGTGAATATATTGTATTTAAAAAGATTTATTTTCAATTAAAAAAATCAGCCAACCTTAATTTTTAAACTTTTATTTTTTATGCAAATGGGTGTTTTGCCCGCATGTGTTTGTGTGCATCATGTGTGCCTGGTACCCTGGAGACCAGAATAGGACATAGAAACCCTGAGATTGGAGTTACAGATAGTTGTGAACCACCCTGTAGTTGTTGAGAATTGAACCTGGGTCCTCTGGAAGAGCAATGAACCATCTCTCCAGGCCATCACTATGATTTTGATTTGGATTTCTCCAGTAACGAATGATCTTGAGTACCTGTTAGCACACTTCTTGTACATTGTGTATCTTTTGTACAATGATTCTTCAAAGTGCTCTTCAAAGAGACATTTTTTAAACTCTTTATTGATTCTTTGTGAAATTCAGATCATGTCCTCCCTCCCATTCATCTCCCAGTCTCTCCACATCTGCCCTTCAACCTCGCAATCCCCCCACCCAAAGAAAACAAATAAACCAAGTAAGCAAACAAATCTCACTGTGGAAGCTGCACTGTGTCACACAATATATCCTTTTGCCCAAACAGCTTTTCTTGCAAATGTTCGTTGCTGTGAGCCATTGGTTTGGTTCTAGGTCTTTGTCTTCTGCTACACTATTAATACTGGATCCTCTCTGGGACTCCTCTCATTGCCTGTTGTCGCCGTAAGTTGTGGAGATCTTGTGGCTTTGGTTCTAGAGAACTAGCAGTTCATAGATTGGGTAGATACTGAGGTGAACAACTCAAAGCCCTGGATATGTGGGTGGATGTCAGCTGAGTTGATCAGCCTGACAGCTCTCCCACATCCAAGACACCTAGGGCAGCTCTCTAGCACTACCCAGGAGAGGGGCAGGGCCAGCTCACCTGAGTGCCACAGCTGGTAAGGGGCGGGGCCAGTTTTCTTGCTCTCACTCAATGCAGGGCCCACAACCAGGGCCAGCTCTATTGTGCTTCCTGAGGGAGGCGCTCATGTTACTGGTGCCTGGGGCCTCTGAATGTCTCCCAGGTGGCTCTGGACAGGGTCATTTACGAAGAAGACAATTTTTTTTTAATTTTATTTTTAAGTTTTTGAGACAGATTCTCTCTACATAGTCTTAACCATACTGGATTTCACTATATAGACTAAGCTGGCCTTGAACTCACAGAGATCCTCATGCCTCTGCCTCTGGAGTGCTGGAATTTTGTTTTGTTTTGTTTTGTTTTGTTTTGTTTTGTTTTGTTTGTTTTTTGAGACAGGGTTTCTCTGTGTAGTCCTGGCTGTCCTGGAACTCACTCTGTAGACCAGGCTGGCCTCGAACTCAGAAATCCGCCTGCCTCTGCCTCCCAAGTGCTGGGATTAAAGGCTTGCGCCACCACTGCCCAGCAGAGTGCTGGGGTTAAAAGCATGTGCCACCACATTTTTTTTTTTTTTTTGAGAAATCTTATAGGTGATGGACTAACATAAATTCTTTAGAAACAATACACACAGCTGGCCATGGAGGTGCTTAACTTTAAGGCAGATCTGTAAGTTTGAGGCCAGCCTGGTCTACATAGTGAGTCTCAAGATACCCAGAGCTACACAGTGAGACCCCAGGTCAAAGAAGGAAGAGAAGGAGGAGCAGGAGGAAAAAGAGGAGGAGGAAGAAGAAGAAAAGGAGAAAAAACATACACAATGAGATCATACTCCATAATTATGTGAATAGCTACTTTAAAAAATGAGAAAATGCTGTATCAAGTGAAAAGTGGGAGGGGGGCAGGGGATGGAACATGCTCAAAATACATCACATAATTGCATGAAATGGCCTCGGGCAATAAAAAAAGAAGAAAATACAATATCAAATGCTAGTGAGGTATGGAGCAATTAGAACCCTGCCACTGTGCCAGTGTGGGGTGCAAAGTGGTAAGACAGTCTGGAAACAGATGGATAACGTCTGTTACAGACACAACCTTACAGATTCAACCTTAGTCTTAAGTCTTTTAAGAGTGTCCTTTCATTTACACGTACGTGTGAGTGCCTGCTCAAGTTTATGTGTGCCACATGCATGCAGGAATCTGTAGGGACCAGAAGAGGGCGCTGAATCCCCTGGAGCTGACTTAGGAATGCAGCAGTAGTAGGTTTAGCGCTCCCTTGGGAGCCTGACTAGCTCTTTCCAGTACTCTGCAAGCTAGTCTTCAGGTAGGAGGCTTTTGGGTCAGGTTTGGCTTGACTCCTCCTAGTCCTGTGTCTGAAGTGTGTGGTGTCTTCAGCAGGGTGCACCTTTCCTAAGCATAAGTTATTTGGATGGTGAAGATGAAAGAGAAAATTCAGAGGTTCAGATTCAGCAAAGCCTGTTTTGGGGAAAACTGTTTCAATCCTCAAAACGATATTGGTGGCTGGGTGTGATAATATCTTGTATCCTAGCACTTGAGAGGCTAAGGTAAGACGGTTGCAAGTTCAAGACCCTCCCCCCTTCTCTGTGTGGTGTGTGTGTGTGTGTGTGTGTGTGGTGTTAATAGAAGCCAGTAGAGGGTGACAGACCTTCTGGAACTGCAGTTAGGGACAGATAAAGAAGCCATGAGGGTGCTGGGAACCAAAGCCAAGTCCGGTGCAAGAGCAGGGAGTGCTTTCAACCACTGAGCCATCCCTCTAACCCATAGTCTCTGAAGCAACCACTGAGCCATCCCTCTAACCTGAAGGTTTTCTGAAGGTTTTCATAGTCTAAACTCCTCCACAAAAAGAGGGTTACTTCCCTTTCAGATTTTTAAACTGTATTACATCCTATCTCGTGGTGCCAGAGCTTCACATTGTGCTGAGAGATGAGTTTTTTTGTTGTTGTTGTTGTTCAATTTTCCTTGTAAGCAAACCCCAGTGGTTCTAAAACGACTAAAACTGCAGCCCAGACTAAGAAAAAAACCACACACAAAAGCAACAACAAAAATGCATCCAGGCGGGTGCTAGGTCACTGGACCTTGAAACAATACAAATATTAAATCTACACAACTCCGAAGGTACCCCTTGACATGGGCACAGCTCAGAGGTGCCCCTTGACATGGGCACA
>NW_021604591.1:15187003-15193023 GCF_004785775.1 Grammomys surdaster
CTCTGAGGTGCCCCTTGACATGGGCACAGCTCTGAGGTGCCCCTTGAAAACTGCCCAGTTCTTCATTGCTTTCATTTCTCATCTGAAGATGTAAAGTGGTAATTTCTTCCTTCAGTAATGTGGAGGAGAGGACCTTCCCTAGAGTTGCCAAGTGACTTGCTGCATGCTCAGGGATCATCTGCCTCTCCTCTTGGGCCCTCACAGTGATATCTTATTAGACACTGTCTTTGATCCCTTACACAGGGATTCTGAAAGTTCACTTACACCAGATGTACCCTGATGCCACTTCTTCCGGGCTGTCTCAGTGGTCACTTGTTTCATATTTCTACAGTCTCACTCCTCTTTTCTTTATAGAGAAGGTTACACATTTTTTTGTTTTGTCTTTTGTTTTTCGAGACAGGGCTTCTCTGTGTAGCCCTGGCTGTCCTGGAACTCAGTCTGTAGACCAGGCTGGCCTTGAACTCAGAGATCCACCTGCCTCTGCCTTCCCAGTGCTAGGATTAAAGGGGTGTGCCACCATTGCCAGGCTCACAATTTTATTATCAGAAAATCAAAACAAGTAGGTAGTAATAAACAATACAAAGGTTCAGCCATTTAAAGTGCTTACTGTTCTTGCAGAGGACTGGGCTTGAGTTCTTAGCACCTACGTTGGGCATTGTTCAGGCATCTTTAACTCCAGCTGCAGGAAATCCAGTGCCCTTTTCTGTCTCATGGGTACCTGGACACATGTGGCACATAGACATGCATTTTTTTTTTTTAGTTCTAAAAAAGTTAAGTAACATAAATGCTAAGTATCACTTTATATGTTAAATAGTGTATAGATGCAATATTTCTCTTACAAAAACCATCAGTACAAACGTGTTAATATTCTGTAAAAATAGGATGAGATGATAGGGACTTTGGTGTTTTTCATTTACATGGTAACTTTTTAATGTATCCTAGGATCACATGGTTAATTCTTGACATCTGAGGGTCCATCCTTATTTTTTATGTCTATCAGACCAACAATGAAGCAATACTGTTTGAATTGTCAGAAGCAATGGAGGAAAAAGAGACCTATGCTCTTACCTTCAAAGAATTTTTATTCCTTCTTAGTAAGTACCAAAATTCTGGCAATCTGTAAGAGCAAGCACTCTGTAGTGATTCAAAACACAGCAGCGATGGTGAGAGAATCAAGTCCTTGCACAGCACATGGCTCTGTAAGTGAAACAGCCCAGTCTCCATCGACAGCCCTGTGTGCACTCGCAAGCATGGCGCTGTGTGCACTCGAAAGCATGGCGCTGGAGCTTCATTAAACTGTCACCTGTGGGCACCTGCTTCCAGAGTAGCTGGCTTTAGAGAAAATCTCTTCCTGAGTCTGACCATATGATTATATTGAAACAACAGCAGCAGCAGCAGCTCTTTGAAGGCATCAGGTAAGAACCAAAGCATCTAAGACTTGGGCTAAAAATCAAGAAGAAAGAGAAAGCCATCACATTAAGGTAAACCATTTCTACTATGTTCATCTTCTGGACGCTTGTTGAATTAAAAGGAAAATTCTCAAGACCATAGAGGAAAGAAAGTGTGTCTTGGAGAGAGCTTTAGAGCCTCAAAAGGCAACAGAAACAGAATGTAGAGTTGAGGGTTAGCCTGGGAACCAGGATTGGAGGGCCAGAAGAACAGCAAAATGACAAGCACTGAGAATCAGGGCTGATGTACCCTACTACCCTGCCAAAGCCTTTGCTGACTCCTAAACCAGCAGGTGAAAGAGCAAAACTCTAAGCAGACAGAGGCTAGAAAAAAAACTTCAAAAGGTACTAAATCTCACTGAAGAGTAGAAAGTGCAGGTTAAGTTCAGGATTACAGCTCTGGTAAGTATCTCCAGGCTTTTGCTGAGACCCTTGATGGAATAAATTTGCCTCAGTAAAGTGAACAGTCTCAGAGTACTGAATTCCCTAACTGGATCAGGGAAACAAACAAACAAACAAACAAACAAACAAACAAAAAATTGAACAGCTCTTAGAAAAAGAAACATCACCTAGAATATTCACAATTTACATAAACTATTGGCAGAATGTGAACCAATATTGAGTCATATTGGTACATAGAATCAGAAACAGAAAACCAGAAGAAAAAAAACCAGACAGAAATAGATTAAACTCAGCTTCCTTATACACAGATGAGCCTGCAAAACTGTGCAGATACTTTGGAAAAGACTTTGGGCATTTCTCTAAAACGTTAAATATAGAGTTATCACATAACACAGTACATACCCAAATATATATAAATATTTATCTACAAAAATGGTCACAGGGATATTATTTTGATTCTCCATGGTTCCTCTTGCTGTTGATTTATAGTTTCATTCCATAATAAACAAATAGAAGAAATTAAGTTATTTAAATTTTCTTTTTTTCTTTTTTTGTTTGTTTGTTTGTTTGAGACAGGGTTTCTCTGTGTAGCTCTGGCTGTCCTGGAACTCACTCTGTAGACCTCAAACTCAGAAATCTGCCTGCCTCTGCCTCCCTTAAATTTTCTTATATTCATTACAACTTGTTTTGTGTCCTAAGATGTGGTCTATTTTAGAGAATCCTATTGGCTACTGAGAATGTACGTCCTGTTGAGCAGATTTAGTCTATAATGTCCTCTAACCTTGCTATTTCTTTGTTGATTTTCTCTGAATGACTTGTCTATTAATGCAACTGGGATGTTGATGTTACTTATTATTCCTGTGTTGAGGTCAATCTATGTATTTATTTCTAGTGTATTTACTCTATGAAACCAGGAGCGAGGATGTTTGGTCCTTATGTTTCCTATTGTAATATATTCTTGATGGACTGGCTCCTTGCTCAATGTACAGTGCCTTTCCTTGTCTTGTCTGACTAATTTGGCTTGATGCCTCTTGTCAGACATGGGTATGGCTACATCTGCTTACTCCTTAGTTTCATTTGATTGGACTGTTTCTATTCTTTCACCTCTAAGACTATGCTCATCTCTGCTATCGATGTGTTTATTGACGTGGTTTTTGCCACATTTTAAACATTTAA
The DNA here is from genome assembly GCF_004785775.1 of Grammomys surdaster. NCBI lineage: Eukaryota > Metazoa > Chordata > Mammalia > Rodentia > Muridae > Grammomys > Grammomys surdaster. Next base: position 15,190,030 of record NW_021604591.1, read on the forward strand.
CATTGCCCCATTTTAAATCCAATCCGCTATGATTTTTTATTGGAGAACTGAGACCTTCCACGTTCATAGCTGTTACTGGAAGTTGTCCATTAGTTCCAGCGTTTGGCTGTTCCTGTAACGTTGCTGCTCTCCTAGTCCCTATTTGCTCACTGTTCTGGTGAGCTCATTCTTTCCCATGGCCTCATGGATGTGTAGCAGTCTTTCAAGTACCTTCCCTAGAGCTGGCTTAGTGGTCACAAAGTCCATTAGTTTGAGTTTGTCATGGGATGACTTTATGTATCTCTCCTTCAGTTTTGAAGGGTATTTTTCTGGATACAGTAATCTGGGTTGGCAGTTATTGTCTTTCAGAGACTGAAATACACCATTCCTAGCCTTCCTGGATTTTAGAATTTGTGTGTTTTTTGTTTATTTTAAAAATCTGCCATTTTCTGGCTGGGCGGTGGTGGCACACGCCTTTAATCCCAGCCCTTGGGAAGCAGAGGCAGGTGGATTTCTGAGTTCGAGGCCAGCCTGGTCTACAGAGTGAGTTCTAGGACAGCCAGGACTACACAGAGAAACCCTGTCTCAAAAAACTAAAAAAAAAAAAAATCTGCCATTTTCTTCTGGGTTTGCCTTTGTATGTGTCTTGGTGCACTCTCATGCAGCTTTCAATATTATTGTATAAATTTAATATCATAGCTATAGTATAAAATGTGGGATATTCTGGTTTTGTCTATTTTGTATTCTAAATTCCTTCTATATTTGGATAGCTATTTCTTTCTCTAGATTCAGAAAATTTTGTTATGATTTTATTGAAATTATTTTCTATACCTTTAGCTTATATTTCTTATTCTTCTATGCCATGGTTCATAAAATTGGTCACATAAATCATGTATGTTCTGTTCATATTTTCTTTTAAAGATTTATTCTATTTTAAATTATAGGTGTGTGTGTGTGTGTGTGTGTGTGTGTAAACAGAAATTACAGGTGGCTGTGAGCTGCCTGACATGGGTGTTGGGTATTGAACCCGGGTCCTCTGGAAGAGTAGCAAGAGCTCTTTCCTAGTGAGCCACCTCCCCTGTCGCTGTTCTTGCTCTTGCATTTCCTTGCATTGTCATTGTCTGAACTCCTCTGCTTTGTCTTCAAGTCTTGGTATCCTGTACTCTTGAGCTATGCTATCAGTAAGGTTTTCCACCAAGTTTAGCTTATTTTAAGTTTTTATGTGACTTATTGGGGCTTTTGTTTTAAAATCTTATTGATTTTTTTATTATTTCTAATCTATTATAGAATTTCTGTGTCATAACTTGTGCTGGTTTCCTTATTTCACTTAGCTTATTTATAATCCCTTTGAATTCATTCAGGAGTTAATTTGTGCTCCTCTTCCTTCTCTCTTCTTCCCCTTCCTCTCCCTTCTTCTTCTTCCTCCTTCTCCTCCTCTTCCTCCTTCTCCTCCTCTTCCTCCTCCTCCTTCTTTTCTGACAGGGTTTTTCTGCATAGTCCTAGATGTCCTGAAACTCGCTCTGTAGACTAGGCTGGCCTAAATGTCACAGAGACCTACCTGCCTCTGCCTCTGAATGCTGGGTTTAAAGACATTCACCACCACTGCCTGACTAGTTTGTTTCTCTATTGTGTTGAAAATGCTTATAATCATTCTTTTTGTTTGTTTGTTTGTTTTGTTTGTTTTTTCGAGACAGGGTTTCTCTGTGTAGCTCTGGCTGTCCTGGAACTTACTCTGTAGACCAGGCTGTCCTCGAACTCAGAAATCCACCTGCCTCTGCCTCCCAAGTGCTGGGATTAAAATAATCATTCTTTTTCAGTCTTTGTGTCTTTATCTAATTCATTCTCAGTGCTGTGGAACTGGTAATTTTTGGAGGAATTGTGCTATCTTAAATTTCAGTTTACTTACATTTCTGCAATGAGACATTCACATCTGGCTGTGTGATTTGGGTTGAAATTTTTTGGGCATCTGCGTTCTTTCCGTTAAAGTACTTGCACTGTTGAAGTGAGGTTAGGTTGTGGTAGGATTGAGGCATAAATCTTCTTTACTGGACTGAGGATGTAGCTCAGCAACTAAGCCCACAGACCATGTGCTCAATTATTGGGCACACTCTTCAGCATCATTCCAAGAATAGAAAAACTAACTTCAAAGCAATCATAGGTAATGAACAGGCTTACTACGAAAATACAGTAACAGAGACGGGCAGAGTCTCCACACCTTTAATCCCAGCACTCAAGAGGCAGAGAAAGGTGGGGTTTGTGAGTTGAAGGTCAGCCTGGTCTACATAGAGAATTCCAGGACAGCCAGAACTATGAAGTGAGACCCTGTCTCAAAAACAAAAAAGAAAGAAATCTTTGAGTCTAGTAACTTAAGTTTTATTTCTTTTTTGTATTGCCTGCATATATATGCAGAGAGAGAGAGAGAGAGAGAGAGGTATGTATGTATGTATGTATGTATGTATGTATGTATTGCATGTGTGCTTGGTGCTTGTGGAAGCCAGAAAAGGTTATCATCTGATCCCCTAGAATTGGAGTCACAAACAATTGTGAGACACTACGTGGTTACTAGGAAGGACAGCCAGTGCTCTTAACCATGGAGTCATTTCTTTAGACTACAATCAGTTTTGGATAATAAAAGAACCAGAATAGCACTAAGATAATTGTAACTTTCAAGGCATGGTGGTGCGTGTCTTTAATGCCAGCACTTGAGAGGCAGAGGAAGGAGCGTCTCAGAAATTAGAAAAAAAAAAAATCTGAGTAAGACTAGTCCTTAGTGTTAGGTCAGCAGAGAAAAAATAGAAAGGGAAAATGGAAGCAGAAAAGAAGGGGCAATAAAGGGGAGAGAAGACAAAGCAGCTCCAGTCAAAGTGAAAGAAGTGAAGAAATGTAATCACACAACCTAAGACAAGCCTAACACTCAAGAGGCCACTGGAGAGAGTCCTAACCTCAGGTCCCAACCTTTAAGAGAGCTATGAGAGAGGGAGAGGGAGAGAGAGAGAGAGAGAGAGAGAGAGAGAG
>NW_021604591.1:15193123-15228738 GCF_004785775.1 Grammomys surdaster
AGAGAGAGAGAGAGAGAGAGAGAGAGAGAGAGAGAGAAGACAAAGTGAGCTCCAACATCTTCTTCTTTTTGGTTTTTCCAGACAGAGTTTCTCTGTGTAGCTCTGGCTGTCCTGGAACTCACTCTGTAGACCAGGCTGGCCTCAAACTCCCAAGTGCTGGGATTAAAGGCGTGTGCCACCACCGCCCGGCCAACATCTTCTTTAGACACTGAATTCCTGTCTCTGCACTGGTACTCACCTGAGCACAGGTGCAGATCCTGTCTTTCACCATTTCAGTTTTCCATCTTTTGTTGTTTGTGTCTGTGGCTTCTGACCAGAGCAAACCCTTTGAGAGATTTCATTTCCTGTCTTGTGTTGACCTTTATGTTGTTTGCTCAGCAACCAAAGGGTAATGCTTGTGTCTTGGGCCCTAGGTATTGTAACCAGGGGTGCCTTTAAGTCTCTGGGTACTAGGGAGGGCTGCCAGGAAGCTCTTACTGACCTTTCCCTGGACACCAGCATCTTCAAACACTTGGTACTATCCTTTTCTCTTTCAGGAAACTTGTAAATCTAAGTCTGGTCTATAGCTTATCCAGGTACCCTGTGGGCCAGCACTCAGTGAGCAGTTCCTTGACACATGCTCTGTGTTCACAGTGTAGTAAAAGAAGGCACCTTTGCCTCTACAGCCACCTCGCCAATTACTCAGCAGTGGTTTTTAAAAACAGTTAAAAACAGTTTCTGGAGGTTGCTCTGGTCAAAAGCTGGGAGATTATTTCCTGATATATGAATGGTGTGTGGACCCAAAGATTACTGTCTGGATAAACAGCAAATCTACTCAATGGTACATGTAATGTGGGGTATACATTTTCAACCTCCGTTTTGTTTTTATTATTGTTTTGCCTTTGGTCTCTGCCAGTATATGCAGCTATCATGGACTCTCTGAGTCTGTCTGTCCCTCTCTCCCTCCCTTCCTTCCTCTACCCCCCTCCGTGCTCTGCAAATCTGGTACTGAAAGTAGTGTGCAAATGTTCAGGCTTTCTATCTTAAGCTTGTACTCACTCAGCAGAGGGAGCTGGGACCTCTCTGAAGGACTCTGGATTATTTCTGTCTACTTTCTAAAGTTTCTCTGTCTCTCTTTGCTTCTAACACTAGTGTCATCTGCCATCCTCAGGTCTCCCTTTCCTGCCTGAGCATGGCTGTGTGTGTGCGTGTGCGTGTGTGTGTGTTGCTAGAGATCACAGTCAGATCTTGAGCTTGCTAGGCTGACAGGTTCTCTGCCACTGAGCTGTAACCCTAGCCTTCTTTTACTCAGAAAAAAATTCTTGTCACTGGGGAGACATATAATCGAGACATTAGGGCTTGAAGGACACCTCACCTGTATTTCCTTTAATATTCTGTACCCCTCACACAATGTCTGCAGCTGGATACGATGAAGAAGAGAACAGGGTGTAAAGGCATACTCCCACAAGACGATCTCAAGCAACCTTTGTCAGTAACCTAGGGGTCGAAGCCAGCTCCTCTACAGACCAGGGCCTCGGATCCGCTTGTTCCCACACTCTTTGCTGAGTGCTGACTTCAGCCTTTCAGTATTTTCGGGTAAGTCCAGGATAACACCACCGGATACAAGGGAGTTATTACATGTTCGATCTCCCTCTTTCTCCCTCCCTCCCTCCCTCCCTCCCTCCCTCCCTCCCTCCCTCCCTCCTTCCCTCCTTTCTTTCTTTCTTTCTTTCTTTCTTTCTTTCTTTCTTTCTTTCTTTCTGATTTATATTTATTTATTATGTATACAGTGTTCTGCCTGCAGGCCAGAAGACAGCACCTTAATTTCATTACAGATGGTTGTGAGCCACTATGTGGTTGCTGGGACTTGAACTCAGGACCTCTGGAAGATCAGTCAGTGCTCTTAACCACTGAGCCTAACTCCCTCCAACTTGGCAAAAGGCAGAACATTTTTCGTAAATGTTTTTATTTACCTTCACCATCCTTCCTTAATTCATTCTTTCTACGCTGACCTTGCATCACTCTGTATTTTTAGGTTAAAAATAAGGCAGAGTCCACACGGAATCTCGGTGGCATCTTCCTAGAAGAAGGCTTTCTTTCCTCTGGCCCCACCCTGCCTGTGGTAGCTCTTCTCTCGGCTTCCGTACAGCCCTGCTCACCTCTAGCAAGCACTGACCATAAGGGATTTGACTCACCTGCTTAATTACCTGCTTCCTCTAAGACTATGATTTCCTTAAGGCAGGCACTATGCTTTCATAACCGGGTCCCTAGGGCCTGCCTGCAGGAGGCTGAGGAGCTTTGATCTTTTCATCTCCTCCTGAGTTTTCTGCCTTTAGTACTCTTCCACTCCGTCAGCAGCTAGACCCATAACATCATGTCTATTCTCAGAGAACCCAAGGAAGACTTCCTCCCTGCAATCAACTGTCACGCCTTTCTAAGTTCACCACTGTGAAGCGACATGAGAAAATGAAGGCTCCCTCGGGATTGGCACAGCCATCTCAGGAACGCTGATGGCCAAGGTGGTTGTGGAAGTATTTTGTTCAGGTGAGAGCTGCAGTCCTCTGGAGTTACAAGTAAAGAAAGTGAAAAGAGAGATCAGAACTGGGCTTAAGAGCAAAGTGTAAACTAGGAGATGAAAATCAAGGAAGGCAGGAATCTGAGATATGTATGGGAGACAGTTTGTTGGCATGGAGACAGCATTGCTTAGCATAGAACTTATAAACACAACTGGATATATGTGAAGAAAGGAAGAAAAGGAGAGTATGAAATTAGGTTGAAGAAAGTATATCTAAGAAAAGAATCCAAACCCTTAGGTTTTTATTACTGTACAGATGAGTCTACCGCTGTCCCACTTGGTGTCAGCTCTGATGAACTTGAGGAGGGACAAAGAACACACTCTTTAACCTTTATGTGTGAGAGTCAGTCTTTGCTGTATTTGGGTTTCCAGTGAAACTTTATAAAATGCTGGGCCCGACTCCTAGGGAGTCTGATATAGGTATCTTCTTGTGAATTCTTCCTCAGCCTTCTTACAAAAACTCAGCTTAGGCAAATACTTATTATTTCCCCACAGTTCTGTACAATGTTAAAACACCATTTTTTGCTACCACTACTTTTCAAAAATGAAGATGAACCACATTTTTGTTGTTGTTTTTCAAGACAGGGTTTCTCTGTGTAGCCCTGGCTGCCATGGAACTGGCTTAGTAAACCAGGCTGGCCTCAAACTCACAGAGCTCCACCTGCCTCTGCCTCTCAAGTGCTGGGATTATAAGTATGTGCCAACACTGCCTGACTAACATTAAGGCTTTAACGCCTATGTTATAAATGCTAAAACCTAAGTTTCTGTTAAAGAAAGATTTCTTAGAGAAACTACTCATTCTAGAATTGAACAAAAAATATACAAGGGGGTCTTGGGTTAACCTGCTTTAAGAGAAAAAGAAAAACTGAAAAACAAACAAAGAAATGAGTTGGTTTGGAAAGACCAGTAGAACCACGCACAAAGAACCCAGGTTCTGGAACTGAGGAGAAGGTTTGACAATTAAGACTGACTAGAATTTGTGTTAAGTCGACAAAAAACTAACAAATATACTGATTAAGCAAAACCCATTCTATAAGAAACAAATAATTGAGGGTAAAAGGGAGACTGTATTCATTTTTGAAAAAGCACTAACATACCAGGCCTGATACTGCTCCCTTGCAAATCTTACAAAGTTGGCCCTTGGTTGATTTTAGGAAAGTTCCCTCCATCCTTAACTGAAGAGAATAGCCCTTGGTGCTTTAGCTGCCATATGATGTGGTTTATGGTGATGCATGCTTTTATTCTGGAGTCCTTAAATTACAGTATATACAGAGACTGGGTACCTATAGGACTGGCTGCCAACAAATACTTTGGACACTGAGTTTTTGGTGAGCTTCTCTGCATGACAAGAATCCACACTTTGTCAAAGTTGGATACTGGGGGCCTTAGTGTGTCCTGGGTGCTCATATTGGGAAAGAGCTCTTAAAACGTATACCTGTCTTACTCTGGATGTTACCCCCACATATGTATTGCCCTCAACTGACTCTTCTATCTATCTTGTGGTGTTTTGATGAGGATGACCCCGACAGACTCATATAGCTGAATGCTTAGTTCTCCGTTGGTAGAACTGTTTGCAAAGGATTAGAAGGTGTGGCCTTATTGGAGGATGTATGTTACTGGGCACAGGCAATTGAGGCTTCAAAAGCCCGTGGCATTCCTAACGTCTCTCTCTGCCTCTTGCTTGTAGGCCAAGATGTAAGCTCTCTGCTACTGCTCCAGTACTATGCCTGCTTGCCTGTCTTGCTCCCTGTCATGATGCTAAGGCACTCTAACCCTCAGAAACTATAAGCCCCAAATACATTTTTCTATAAATTACCTTGGTGTTTTTTCACAGCATAGAACAATAGCTAAGTCACAACTTTTTCTTAGGTTAAACTTGGGTATGTGCAAGGGGGTGTGCAGAGGCCAGAGGACATCTGGTGTCCAGCTCTACCAAACTCCATCTTTTTCCTTTGAGTCACAGTTTCTCACTGAACCTGGAGCTAGGAGGGCAATCAGGAAGCCCCAGTGTTTCTGCCCCTCACAGTACTGGGATTACAAGTGGGCGTGTCGCTACATTAGCTTCTCTTAATGTGGAATTTAGGATCCAAACTCTGGTTTTGCACTTGCCTGGTGACTGTTCTTACCCACTCAGCCATCACTCCATTCCCTGATTTTTCTTGTCCCCCACTGTGTGGGGTGGCTTTGGTCCTGTGTGGATTTGCCTCCCTTAGCTTCCTTTAGAACTCTGTCCTAGGTCATGTGTAACTCCAATTAGAAATACTTCCCAGTTGAACTCCCAGAGGGATGTCCTAAAATGCTAAAACAAATATCAACGTACTCAGCAGTAGTGTGGGTCAACGCAGCCCAGGCAGAAGTGCAGGGATTCCCAGAGGACATCCTACTTGAGGCAAACTGAGCTGAGGCAAACCATGCAGTAGAAACACTGTTGCCACCAGAAACCTGGGAGTGAGAGCTGCTTAGATACGTTAGCCTGGAGCTGACTGAACATAAGCAGACAAAAGTGTATTGGTCTGACATTACTGTGACCAAACGCCCAAAAGACGTCTAAGAGAGGAAGATGTGACACATCATGGAGGGAGAGCAGAGCAGAGTGCTTCCCAGTGGCAGGAAGCAACTAGCTGATGCCTACACCACTGGCTTTTCCTTTTCCCTGTTTTTCTTTTCCTTTTTCTTTCTTTTTCTTTTTTTTCTCTCCTGCCTGGGACCCAAGTTTATAGCATAGTACCACCCACATTCACAGAGAGATTTCTCCCCTTGTTAATTCTTTCTGGAAATATCCTCCTAGACACAGCAGGAAGTACACTCACGAATCTAGGTGCTTCCTCATCCATTCAAGCTGACACAATCACTACCTTGTCAGAGTCACCCTTGTCTTTTGCAAGCTAGAGGAGGTGATTGCAATCAGAGGAAAATAGAATTTTCTTTCAGTGGTGGTGGTGGGGTCCTAGTTCTATGGCTGGTGGTAGGTAGTTATGCTGTTCTGAGACAATTTTCTGTAAGGCTTTGAGGAATATTAGTCAAAGCTCTTCTGTGGCAAGCCATATAAATCAGCTCTTACAATTTTTAGAGAAAAAATTAAAAGACTATTGCAAGAATATAGGTACCTCCCGGAATTAAAAGGAACACACCGTGGTCTGGATATAACATGCGCACTTGAGGATTCCTAGGTTGGAAGCCACTCCCTCAGTATGCTGCTATTGAATGGTAGGACTTTGAAGAGGTGGGCCTCGTAGGAGGTCTTCTAGAAATATGTATTTATTTATTATTTTCTCTTTATGTGTGTGTGTGTGTGTGTGTGTGTGTGTGTGTGTGTGTGCAGGTTTGTATAGTGTATGCATACAGTGACCGAAGGGGCCAGAAGACATCAGATCCCATGGAAATTGAGTTGCAGATGGTTGTGAGCCTCCATGTGGGTGCTGGGAATCGAAGCCAGGTCTCTCTCAAAGAACAGTCAGGACTCTGTTGCTTCATCTATCCAGCCCCAAGTAGTAAGAGTTTTCATGAGCACTGCTCTCAGACAAGCATAAGAGCATTATTTCCTACAAGAGTGAATTGTTATAAAAGTCTCAGTCTGAACCCCTGAGGTACTATCTGGCCTTCTGGCTTTCATCTGGCACTGTGATATCACCCTCTTGCATGCTTTCCTACCAGCATAATAGCCTTTAGGGAACTGAGCAGACACTGATGCCACACCCTTGAACAGAGAGGGGAATGGACCTAGCTTGGGTTATGGGTGTATTTTGAAGGGGTGGTGGGGCTTGATCACAGCCCTCTAATGACCACATACAGAGGGTGGAAGAGGGGCGTCTTCCTATAGGAAAATAATGGGATGATGACTATGTCAAATCCCAGGGCTGAAAATGGCTCAATGGTTAAGAGCACTGGCTGCTCTTCCAGGGAACCTGGGCTCAACTTAAATGATATATATTATATTTTAAAAAGAAATGACAGTTCCCCCCACCCCACATACACTCTCATATATCCAGGCTGACTATAGCTGTTGGTTTCCTTAAACTTCTGATCGTTATGCTTCCACCTCCTGAGAGCTGGGATTGGAGCCTGCACCATCACACCTGGTTTATGTGGTACGAGGGATCAAACCTCCCTTTGCGTCAGAGTTGTCTTGTGGCATAGCCCACATCCTGTTTCAGGAAGATGAAGGGGATGAAGGGGTAGATGACATGGGGGCTCCAGGTCCTCATCTACCACCTGTCACTTAGTATACACTCATTAAATATTTGATGCTATAAATGGCACTTAAATGAATGCATGACTAGCATGAACGGTATTTGCCTGGGCTTGTTCTGAAATGAGAATCCGAGGCCTCCACCCTTCTCTAACACTGAGTATAGTCTCTAGGAAAAGGAAGAGTTCAGTAAGGTCAGTCTCCACCCAGCACCTCAGTGCCAACCACGATCAGAGAGAAGTGGTCAGTGGAAAACTGAGCTGATGCAGACAACCTCTGTTCTGTGTAAAGACACACAGAGCATACTTTGCACTGATCTTGTTCATGAATCTCCACACCTTCCTGTCCTCAGCAGTGATACAGCTCCTAGACTCCCCTTGACGCTTGGAAGGCAGCTTTCCTTCTGCTCAGAAGCAGTAACTGTGCATTGCTCATCCACCTTCTTGATTGGCTGAGGAGTTGTGTTTTCAGCATGGTGACAGTCACCTGACCCTGAAGTTCCACTTCTATTCATCTGGCATCGCCTGAGACTATGTTTTTCTGGAATGCCTGAGGGGAGGGGCTGTGGCCCCCTTGTTCCTGGATGGAGCTTGAGAAGGCTGCATTATTTTCTGGTTTATCCTGGGAGGACAAGCAGAGCCGGGAAAGTGAGATCCCAGAGACTGAAGGTGGTATACTCCCCTCCCCCTGGCCACTTCCCTGATACTCACCTCTCTTTGCTAGTTCGGAGGTTGGAAACTGCTGTTTAATAGGAAAACTCCACCTTTAGACCTGAAAAGAAGACAAAAGACAGAGGTATTTTCATATACAACACTGGCCTCCCACATTCCTGGCACATAGGAGCTGCTTGGTCAGGCAGGGAAATGTCAAAGGCAGATGTCAAAGGCAGGAAACTGTGAAGCACATGTGGCCAATGGAGGAGTGTCTGCTGGTACTACAGCCAACCCTGCCCACATCACTCTGCACAAGCTTTTGGGTGTTTCTCACTATATAAACAGAGTGTGGGACGCCCATTTTTATTCTTTGGCCCTTTCCCATCTCTACCTCTGCAGTGCTAGAATTACAGGTGTGCACCACCATGCCTGGTTAATGGGGTGCTGGGAATTGAACCCAGGGTTTCAGTCCTGCTAGGCAAACACTCTGTTAACTGAACCCAGGGTTTCAGTCCTGCTAGGCAAACACTTTGTTAACTGAACCCAGGGTTTCAGTCCTGCTAGGCAAACACTCTGTTAACTGTGCTACATCCTTAGCCCCATTATTTTGGGGTTGTTGCTGTTTGTTTCATATTTTTCTTTGGTGACTGAAGGAGAACTCCATAACTGGTCTTCTGTATAACCATGGCATAGAAGAAGGAAACTTCGGGAAAAGCCTTTGCATGTAAAACCCCAGCCTTGTGGCTGCATCTTAGTGTAGGATAAGCTTTTGCCACAGTAAAGCTCTCACAGAACTGGACAGGTCTACGTATTTCTTTTTAACATTCTGACAGCCCTTCATCCTACACACCAAAACAGGATGTCTGGACAGAAAGTGTTTAGTGCCACAGCAAAGCCACTAACGCTTTCTGTTAGTGAAAGACTGACCTGGGCTCCAGACATGGCGAATTTACCGCAACCAAACGGAGACTGTGGGAGATCCAGCTGGGGAGAAGGAAGGGTCACAAGGGGCTCTCAGACTTAAAGTCTTTGTTTTCTAAGCAAAAGAAGCAGAAAAGATTGGACCCGGAGGATAATAGAAAATGAATATCTAAGATAATTAATTAATTAATTAATTAATTAATTAATTAATTTGTGTGTGCACGCCTGTGCATGCCATAGCATGCATATGGAAGTCAGAGGACAATTTACAGGAGTCAGTCCTTCCACCACGTGGGGCTCAGGGATCAAACTCAGGCTGTAAGGCTTGGTGGCAAGCACCCTCACCAACTGAGCCATCTTGCCAGCCCAGGAAAACTATGTTTGAAAGACAAATGCTTTGCCATTAGTTCATGTGTTACATGAGATGTGAGTCCACAAAACTATTCTCTTATACACCTCCCACGGACAAATAAGCTTGAGAAACCCTGTCTATTCTAGTTGATGTTACAGGATATTTGATTATTGTACATAGAGAACCAAACAGTTAACAAAACATGGAAGCTTAGAAAGATATGGCATTTGTCAGGTGCAGTTAGGTGTGTTCTAAAGAGACTCAGTTTGCGAGTGCCTCTAAAAGCCTAGCTAGATAAGAATGCTAAAGAATGGAAAATTCCTGCCTATTTTAAGGCTTGTTGCTAGGGGGAGGTTTTGTGGTCTTTGCTCAATGACCAGAAGCAAAGTCAGTTGGATGGCTTTGAACCACCCCACTGTAAAGGTAAATGGTTCAGTCCCTACTGACTTGGCTTGGAGCCCCTACCACTCCTACGAAGGTGACAAGGTTCAGCCTGCCAAGAGCTAAAAAGTTCTTTTATAGCAATTGGGCCTTTAAGAGATTCCCTTCAGCTCTCTTTTGGCTAGGAAGAGCTTCACAGAAGGAGCTCCTGGTAAGAGATAGAGATTTTTCTCATTGGGCTTGCAGGAACCAGAGAGAAGCCACTGGCAGGATGCAAATGAAACAGTATTCTAGAAAGGAGAGCAAAAGAGCTCTCTTGGGTTTGGAGGAGCTCAAGAAAAAGGTAGACTAGCTCTGTAGACTGTCACAGATAGAGATTTCTAAAGAGCTAGCAGCTTAGTTGTAGAATCAGACTTGAAAATAGATACTTTGTATATAGTTAAGAGAATTAAGTTACCTCGCTGAGCTAGCAGGTTTAATCTCAGTTCCTGCCTCCTGTGTCTTTATTTGTCTAAATATTAGTTAAATTTAAATAGTTAATGTACTACAAATCTTGGAGTCTCTTGGTAATCCACAAAACACATTTGTTTTTCATGTCTCTGAGACATCACAAGAAAAACAAGCTTGCTTCACCGAGGGAGTGTGAAGGAGAATTTGATTCTAGATCTCTAGCCAACTTCACAATGAAATAACTCCTGTTCTTCCACAATGTAGGCAGGTCTGAGATACACTTTAGGCAGTTTGTCTTTCTGCTGCAGTGTGCCGGCCAATCGGTTGAACAGCAGGCAAATCTAAGTAACATGTCCAAGTAACACCAAAGAGTATTTTCAAAAGTTCCATAACATAGCCATTACACACATGAACAAACACACAGTGTGGCCATTTATACAAGACTGATGGAGGATCCTACTGCTAAGATTTCAGTCCTCCTTGACTGGGATGACTTTCTGAGCTCGACGCAAAATGGAGGACTCCCTTACTCTTCGGTGCTTCCCTGTCTCTGCCTGTCTTTGTCTGGAGACTGTCCTTGAACACAGGTGGCTAGCCTTATCTGGAAAGTGACCTTGTACGGAGCCCTCTGCAAGGCTGCATAACTCCGCACACAAGTCCCGCCCTGGTTTCAGGATCACATGATAATTAGATGCTGTGTTATAACCAATCAGCCCTTTCCACCTGCTTGATCCTATGACCAATTAGCCCTTTCCACCCATATCCCTAAGAAAGTCCTTGTATATGCTATCCCTGGAACAATAAAGTAGATTTGTCTTGCTGCAGGGATCTCCAGAAGTCCTTCTGTCATAATCATAGCTGTCTGAACCCTGCTCGTCATTTCTGCTCCCTTTGTCCTCGAGGGCTGGTGGCCTCGACCCTATGCATGGAAGGGGAGAGACACCCAAGGCCCCGCCCCTCACTGAGGAGCCAGTGGTTGAGGAAGACTGGCCATTGGTAGGTTCCCACGCCCCAGTGATGACCACACATGTGCCCGTGGATAGTACAGACTAAACCTAGTGGATTATAAAAAGGAGAGAAAGATGAAGTTGGGAGGGAGATAAGAGATACTTTAGAGGAGGTAAAAGCTGGAATGTGGAATGAGCGGATGAATATGACTGAGATTCATTATACACATGTAAGAATCGTCACACAAATGAAAAAAAATCCCACTAATACAAATAACATGGGACTTAATACGCAGTGTGTTTAAGAGTATCATATTTTTAGAAGTTTCCCTCTGCAACTGTTCCTGTTACCTTACAGTAGAGCCAGTGCCTGTTTGTGGTTCTAGATTATTTTTCTCTTTAGTTTGGGGCACAAAAGTATTGGAAGGGCAGTTGTCCCTGATGCCCCAGTTCACGCTGTCTGCCTGGCAACTTTCTGTTGTATCTCACTGTGTTCTCTCATTCATGGCTCCTTCCAGGTGACTGCACCAGAACTGTCTCCCTTCTGGCCAGCAGGGAGAGTCACTTCAGAAGTGCCCAGGACAGTGTTAGGGCACAGCTCATGCATCAGGGGTTTCCCTTCTTATGATATTCTTCCCTGTCTCAGAGCACGAGGCATTACATGGGCACATTGAACATGGGTGCTGGAGAGAGCCCGACTGTGTGTGTGTGTGTGTGTGTGTGTGTGTGTGTGTATGTGTGAGTGTGTGTGTGTCTGTGATATTTTAGAAAATTGTTTCCCATGATTATTCCTTTTTAGTATTTATTTTTGATTATCATATAATGAGTTGGATACCATTATGATATTTTTGAACAAAATCTTAGTGGTTCTGCTTCTCCTGTCTCCTACCCCACCCCACTCTCGATGGTCCTCTTTGCTTCCTGTCTGCCCCTAGCTGCTTTTCTTCCTTTGTGTCCTATGTGTTCTTTTGCCTTCCCCATCCTTTCATCACACCCTGTCATTACTTACTCTTGGTTTCCTGTCTAGATTTCTAGGCTTCATTTTATACTTACCTCTGTTTATATGTATCCACTATAGGGTGGGTTTTACATAGGAAAAAATATGCAGTGTATGAGTACATACATGAGTCCCATGATGTACTGTGATCAGAGGGCAACTTTCAGGAGTAGGTTTTCACCTTTCACCTTATTGAGGCAAGGTCTCTCCTTGTTTCTTCTGATATACTTCATATTATAGAATAGCTGGCCCATGAACTGGCTTACAAGCTGCTGGGTGATTCTCTTGTCTCTGGCACCCATATCTCCTTACAAGTGCTGGAATTAGAGATGTGTCCCACCACATCTGGCTTTGTACATGGTTTCTGGGATTTTGTCAGGCTTTTGTGGCTACCTTTTACCTGACAACCCCTCCCCCCAACCCCCATGATTAAGGCTAGCCAGTCTGTAATGTGCAGAATGAGATAGAAACCCAGGGCAGAATTGATGTTAGTGTCAAGTCAGAGTTTGGAAATAAATTCCTCCTATTCCTCTAGGAGCTTTGGTCCTTCAGGTTTGTCCACTATATGAAGCCTACACACACAGTTAATCTGGTTTGCTTAACATCTGCTACCTTAGCCGGGCGGTGGTGGCGCACACCTTTAATCCCAGCACATGGGAGGCAGAGGCAGGTGGATTTCTGAGTTCAAGAGTTCGAGGCTAGCCTGGTCTACAGAGTGAGTTCCAGGATAGCCAGGGCTACACAGAGAAACCCTATCTCGAAAAAGCAAAAAAAAAAAAAAAAAAAAAAAAAAAAAATTGAAAAAACATCTGCTACCTTAAATATTAATCTCATTGAAAATATCTTTTTACAGTGACACTTAGATTAGTGTCTGACACCAAATGGCTATAATGGCCTTAGCTAACTTAACTGTCTTCTTAGTTGTCTGTGGAGTTGGGCCCATTTCTCAGATTCCTGGGTCTTGTGGAGTGGCCTTCTTCTCGGGTACTGTCCCTCTCAGCAACCTGACTTTCATGAAGGTCAAACCTTAACTAAACACTTACGTCTGGTCCAGCTAAAGTGATCTGTAAATTATAAAGTGTTAACAGTCCTTAACCCATCAAAGCAGCACCAGTTTGCAGGAAACTTTGTAATTTTTCCCTCAAAAGTTCCATTCCCAAAGAGTTTCTTTATTAGTCAAACATCAGAGGTTTTAAGTTTAATTATTAAAAAGTCATAGAAGGCCAACAGAGAAATGGAAGATTAGGAGCTGGCTACCAGTCAGTAGCAGGAAGGCAGCCAGACAAGCCACCATTCCTTGTTTGGAAGACTGAAAGGAGCTAGTTAGGACATCAGTGTGGGCTGAACAGAAAGAGTAGGACAGGTGACTGGACCTCTGTGTCAAGGTAGGATAGGGAATATGTCTTTAAAATCTTAAATGTCTTTATAGAGCTTGGGGTATAGCTCAGTGGGTAAGATGCTTATCTAACATGGGCAGGTCCCTCAGTTTCATTCCTAGCATCATCTAAATTAGACTTGGTGACCCATGCCTATCACTGTATCACTTAGTAGGGTCAGAAGTTCAAGGTCATCTCAGCTATGCAGCAAAATCAAAGCTAGCCAGGCATTAACAAGACCTTGACTTAACAACAACAACAACGACAAAAACCCAAAGGGAGGCTGGAGAGTTGGCTCAGAGGTTAAGAGCACTGATTGTTCTTCCAGAGGTCATAAGTTCGATTCCCAGCAATTACATGGTGGCTCACAATCATCTATAATAGGATCCAATGCCCTCTTCTGGTGTGTCTGAAGATAGCTACAATGTACTCATATACATAAAATAAATAAATCTTTAAAAAAAGTCAAGGGGAATGGATATGATCAAGATACATTATATATATGTATGAGACTGTCAACAATAAAGATACTAGTAAAAGTTAAGAAGATAAACGTAATGAAAAAAGAAGTTATTGCCCCCCTGTACCTGCTAACTATCCTTCCTTGCCTCCCCTACTCTGCTGTTCCTCTGGTATCCACTGTTTTATTCTGACCCTTATGGGGTTGGAATTTTCAATTTAAGGGTGAATTTATAGTGTCTGTCTTTCTGAGCTAAATTTGTTTCACTTATAGGGCATTCTATCAATGTTACTGCAGATCACAGATTTCATTCCTTTCCAGAGCTGACTATCATTCCATTACGTGTAAAGAGGCAAAGATTATTGTTTATAAGAGATTTATTTATGTATGCATTTTATGTGTATGGGTGCTTTGCATGTATGTCTGCACGCCAGAAGCAGGCATCAGATCCCAAGTATAGACAGTTGTGAGCCACCTTGTAAGTGCTGAGACTTGCACTCAGACTTCTGAAAGAGCAGCCAGTGCCATCGACCATCCAGCCATCTCTCCAGCCCCACAGAGTTTTCTTGACCATTGTGATTTGCTTAGACATACATAAGCTCTCAGCCATAGATTCGTGAAGACCACTCCCCCCATTTCATCTACAGATTTTTTACATTTCACTTGTTTCTGTTTTTATCACTCTGAGTTCTGCCTTTTTTTTTTCAGTGTTTTCACATAAAAAAATACCATTGCTAAAATCTTTTGGTGAGTCTGGCCTTGAATATTATTTAGCAGTCCACTAAATAATGCCTGGTGACACATCACTCAAACTTGTTTTGCTATTACTCATTCATTCTACACAATAAACCACTTGGGCATCTCAGTCCACAGTGAAGTGTTAGCTTTTCCAATTTAGATTACAGATAGTGTTTATTTGATTTATTTATTTATTTATTTATTTATTTAGGTTTTTCGAGACAGGGTTTCTCTGTGTAGCCCTGGCTGTCCTGGAACTCACTCTGTAGACCAGGCTGGCCTAGAACTCAGAAATCCGCCTGCCTCTGCCTCCCAAGTGCTGGGATTAAAGGCATGCGCCTCCACCACCTGGCTACAGATAGTGTTTATAGAGAAGAACACTGGCACTCAAATCCCATATCATCCTGAGAAATGGCCTCACTATGGACTGCAAAAAGGCCAGAGAAATAGGAAGACATGCACATACATTTGAGGATGTGGACAATACCACTCACCTATGTGGATGTACTTCTTGGCCTTTCTAGATGGGATCTGATCAACTTGGAATGGAAAACCATTTAAACACAAAGCCAGCAAGCATTTCTAAGTGTACTCCAGAGTCCGGCAGTGGTGGCGCATGCCTTTAATCCCAGCCCTTGGGAGGCAGAGGCAGGCCGATTTCTGAGTTTGAGGCCAGCCTGGTCTACAGAGTGAGTTCCAGGACAGCCAGGGCTGCCCAGAGAAACCCTGTCTTGAAAAACAAAACAAAAACAACAACAGCAACAAAAACCTAAGTCTACTCCAGATGGAGGATACGCTATGACTGTGCCTGTCTTATGCACAACAGCACATATTTGGTTCAATGACTATTTCTTGGATGCTATTCTGTCTAAAAAAAAAATGTTATGTGTCTATCTTGGAACTAAATCAAAGATTTACTTGTTTCACAATATAACTCACCTCTTGTTCACTGGGGTTCACTATTTGAGCCCATAAGTGTTAAGTCATAATTTTGTGGTGTCTTCTTATGAGTATGACCAGCCTGAAAGCATTTGTACCAATTAAGAAACATTATACGTTGCAAATATCCAACTCACTTCTGAGGCATGCTAATGGACATAAGTAGTGTATGGGGTATTGTGTCAAATGTCCATGCATAAAACGTAGAGAAAGGGTACAGTCCATTTTGCTATTTGCTTGATTTGTTATTTTGTTTTTCTTATGGTAATTTGGAAATTGTACCATTCTAATATTCATGGTCTGCCCACTCCCACCTTCCAAATAGCAAATTCTTGGACTAGTATTTTGACTGTGACTGCTTGAGGCCCTTAATCAGACTAAAGGGGGAACTAGAAAGCTACCCCAGTAGGATAGTGAGGGAGGGCTTGAGGTTTGTGGGTCCCAAGACCAGACTACAAAGCCCTGAATATGGGTTTTTTGTTGACTGGAATGGTTGTTCTATTTTGCTGCATATTAAACTACTAAAAGCTCCACACCTATAAAATTAGTCCGACCATTGCTTTTCCAGCTTGAGTAGTTAGTTATACAAGTTTCCCAAGGAGCATGCTCAGTGCAGAGTCTGTATAAGTAGGTGTGGGGTCCAAGAGTCTGCATTTCTAAGAGCTCCCAGGCAGGTGCGGGTGCTGTTGGCCCACAGCTATCACTGGATTAGCAGAGTCCCAGAGTATCAGGTTAGGGAAGCAAGACCTTTAGTGGGTCAAACAATCTGAGTATGACCTGGATATTGTGGATTGGCTTTGTCCACATCTCTTCCAGCCTTGATTAGCATGCTTTCTCTGCATTGCAGAGGCAAGAAACTCAACCTTGCGTCTTGGGCTCTGAATCTAACTGCAGTTCTTCCAACCATAAGCACTCAGGTGACATTTGAATCTGTGACTGACTTAGATGGGGGGATGACAAGGTAAGGGACACCTATCTTATTCTGTGGATTTTACTACAAGTGCTGTAGCTGGGGGCAGGGAGAGGCAACATCTGCACACAGCAATGTTCCTGGGAGCCAGTTTCTTTGGTGTATAGATCAAGTGTTTTTCCTGAATGTTCAGTCTAGACTCTGTGTCTTTGTAGCATGCCAACACTGCTGAGCACTTTAAATTACTTTGAATCGAGTATTTTCTTTGTGAGCTAATGAAGGTAAATTCTTTCTTGGCTAGGTCTTCACTAATACCCCAGATAAGAAATTGCTTTAGGTACTAGTCACAGTGCAGGGGCACTTTCAGGTTCCTGTGGCCCAGGACAAAGAATGACACCAGGGATACATCATTATTAGTAAACATAAAGAGAATTTATTAAGATTTTTTTCTAATCCACTCCTGGAAATGGGAATAGGCTAGTGAGCTGAGAAAAGGGATAAGCTCAGAATTCTTGGCCGCCAGTCTCATGCCCTGTTATAGGTCAGTTATGTAGCACTTGACCTTTTGGGCATTTGTATGCTATGGAATATTCTGGAGCATGCTCACTGTGGTACATGTAGCCCAAGTACAGAGGGGTTTTCAGTTATTTTTGTCAACTGACTTAAAAATGTTTGTCTTGCTGTTCCTTCCTTCATGGGGCACATTACTAGGTCTTGTGTGAGACTCTATTCCCAGGGAGATGTAAACAAATATCTAATCACCTTATGTAGGGAATCAGTAACAGAACAAAGTAATGATAACATCAAAGTCCACCTTAGTGAATGTATTGGAGTTGCTTACAGGAATATGGGTGAGTGTTACCCACAGGAGCAGTGCTGACTCAAAGGTAGCTGCATCACAAAATCCCACCCCAGTACGGGTGACTCCCGAAAGCAGGAACTCTGGAGTTTTCTGCACTACCGCAAGTAAAAGCCAGAGGTTGACATTGTGTGCCCTCTTCTATGCATCTCCACTGAGAGTTTGAGTCAGTCTCTCACCCGGTGCTTTGATTGACTAGACTAGTAGGTTACTGGGCTCTGACGATGCACTTGTTTCCATGTGCCCAGTGCTAGGATTACAGATGTGTCCCGTTACATCTGGGTGTTTTGTTTGTCTGTGAGTGTTGGAAATGCCGCCTCGGAGCTCCATGCTTGTGCAGCAGGTACTTTCCCAGCTGAGTGATTTCCTATGCCAGCTTGATCTCTGGTTGACCAGAACTGACAAAGTCAGCTTTATTTTTATAGACATCTAAGTCTGTACCCCAAGAGCCCTAGTCTGTGAAATGAGACTGTACCATTGAGGGAGGGAGTGAGAACAAGGCTGTGGTTAGCCCAGGCTGGGTCTAGGTTCTCCCATGATGTTCGGGTGGAAGCTCACCCCTGTTCCCAGGTGCTGCCCTTCTCAGGTGATGTCAGCAGCAGAGCCATGAGTCATCGTCACGGGTTGTCTGTGTCTGTTCCCACTCAGTTCCTTGCCAGATCAAACACTGATACAGAGGCAGCTGGCCCTGGCTCCCAGAGCTGTGTTTACCTTGAAGTGAGTGGAGTCTTTGCAGTGTGCCCATTATTGACTTACAGGTTTTCTGCAGACACACCTTGATGAGGCCCAGCTTCCTTCGCTCTTCACCGTTTCCCTATGTCCCCATGTCTGAGTTTTCTGAGAGGAAGCTTGCAGGGGACAGCCATCTGGAGCCAGGTGTTCTGCCTTTTCTGAATTCTTCTAACTTTGGTGACTACTCTTAACATGCTAACTGTGTGCTTCTCAGATCGAGACTGACAGGGTGGGTTTTTTGGGTTTTGTTTTTGTTTGTTTTGAGACAGGGTCTCACTACGTAGCTCTGGCTGTATAAGAACTCATTATGGAGATCAGGCTGGCCTCTGCTTCCCATGGGCTGGGATCAAAGGTGTGCGCCCTCACACCTGGTCTTTCTGGACTAACTGGCCACATCTTCTCAAATTGTCTCTCCACGTTTCACTTCTGAATCTCTGCCTGTATCCTTAAATCCAGTGCAGAGCTGAGAGGGGGTACTCGGATGTGCAGGTAAGATGAGTGTCTCTAGAAGCTCATACACGGTTCTCCAGGATCCCAGCAATGCCGAGCATCTAGGGCTGCCAGTGCCTCAGGCTCTGTGTGACCTTTCAAGGGCTGAAAACAGGTCTGAGTGTGTAGCCTTATTGTGTGGTCCTGGCTGGCTGTAGCTTGACCCGTACAGCAGGCTAGCCTTGAACTACAGAAATCCACCTGTCTCCGCCTTTTGATTTTGTTTTTGTTTTTTCAAGACAGGGTTTCTCTGTGTGGCCCTCGATGTCCTGGAACTCACTCTGCAGATCAGGCTGTCCTTGAACTCAGGAGTTTGCCTGCCTCTGTCTTCGGAGTGCTGGGATTAAAGGAGTGTGTCCCCACGTGTGTGTGCGCGCGTCACACCTCCCACCTGCCAGACTCCCCTACTTTGTTAGTCTCCTCTCCTACCTCCCTACCGCCAAGCTTGCCGCTCACCCCACCCCACCCCTACTTTCATCTGTCCCCCATCACACACAGAGGTTCCGGAGGTTCCGGTTCTGACGAACTTTACACTTCAGTTGTTTCCTTTGTGCTCGCTGCTCACTTTGCCTACAGTGCTTTCTCTCCTTTTCTCTCGAGGATTAATCGCAGTCCTTCCTCCTCTCACACTGGAGGCTCTCCAGGGCTCTGGTGATTCAGATTTGCCTATGGATGTTGTCCTAGCATTCAAAGGGCATCTTTAGGTCCTCTGACAACGGTACACAGAGCTCTGTTTGGTTGTCCTCATGACAGGACAGGCTTAGCAGCAAGAGAGGAGAAAGTCATCCCGAAATCCAGCCCCATGCTTCACACTGACATGTCCTTAGACTGGGAGAGAAACCCCACATCCACCCCTCCATATTGTAGCCAATCAACTATTCTTATTTTCTAGTTTTGTGAGACGTGAGTCTTTTAGATTTTTGTTTTGTTTTTGTTTTTGTTTTTCAAGACAGGATTTTTCTGTGTAGCCCTGGCTGTTCTGGAACTCAATCTGTAGACCAGGCTGGCCTTGAACTCAGAAATCTGCCTGCCTCTGCCTCCCAAGTGCTGGGATTACAGGCGTGCACCACCACTGCCTGGTGTCTTTTAGATTTCAAGCTGAGAAAGTTTCAAGAAAACTTCAACAAACTAGTTGTTCTGTGACCAAAGATTTTTGAAGGAAGTTCAACAGTCAGTTTGGTATCCAACCAAATTCCAGGTGTTCACAGCACACTTCTTCTAAGCTTTCCTCAAACTGGAGGAGCTAAGGACCACATCATGAACGTTTGTAGAACCTTCCTATAAGTAGGTTCAATAGGAACACACCGTGAAGTACACACACACACACACACACACACACACACACACACACTACATGAAAATGTGCTGGACAGCTGACATTTTATACAACCCTGGCCCCAAGGCCTTGTAAGGTACTCCTTGTGGGAACTTGGTAAATATTTGATAGACCATTAAACCAAGTTTAACTAAATGTACTGTTGGATCATTTTCAAAAACCTTTGGGCCAGAAAATCTAAAGAAACTACATTGCTCCAGAAATTCTTCACAGCAGGAAACAGAAGAAGCTCACAATTTAAAAATAGCTAGTCACCATTTCCTGTGGTGACCAAATCAGCCAGTCAACAGGGGTTGGTCTGCCACCCGGTGGCTATGATAAGCATTGCTCTCTGATAAACCCCAGTTTCCATGTTGGTTAAATCATAAAATGTAAGATTTGAAACACTCATCAGTCTCTGCATTTATTTATAACAACAAAAATAAGAAAAATTCTGACAAAGAATATTTTTAGATTATTTATGAATGTTTTCATATGAAACTGTAGTGCAGTAAGTAAAGAAACCCTACACTAAAAGCTACTGATGATCTTATGACATTCTACACATATGTTCTCCCTCACAAGCTCTTGCCATTTCTAGATCTCATTCTCCTTGGTGCTGGCAACACAGGAAGTGAGTCCTCAACTTCCTGCTCTTGCTGCCATGCCCTCATTCATGGACTCAGACACCCTGGAGCAGGAAGCACAAATAAAAATAAATTATTTTAATAAGTTGCTCTGGGGAGGGAAGGAGAGAAAAGAGAGAGAGAGAGAGAGAGGGAGGGAGAGAGGGAGGGAGGGAGAGAGAGAACACAGAGACTAGAAAAGGCCTCAGATAACTTGGTCATGGTGTTTTATCACAGCAACAGAAAAGTAACTAGGATATGCAATAATGTTCTCTCTCTCTCTCTCTCTCTCTCTCTCTCTCTCTCTCTCTCTCTCTTTTCTTTTAATTGGGAATAGAGTCTCACTGTGTAGTCCTGATTAATCTAGAACTTGCTTTGTAGACCAGGCTGGACTTGAACTCACAGAAATCTGCCTATCTCTGCTTCCCAAATGCTGAGATTAAACACACCCAGCATGGATGTAATTTCTATTTTTTTTGTTGTTGTTTTTTGTTTTTTTGTCTTTTGGTTTTTTCAAGACAGGGTTTCTCTGTATAGTAGTCCTGGCTGTCCTGGAATTCACTCTGTAGACCAGGCTGGCCTCGAACTCAGAAATCTGCCTGTCTCTGCCTCCCAAGTGTTGGGATTAAAGGTGTGCGCCACCACTGCCCGGCATGGGTGTTCTTTCTTTCTTTCTTTCTTTCTTTCTTTCTTTCTTTCTTTCTTTCTTTCTTAAAGATTTATTATTTCTGAATACACTGTAGCTGTCTTCAGACACACCAGAAGAGGGCATCAGATCTCATTACAGATGGTTGTGAGCCACCATGTGGTTGCTGGGATTTGAACTCAGGACCTCTGGAAGTGCAGTCAGTGCTCTTAACCACTGAGCCATCTCTCCAGCCCATGGATGCAATTTCTAATTGAGGTCTTCATACATATTTCCTAAGACCTAGTAATGTTGATCATATTTTCACATACTTTTCTGACTCCACCATGTTCCCTCCCATGAATAGCCATTTTTATGTTACAGGTTGATTTATATTAATTTTAGTGTGTGCGTGCATGTGTGTGTGCGTGTGCGTGTGTGTGCGTGAGTGTGTGTGTGTGCCCACAGAGACTAGAAAGGCCATCAGATCATCCGGAGCTGGAGTTATAGGAAATTATGAGCTGCCTAATGTGGGTTCTTGGAACTGAACTTGGGTCTTTTGTAAGAGCAAGATATGCTTTTAACTGCTGAGCCAACTTTCTAGTTGGAAAGGTTTTGTTTTGTATTGAAGCAGGGTATCTCTAAGTAGCCCTGGTTGTCCTGGAACCCTCTACATAGATCAGGCTGCCCTCAAACTCACAGAGATCTATTACTTTTCCATCCCAAGTGCTAGGATTAAAATCATGTGCCACCTAGACAATCTGGGAAGAGACTCATTAAAAAAAAAAAAAAAAGGCTGGTGAGATGGCACAGCAGTCAAGAGCACTGACTGCTCTTCTGGAGGTCATGCGTTCAAATCCCAACAACCACATGGTGGCTCACAAACATCCGTAATGAGATCTGATGCCCTCATAGGGGTATCTGAAGACAGCTACAGTGTACTTACATATAATAATTAAGTAAAAAACCTTTGCTGGGCGGTGGTGGCGCACACCTTTAATCCCAGCATTTGGGAGGCAGAGGCAGGAGGATTTCTGAGTTCAAGGCCAGCCTGGTCTACAGAGTGAGTTCCAGGACAGCCAGGGCTACACAGAGAAACCCTGTCTCGAAAAAAAAACCAAAACCAAAACAAAACAAAACAAAAAACCTTTGGGTTGGAGCAAGAATGGGGGCCAGATTGAGCAGGGCCAAAGCAAGAGAGAGAAGGGAAGGGAAAAAAAGAAAAAAAATTATTTATTTTATATATGTAAGTACACTGTCGATGTCTTCAGACACACCAGCACCAGGAGAGGGCATTGGATCCCATTATTGATGGTTGTGAGCCACCACGTGCTTGCTGGGAATTGAACTCAGGACCTCTGGAAGAGCAGTCTCTGCTTTTAACTGCTGAGCCATTACTCCAGTCTGGGAAGGGACTCTTAAAGAGAAAGGTATTTGCCATAGCAACATGAAACTAAGACATGTGTTCCCCTGTTTTATAACTGCTTTTTGTGTTGATTTTACTATTGGGCTCTGAATGATCACATATCCTTTAAGTCCATATATTCTATGTTCCAGCTGTATTTCAGCTGTATTCCAGCTGGAGATATATACATACGTATGTATGTATGTATGTTTGTTTGTATGTATGTATGTATGTATGTATGTATATCTGGTGCTCCTGTGTGAACAGAAACCCCTGGCTCTTCCTCTCCTACCACCATGCCTCTGCTGTGTGGATGGATTGGAACCGTGAGCCAAAACCAACATTCCCTTTGTCAAGCGCTTATGTCAGGTTTGTGTCACAACAAAAAAAGTAGCTAATGCAGTAACTCTAGCTCAAGGATTTGGGTCTCAAACTAAAGAAAACCTGCCAATGCCAAATGATTCTCACCCACTGAAGATTCTAAGTAGGTATAGTTGGAAACATAGGTAGGTGTCCAACCCCCGACCTGTGGGCTGCACACACCCCAGCTATGGATGTGGACCAACACAGAATTGTAAACTAAGCTGAAATATGACTTTTATTTGTTTGTTTCTGTAGTCCTGTTGCATGATTCTCCAGCGTGAGCCTTGTGGATGACAGTGTTGTGTTGCTGTGACACAAAATAAATGTAATTAAACTACGGAAACCCAGGCTGGGATCTGCAGGCCAACAGAAGGAAGCAGAGGCCTTTGCTTGCTCCGCAGCGGGCATTGAAGATGCTTCTGGGCATGATGCAGATATCTGGGCATGAGGGTAAAGTTCATCTGGAGGTAACCCAGAGGCTGGGGCAGTGTTGATGCTGAACTAAAGCATATCTTTTGAAACCTAGATCAAGCTGAAATGAAAATGATTTGGTTTGGGGAACCTAGCTATTCCTATGGCCACTTTGGGCCAGGTTTTGTTACCTAGAATGAAGGATTTTCATATTGAAGACTTCCCTAGAAGGAGCATCTTACCTTGGGAAAGCCAGAGCCAGCAAGAATGAAGTGACAGGAGCCACAGATCTAGGCCCATCCTCTTAGAACTTGAAGCAGGTGGGCAAGAGACCCAAGAGAACAGGAGACGTGACAGGACTCTGGCCAGCTCAAGCAGGCCAAGTGTGGCTCTGGCAGGACTTATCTTTCTCCCCATTCCCTCTGCCCAGCTAAAACAAACAAACAAACAAACCAAAACTCTATTAGATTACACTCCTAAAGCTAACCACCAAAGTCTATTCCCTTATTTGGCTACTTCCTCCTCTTGAGGCTGACTACCAATGTCTGGCTATAAAAAGTACTGAAGTCCAACAATCAAAAGCCCCCTTTTACTCACCTAATTAACATGCCCAATTAAAATTAACCACCTTATCCTAACACTGGGGTTTCCCCTATCCCTTTATAAACTGCCATTTTCCTGTGTGCCACATCCATCTGTCTCCTCTCTATCCAGTCCTTTGTTTCCTCCCTGGACAAATGCCCCTCTGCCCTCATACCTTTTTCTCCACTCCTTTGCTCCCTTCCCCTTCTTTCTCTTCCTCTAGCTTCTGTCTTTGTCCCCTTTGCCTGCCCTTTGTCCCTCTGGGACAAAGAAATCTCCTATGTGCTGAGAATTGGTCTTGTGGGTCCTGAGCTGAAACCTTTCCCTTCAATAACAATTGAGAAGCTTGGGCTTCCTCAACAGAAAGCTCTGAGTGAGCATGACTTTCTCCAGGAGGCTTTCAGAGAGATGCCGGGTACTTGGAAAGCACTGACACAGGCAAGCCTCTGAAGAAGTCTCCTCCAGACTTGCTTCCAACTGAAGCTTCAAGACCCCCCTTCCTTCTACCTCCAATACCTGCCCTTTACCACACAGAGAAATGGCACTGAATACATCTTTTTCCTGGGAAATGCCATCCTGCTCTGGTTCTGCACTCTAAAGGCCTTAAAGTTGTGTATTTTAGGCCACTATTTGCCAGGGCTTGTAAAACCAGACCTGCAGATCCTCTATCCTGCTATGCGCCACTCTAACAGAATGCTAGAATATGAACAGAATACATGAAGAACATACATTTCTTTCTCATTGTTCAGGAAGTCGGGATGTCTATGATCAAGGGTCTGGCTGTTGGCAAGGGTTCTGGCTTATTGCCACATGATGTAATGCCATCCACTGATACAGGTCTTTGAGCGGGCTGGGGGTGGGGGGTGGGGTGGGGGCTGGGGGGTGCGGGGCGGGGGGGGGGGGGGGGTGTCTTTCTCAGCCTGCATATGCTTGACCCCCGGAACTCAGGAATCAGACAGTCACCAGTGACAGAAGTCATCCTGAGACAGTGGTTTCAAATTCATTGTCTCATGTCAACCAGGGATAAAATGTGGACCAGGGAGAAATAGGCAAAGCAGAAGCGTATTTTAGTAAGGAAATTTAAAGAACAAAGAGAACTTGGGGGAAAATGAGAGTCAGAGGAGGCTCGAGAGGGAAAATCATGCTGGGGTCCAGGAGCTTTTTATAGGACTTTGGAAGATGCTGGGAAAACGAACGTAATTTCCATTGGGATTGATTAGTTTCTGGGCATATCCTGTCTAAGCCAGTGCAGGATGAGGGAGGGAGCACACACTCTGCTCCTCCCTCTGGGCCATCCAGGGAGAGACGCTCACGTGCTGCTCATGTGTTCTTGCATGATTAGCGGTAGTCATGAGTCGAAGCTCCCCACTGCTCATCTTTGAGTTCTGCTTTCTTAGTCACTGACCCTGGCTGCCTGGCTGCTGCTGGCCCTGACCCTCCTTGTTAGTTACTGCTCTGAACTTTGGCTGGTGTCTTGCTGGCTGTTAATTAAACTATATTCTCTTGCTCTAGCTTTTATGTGATCAGCGTATAATTTCCATCAAGGAAAAGTCCCTTACTGCCTAATTTAGGCCTCACCATGGAAACTCCTTTTACGGTAATTGACTGCTGCAATCCTGGCCTTCTGCCACTAGGTGGCAGCAACATTCCTTTCAGCTGTTAAACCCAAACATCTTCTGGGTTGGGAAGATGCCTGCTGTGTGAGCACGAGGATCTGAATTCAAATCCAGGATGTTCATAAAAAGCCACGTGTGGCTCCTATAACCCCAGGGATGTGTGGTGCAGATAGGAGAATTGTTAGGACTTGCCTGTTACCAGCCTGGCCAGGTTCCAAGAGACTCTGTCTCAAGGGAATAAGGTGGTGATAGAGAAGGACACCTGGTGTCCTTACACCTCTACCCTACCAACACACACAAACTCTCTCTCTCTCTTCTAAGTGTGATGAGGATTATGCCCTGAGAACCTACCACCTACTAAACTTATCACCCTTTATTTAATATTATACAATATTCGAAGGGAAAGATGTCCTTACTTGAAGACCTCTCTGAAAGGGGATTCTTGCTCTAGGGAAGGTGAAAACTAGTGAAGACTGAAGAGAAGAAAGAAATGTGAAACTGTCTGCTGACACCTACTTCTGTATCCTGGTTGAGAGGGAGGGGTCACGCAGAGGTTTATGATTGTTACAATTGAGATGGTGTTCCCACCTAGTGGTACAAGGAAGAGTTGCCGTCCCTAGCCGTGAAGAATTCCTCAGTTCAAAACGCAACTGTCTGGGTGAATTTAGTGCTATTTTCCATAATTTTATTCAGAAAAAGTTCACAGAAGGCTCGATATTGGCAGTGGAGGGACAATTAAAATCATCATGAAGGGGCCGGACTCTCCTTTAATCCCAGCACTTGGGAGGCAGAAGCAGGTGAATCTCTGAGTTTGAAGCCAGCCTGGTCTACAAAGTGAGTTCCAGGATAGCCAGGGCTCCATAAAGAAGCCCTGTGTTGATAAACTAACTAACTAACTAACTAACTAACTAACTAACTAACTAACTATTACATATAATAAATAAAAATTCACCAGGAATTTTGGAGGGAAGGAACATTCAAACAAAAGCAGTAGGCACCAATACACATTGAATAGCAAAAGGATACAAAATATCAACACCTTATGTGAAGAAAGAGTGTGTGCTGTTTGAATGAATATTCTTTTCACAGTTGGATAGAATGTGGTTCTTGATGTGGGTTCTATGTGAAGAGCTGAACTAGTTTGGCTGAGATTCTTTCCAGAAGAATTGGGTTCAGGAATGCAGGCATGGCGGGCGGGGAGGGGTGAGGATAGAGGGAGAGAATTGGGGTGGGGAAGGAATTGACCTCCAGATTGCAAATTTATGTTTGTTTTTGTTGGCTAGAGGAAAGATATGGTGGTTGCTACTGCCACCTAGTGGTATAAGGTTAGAGTTGCTGCTGTAGCCTGCAATACACAATTCTTCAGCTCAGTCCAGCTTTAAAACTGTACACAAGCAGGATGTACTCCACCATGGATCTCTGGGGGTTCAAGGCCAGCCTGGTCTGCATAATGAGTTCCAGGACAGACAGAGCTACACCGTGAGACCTGATCTCAAAACAAAACAAAAAGCCCCACAGAAAACAAACAAACGAGCAAACAAACCACCACAACAAAACCATATATGCTAACTGCTTCTAGCTTTAGAGGGCAGGATGCTTGGGAACCTTGAGGCTGGCATTGCACAGAATATTTTGTGAGGCTGCAAGCAACTGTATTGCCTAGACTATACAGGGCATCCTTCCAGGTCATTTGATTCTAAAAAAGCTATTTTGTGATTTTGTAAAGTATAGAAAGGCAACAAAGATGTAAATTTTTTTATCTATAAGCACGCAAAATCTGCTCCATCCAGCAGATGTTTACTTCTTAATAGTAATCTCCACACTATTCCTGACTGCTTATCCTTTAATAGCTGATGGTGTCAAAGGGTCAAAAGGGTTAATGGGCAAATGTGACACTTGCATAGTGATAATATCTAGCAGTTGTGGCTGTTCTCCCAGTTAATAAGGCACCAGGGAGTAAGCTAGCACTTCTATGAGGCACCTTGAGCTCCTGGGCTGATGAGTTATTTTCTAAACTACACACTCAACTCTACCACATCCAAGTCCCACTTGAACATCACAGAAATGTCAGATGAAAGAATGTGGGTTATTTAAAACATAAATCAAATAAACCATCGGGATGCACATGAATTACAATGCTATGTTGTAAGAAACACACACACACATACACACACACACACACTCACACACACACGGTAATGTAACATCTCTAAAGATTTCTAACCTGGCAGGAATGGTGGCTAGTGAGAATGAGTTAGTAAAACCCCAGACAGAGAAGACAAAATAATGATTACAAATATGTTCAAAGACACAAATGAACAGCTGAATAAGGAGGGTTATGAATAATGCGAAGGAGATATTCAACAAAGAGGCAGGGACACAGGAGCAAACCCAATTCAAATGCTGGAGATTGAAAAAAAAATGAAAGCACAGTACGTCAAATAAAAACCTCGGTGGAAAGTCTCAGCAAAGGATCATGGGAAGGACAGCTTCATGTCTGAGCTTGAAGACAAGCTTGAGGAAATGGAAGCACCCAACAAGGACAAAATAAAATAATACGAAAGTGCTGGCGAGAATATCAAGACACATGTGGCACTTTGAAAAGAGCAAATCTGTGGATAACAGGTACAGCAAAGATGAAGAATCTAGTTCTAAAGGTAAAGGAAAATTTTCTGAAAGAATCAATAGGAAATGTCCAGAGTTAGTGAAGGAGCCCACATGAATTTTAAGAAGGAAAAACGGGAGGCCTGTGTTAGAATGAGCAAGGCTGTACTGGTAAATTCTGATTGGATATTTTAATTAGGGTAGTCAAAATAATAAACTTTGATTGCTGGACCTTGGTGTTTTGATAGTTGGACCTTGGTAATCAGTTCCAGAAGTGAATCAGACATAATAAAGTGGCCAAATAAGGGGTTATTTGGATCTTGGGGGTTAGCTTTAGGAATGTAATCTAATGGTTTAGCAAGGGAGAGGGAAGGGGAGGGCAAGACCTGCCAGCATTATGTTTGCCATACTCAGGCCTGCTAGCATTTTTTTTTTCAGTCAGGAAGAGAGATAGCAATACAGATATAGGAGGTATTTAGGATACCAAACAGACAAGACCAGGGAAGAAACTCCCTCTGTCACATTCTAATCAAAATGCTAAATATGCATAACAAAGAGAATAGCTAAAGCTGTAAGACAGACATCAAACCACACACTCAGGGAGGCCTGTCAAAATAACAGCAAAATATTTATCTGGAACTTTAAAAGCAAAGAGGTCCTGAAAGATCTCAACTGTCAACTCAGACAACTATGTTCAAAACTATGCTCTAACTGCATGAAAAGAAAACCTTTCTATGATAAATATAGGCTAAAGGAGTTTAAACACTAAGCCACCACTCCAGAAAATATTTGAAAAGTCTTTCAGACTGAAGAGAAATCCATCCATGAGGATGTTATGGTGTCAGAAACCAGGAGCAACCACTGAAACATTGCAATGCAAGAAATTATTTTATGTCTGGGTCAAACTTACTGTCTCCTTTAAGTAGGAGAGAGACATGGCCAGGAGAAGAAGCAGAGGACCTTGTTAAGTAGCAAACAAGCCGGTGATTACAAAACATGGAATTTTGCAGCTATTTTTTATGATCCTGGAAAAGTACATGCTGTGGGTACATCATCAGGCAGTTCCCAGAACACATCAAGAAACATACTATGAAACAATGGGAACAAATTATGTGGAAATCTTGAGGTTGTAGAGGAAGAACCAGTCAAAAGAACAAGTTGACCTTGAGAACTGATTAGAGAAAATCACCATAGGGACCAATACAGAAACAAATCACATTCTAACATTATGTTTAAGTAAGAAAAGGAATAAAAAATGGAGTCATTATTTTCTGGCCCTTCACAGGGGACACAGGAAACAATCAACAACACTAGAATAATAGTTAAGCATGAAAGGGAAGCAAAAGAAAGCAAAAAACAAAACAAAACAAACCCAAACCACAAAATCAGCAATGTGGCAGCAATCAATACATTCCTTTCGGTCAGTAACTGAAAATTACTGGTCTTGATTCACCAGTCAAAAAGAATAGAGTTGTAGTAGACTGGGTTAAAGAGCTGGAATATCCTAGTGTAGACGCATTCTTTAATTCTAGCACTTGGGAGGCAGAGGCAGGCAGATCTCTGTAAGCTGGAGGCCAGTCTGGTCTGCCTCATCAGTTTCAAGGGCAACAGGCCTATACAATGGAGTGACCCTGTACCAAACAAACAAACTGCAGGAACCATTTATTTGTTGTTTCTAAGTAATGTACTTTGTAGGCTTAGATTTTTTTTGTTTTGTTTTTGTTTTTGTTTTTTTCGAGACAGGGTTTCTCTGTGTAGCCTTGGCTGTCCTGGAACTCACTCTGTAGACTAGGCTGGCCTTGAACTCAGAAATCCACCTGCCTCTGCCTCCCAAGTGCTGGGATTAAAGGCGTGTGCCACCACTGCCCGGCTGGCTTAGATTTTTTTTTTCGAGACAGGGTTTCTCTGTGTAGTCCTGGCTGTCCTGGAATGTTGGGCAAAACTCGCATGTGGGTCTCACAGGAGGGGGCGCAGGTCGCGGGCCATCGTGGGTGGGACTCATGCCTGGGGGTTGTGGGCAGCAGCGTGGACGTGAACCGGAGTGCAGCAGTGGGCGTCCTGAACATGGTGGCTCAGCACTCTCTGTTGATGGTTCGGTTTTGGTCTCACCAGCGCGATGAACAGCCCACACGGGTCCCGGGAGCAGAGACGCTGCGCCCACGGATCGCTGCTGCTGGGGGGAGGTATGCTCCAAGGATGGCTACAGCAAGAGTGCAGAGAGAGAGCGGGTCCCGCAGGTTGGTGAAACAGAGAGGGGCCCCTATGCAAGTTTTGACTTACACAATGAGTCCAGGATTTCAAGAGACACGTGGAGATTTAAAACGTGTAGATTTATTGACATGGGGGCGGATTCAGATGGTGGCAAGCTCTCCCAAAAAATGTCGGAAGGGGTTTGCTTATATTGGAAGTGGGCGGGGCTTTTAGGTAATATGTAAATCTTGAGGCAGAGACCTGTTAGTCTTGTGCCTTATGTGACCTAGCAAGGGCTGTATGTTAGGTCTCTGGGTTCTGGGGGCATGGCTGAACACCCAGGATTCCACAGCCCCACAACGCACCCTTTTTTCTTTCATAAAAGGAGAAGCATCTGTGAAGGTGGAAATATAATGTAGGTCACATGTGGGGATGTTACTCTCATGTGACAACTGACTGTGGGCCCCTCTGTGAAACAGACTGTGGAAGGCTGAAGCTGAGAGAGTCAGAAGGCTTGGGAGGCCCGCGTGCCTTCTGCCTCAGAGACTAGGGTGCAGGGCTTCTAGGGCTTCCACCAGGCTTTCTGGCCTTCACAGCCTGTCACCCACAATTCCCTCTCAGGAGAGGTGTCATCTGTAGTGAAAAGAAAAGAAAACACCACACAGACCGGGGGGTGTAGCACAACCAAGCCAAGGGTAATGGGAATTGAGGGTTGGGGTTGGGAAAGCAAGGAGTCATTGAATCAATTAAATACATATTGTACAATTTGAGAGTAAGGATTCCACAGCCCCACACTGGATCTCACTCTGTAGACCAGGCTGGCCTCGAACTCAGAAATCCGCCTGCCTCTGCCTCCCAAGTGCTGGGATTAAAGGTGTGTGCCACCACTGCCTGGCAGATGCTTTTTTTTGTTTTGTTTGTTTGTTTGTTTGTTTTTTTCAAGACAGGGTTTCTCTGTGTAGTCCTGGCTGCCCTGGAACTCACTCTGTAGACCAGGCTAGCCTTGAACTCTTGAACTCAGAAATCTGCCTGCCTCTGCCTCCCAAGTGCTGGGATTAAAGGCGTGCGCCACCACCACCCGGCTCCAGCAGATGTTTGTTTTTTTTTGTTTTTTTTTTTTTAAATATTTATTTATTTATTTTATTGATGAGTACACTGTAGCTGTCTTCAGACACACCAGAAGAGGGCATCCAATCTCATTACAGATGGTTGTGAGCCACCATGTGGTTGCTGGGATTTGAACTCAGGACCTCTGGAAGAGCAGTCTTTGTTCTTAACCGCTGAGCCATCTCTCCAGCCCCCCAGCAGATGTTTTTAAACCTACTTTTAATAAAGTTTCTCAAATGCTTCGACACCCCCTCCCCCAGCCTGCCTACTAAAGGTAGGGGAGAGAAGATGGTCAATAGGACAAGAGGATGTGGACCTCTTTAGAAGTAGTTCTTTGAGGCAGTTCCAATCTTCCTTTGTCAGGATACCAGTAGTCCAGTTCAGTAGTGTCAGGATACCAAACACGAGTCAGCAGTGGTAGCACATCCAGCAGAAACAGTCAGGCTTCTGAGTGGGCTTGAGTTAGTGGGAGCAACCAGAACCAGACAGGGGGGACTCCAGGAGAATTCTCTGCTGTATCTCTCTCAACAAAGTGAAGATCGGTGTGAAAACTTGAGACCAAGAAAGCGTATCACCCCATCATTGTCCGTTGTCTATCTATACTCTCTCCAAACATCACCTGTCCTTTCATGGGTCTTGCCTCAGCAAAACACCACCTTAGTCTGCATCACCTGACAGCCAGAAACTTCCACTTTAGTACTTCACCACAAAAGACAGACAATCTCTTAGGGTGATGTGACAAAAATAGATGTTCCAAGTGGATGAACCTAGGGAACATGCAGATGTCCTTGTTCTAATGGTTGACAGTAGATTTCAAGTCAAAACAGTGAGGACACATAGGGCTGCTTCGGGCTGAGCAAGGGGACGATCTATCAAGAGGACATCACAGTTGTCAACATACATGCCCTAAACACAAGGACATTATATCATAAAACAAGGACTCCTGGATGCAAACACACAGACTGCCTCCAGTACAATAGTAGTGGGTGAGTGAGCAACTGAGAGGCCATTTTGACAAGAAATAAACAAAGAAATATCTGAATTGAATGACATAGACCAAGTAGACTCAACAAACATCTATGGCATATTCTACCCAAGCACTGTAGAATATACTTGGTTCCCATAGGCTCATGAAACGTTCTCTAAGATAGATCATATATTAGAAAAATCATACAAAATTAGATCATACAAAGAAAAATCTTTAAAAAAAAAGCTTGAAAATGGAGACAATTCATTGTGTTCTATCGATTCACAATGGAATATGACTGACATCAGCAGTGAGATCTTGAGCAAATGCAGACACATGGAGATTAGACAACATACTGCTGAATCATGGACAGACATTTCAAGAGATCAAGAAGAAAATATAAAACAATCCTAGCATCAAATGAAAACACAACATATCACAACTAATGCTTGCAGCACAGTAGTCCTAAGAAAGACAGTAAGAAGTCAGAGAGATCTTTGCACCTTAAAGCACTGGCTAAAGAGAATGAAGCCAAACTCCAAGTCACCAGACAGTGAAATTATTAAGATCAAGCAGAAATTAACAAAATGGAAACAACAATGACAACAGAAACCAAAATGATACAAAGAATAAATAAAACAGAGTTATTTCTTTGAAAAGCTAATACAAGATGAACAAACATTTAGCTAAACAAACCAATATAAACAAAGAGAAGACAGAATTTATTAAAATTAGACATGTGAAAGGATTTATTACCATAAATACCAAAGAAATTCAGAAAATCATCAGGTCTTTCCTAAAAAGTGTATATTCTGTTAAATTGGAAAATGTAAAAGAAATGGGTGAATTTCTAGACATAGATGACCTACAAACACTAAATGGAGATGAGATAAATAGAACTAGCCAAAACTAGTAATAACCAAAGAAACTGAAGGAAAAACAGAAACATTCCCCACTGAAAAAAGTAAGATCTAGATGGAGTCACTCTTAAATTTTACCTTCTCTCCAAAGCATTCAATGCTTCTCAAACCATTCTACAAATTATCAAAAGGAGGGACGACATTAAAGTTTTTATGACACCAGTATTACCCTGACTGCTAAACCCGACAGAGGTGAAACAAATGTATGTAAAATCAGGCCAAGCTTCCTGATGAACACACACAAAAGTCCTTAACAAAATACTTGCCAAATGAATTGAAGAATGAAACCAATCTCTCACCATGGTCGATCGAGTTGGTTTATTCAAACAATGCAGGGATTATTTGATATAAATAAATCAATGAATGTTATAAAGGACGTAAATGGTCATGCAGTCAGAATTACATTGTCATGTAGCTAGAATTACAAGGTCATCCCAATAGATGGGAAAAGAGCCTTTCTTCTTTCTTTTTCTTTTTCTTCTTTCTTTTTTGACAGGGTTTCTTTGAGTAGCCCTGGCTGTCCTGGAACTAGCTCTGTAGACCAGACAGGTCCCACGCCCCAAAGTCACAGATATCCTTTTCCTCTCAAGTGCTGGAATTAAAGGTATGCACCACTACCACCCAGCAGAAACAGCTTTTAACAAAATCCAACATCCCTTCATGTTAAAAGGCCTAAAGAACTTAGAACAGGCCGGGCAGTGGTGGCGCATGCCTTTAATCCCAGCACTTGGGAGGCAGAGGCAGGCGGATTTCTGAGTTTGAGGCCAGCCTGGTCTACAGAGTGAGTTCCAGGATAGTCAGGGCTACACAGAGAAACCCTGTCTCGAAAAAAAAACAAAACAAAACAAAAAAGAACTTAGAACAGAAGGAAAATATTGCAACCTAATCTAGTCTATATATGACAAACCTGTAGCTAACATTATAGTAAGTGGGAGAAAATTTAAAAAATAACCATTAAAATCTAGAAGATGAAAGGGTGTCCACTCTTTCCACCCTTACTCAGTAGAGTACTGGATATGTAAAGCAGAGCAGTAAGACAGGAGAAGCAAACGGGAGGGATACAAACAGGAAAGGAAAAAGTCAAAGTGTCCTTATTTGCAAATGATTTTATATGTAAAAGACCCAGTGGCTCTTGCATATAACTCTTAGAACTGATAAGCAAATTTAGCAAAGTGTCAGGATATGAAGTCTATGTACAAAACCCGGTACTCTTCTTATATGTAAATGACATAGAGAAGCCAGAGAAGAAGCCAGAGAAACATTCATAGTAATCTTAAAAGTACCTTGAAATAACCCTAAGCTAGGGTGTGAAGGACCTCTGTCACAAAAACTTTAAAACTCCAAGGGAAGTAATAAAGGAATGTACTAGAATGTAGAGTGTAGCATCAACACTCATGGATGGGTAGGATAAATAGGGTGGAATGGCCATATGACCCAAAGCAATCTGAAGATTGCGTGCAGTCCCTATCAAAAATGACTGAACTTCTTCAGAATTCATGGAAGTGCCGAAGACCCAAGATAGCTACAGCAGCCTTGAACAGAAGGAATACTATTGGTAGTATCCCTGGACCTGATTTCAAGTTATTCTACAGAGTGTAATATCAGCAAGGTACTGGCAGAATTCAAACCCAGAGATCAATGGAACAGGATAGAGGACCTGATACAAAGCAACACAACCACACTGTTAAATATACTAAAAACCCATTGGCAAAAGGAAAATATTTTCAACAAATGGTTGCTTGTCTGCATGTGGAAGAATGCAGTTAGATCTTTATCTCTCACTCGAAGATCAAAAAGTCAGAGCAGGCAGATTTCCTCTTAATCTCTTTCTTTGGGGTGGGGACACAACTCCACTCCCTTTTTGAGGTTTAGACCCTGGCAAATTAGGTTGATGCACTTAAGTTTGAAGAGAGGAAGAGGTTCATTAGGCAACAGTGCAGGGTTAGGGCTACACTTGATCTCCTTGACAGCTAGGAAAGGATTTTTGTAGACGACTATCTTCATTTCCTTTATCCTCCTCTATTTCTACCCTCATGGTTCCTCTGGCTCCATTCAGGGTGATGGTATCAATGGTGCTACATGATAATGCTCACAGAGATGATCATCCACGGGTGCTGTGGGCACAGGAACGCAGGAACACAGGGCAACAGGAAAAGTTAACATGGGTGCTGTTGCTGCTGGGGGTGGGGAGAGTTCCTTGGCAGGGTATGTCTGGAGAAGGCTGATCACACAGGAGTTCTTGACGGGAATGAAACAGGTAAAACAAGCTGCTTGGGCTAAATGGACCACTCACATATCCCTAGTGAGGATGCTTTAAAGCAAAGTTAGTGCTATTGACACTTGAGGAGGGGAGACATTGTATGTGTCTGTCTGTCTTTCTGACTGTACACCACAAAGACCAGCATCGCTTTGTGACATTCCTAGCCTCTGCCTACTACATGCTAGTAGCACTTATCCAATTGTGACAATAAAAAGTGTCTCTGCGCCGGTAGTGGTGGCGCACACCGGTAGGATTTGCTGAAGGAGGCAGAGGCAGGAGGATCACGAGTTCGAGGCCAGCCTGGGCTACACATGGGCTGGAGAGATGGCTCAGCGGTTAAGAGCACTGACTGCTCTTCCAGAGGTCCTGAGTTCAAATCCCAGCAACCACATGGTGGCTCATAACCATCCGTAATGAGATTGGATGCCCTCTTCTGGTGTGTCTGAAGACAGCTACAGTGTACTCATAAATAAAATAAATAAATAAATCTTTAAAAAAAAAAAAAAAGTGTCTCTGCATATTGCCAAGCCCCTACTCCTCTGATGGGCAGAGCAAAACCCAACCCAACCCAACCCAGCCCAACCCAACCCAGCCCAAAACATTCTAAGCTGATAGCCACTGCTACAAAGATTTCTTTCTTTCTTTCTTTCTTTCTTTCTTTCTTTCTTTCTTTCTTT
>NW_021604591.1:15228748-15240400 GCF_004785775.1 Grammomys surdaster
TTTCTTTCTTTCTTTCTTTCTTTCTTTCTTTCTTTCTTTCTTTCTTTCTTTCTTTCTTTTTTCTTGGTTTTTTGAGACAGGGTTTCTCTGTATAGCCCTGGCTGTCCTGGAACTCACTCTGTAGACCAGGCTGGCCTAGAGCTCAGAAATCCGCCTGCCTCTGCCTCCCAAGTGCTGGGATTAAAGGTGTGTGTCACCACCACCTGGCTGCTACAAAGATTTCAAAAGGCAGCCTGATCCTTCAACCAACCAACCAACCAACCAAACAAACAAACAAACAAAAAATAGGTCCCCCCACCCACACACACACACATGGTAAGAAATTGTCCTATGTATATCTCCCACACCTAGCACTATCTGGCTTTAGTCGAAGTGTAAGAAGATAAATAAAGTGCACTGTGCTGTACTCCATTGTTAAGTACAGAAGATAGTAATGCTGGCATGGCAGCGACTCATTTGGTCACTGAGGACTATGAACATAGATTTATTTTTATGGATTTAACCATTAACATTGTTAGTAGACAGTAAACCTGACCTTGTTAAAAAAAAAAGGATGAAGCAATGCAGACCACAGTTTGAAGCTCCAAGGACTATTTTGAGCGTGTGAGACAAGAGAAGTCACGTGAACTTAAGCTGCTTCTTTTCTCAAATTGATTTCATTCATTCATTCATTCATTCATTCATTCATTCATTCAAGAGCGAATGTGCACACACACAGACTTGCTATAGTGAATGTGGAAGTTAGAAGACAACTTGCCAGGCTGGAGAGATGGCTTAGTTGCTAAGAGCACTGGCTGCTCTTCCAGAGGACCTGAGTTCAGTTCTCAGCAATCACATGGTGGCTCACAACCATCTGTAATGGGATCCAGTGTCCTCTCCTGGTGTGTCTGAAGACAGCTACAGTGTGCTCATACAAGTGAAATAAATAAATCTTTTTTAAAAAAGAAGACAACTTGCCAGAGTCAGTTTTCTGCTTCCACTGTGTGGGACCTGGGAATCACATGCAGGTGTTTGGGTTTCCGAAGTTGCTTTTACTTTCGATGGCTTCTCCAGCTCCAGATACATATGTGAGCCAGGATCACTGCAGTCTCTGTCAGGATTCTTAAGTCTGCTTTGTAGCTATGTACAATATTCCCTGGAGATCACCTTTCAAGCCTCTCTCTCTCTCTCTCTCTCTCTCTCTCTCTCTCTCTCTCTCTCTCTCTCTCTCTCTCCTTCTCTCTTATTCATGTTACTTTCTGATAGCTGTCCCCCTCTTGGTCCTCCCTCCCACAGTCCCTTCTTTTATTCCCTCACCCCTTCTCCTCTGAGAGAGTGGAGGCCACCCCATCCTAGGTATCTCCCAACCATGGCACATCAAGTCTCTGCAGGGCTAGGTGTTCTCTTTTATTTTTTTAGTTTATTCACCTGCCAAATTTTCATGCTTTTAAGTCAACAAGTGGAGAAAGAAGAGGAGATGACCAAGCCAACTCAGTCAGTCAACAGGTTCTCCAGCGCAGGAGTGAAGATTAAAAGAAGAGAGATGATTAGACAATATTGCATCAAGACCCCAGCCAGTTCTGAGGCTGAAGGCTGAGGTGGGTTTATTTTTTCCCACTTTTCTTTTAAACCATTTTAATTACATGCAAGCATTTAGGTCAGTTCTAGGTTGAGGAACCAGCAATACAATAGATGCAAATAGTCAAGGAACAAACAAGGCAATAAACAAAGTCCCATGATCACTCTCATGATCACTCTTTCTAAGGGCTCATCAGGATGACAAAAATATCTGAGCCTACTTCCTTGTCCTAGCCCACAGTCATATTCATGCCTGAGGCCTACTTCTTTATTCTAGCTTAAGACTTAGATTCCTGACTGAAATTACTTCTCTGTTTTAGCCTAAAATTAGATTCCTGCCTGAACTTACTTCCTTGTCATGATCCAATGTCCTATTCCTGCTTAAAGCCCATTTCCTTGTCCTTGGCCAATGTCAGATTCCTGTCAAGCAGCCCCAAAAGCTCTCCACAAGGAGATGAATGTGGGAAAACCAAGGGATAATCTTTTTTGTTTTCACCGAAGTCAAATACGATCACAATGGTGGCTGTGTGTCTTCCCAGGCATGCCTTCATCTCAGCAGTACAGTCCACTTAGACCAGCGCATCTCAAACTGGTTCTCCTGGGAGCCCTCGGAAGAGCACTGCCTAAAGCCTCTGCAGACAAGCACCTCTCACTAAAAGCAATGGCTCAGAATTGTGTACTCAACTTCCTGGGGTCCTTTACTCTTATTCTGTGGATTCTTTTCCAAGGATTCCATGGAATATTAACTAACCCAGGCCCTGTAGATTCCACGAAGGAAGAAACCTGGTGTGGTGAAGGGGAGGGTTTAGTGGCCATTAAGATTATAAAGTAGGATAAGCCTAGAGGTGAGACACAATGGTATAGTGCTTGCAGGGTATGCACAAGGTCCTGTGGTTGATTCCTAGCACTGAGGGGAAACAACAACAAGGAAAGCATCATGTAACAACAACATCATCAAGGCAACTTCACATTGTTCCTGGAAATGATGGCTCATCCTTGCAGTCACACTTAGGAAGTAGAGGCAGGAGAATCACTAGTTGGAGGCAGCCCTAAGCTACATAGTGAGGATCTATCTCAAAAAAGGATTTTGCTAAAATAAATATATTAAAACGGAGGCAGGGCGTGTGTGTGTGGGGGTGAGGCTAGTGAGATGGCTCAGTGGTTAAGAGCACTGACTGCTCTTCCAGAGATTCTGAGTTCAATTCCCAGCAACCTCATGGTGGTTCACAACCATCTGTAATGGGATCCGATGCCCTCTTCTGGTGTGTCTGAAGACAGCTACAGTGTACTAATAGATAAATTAAATAAATAAAATTTTAAATAGAAAAGGATTTTACTTGGTTAGAACCTTGAAGTGGCTCAGTATGTCATCTGGGAGACACTCTCTTCTGTTATCTCCACTGGTGTTGTAGCATTTGGCCTCAGCAATCTCTTGTTGCTACCAGTCTTGGTATAGGCTGAGCTGGTAACATGAAGAAAGCATCAGAGATAGTAAAGCACAGCTATGGCAGGGGCAGTAAGGAGAGAGCCCAGGCCTGATGCCAGAGGCTTGTAGAGAGCTGACCACTAGAAGGCACCACCTGATGTCACTACCACTTGAAACTGTCAAATGCCAAAGGACAAAAAGTTACCATAGATCAGACTCACAGAGTTTCTTTTCCACCCACAATTTCTAAATGGGTCCAGTTGCGAGGACTGTAGCTGGGTGACTGGTGACTGTGATGGTTGATTTTCATTGTTGAGTTCATGTGTGTGATGACTCACTGTATCTATGAGCATGTTTCTAGAGTTTAACTGAAGACCCACTCTAAATGTGCGTGGCACCATCCATGTATCCACATTCCCAGAATGCAGAAGAAGGGAAGAAGGGGGAAGCTAGCTGAGCTCTGGTATTACCCTTCCTCTACTTTCTGGTGTGTACTGTGGACCAAGCAGCGGCTGTCCAGGCTTCCCTGCTATGATGGGCCTTGTCCTCTCAGACTGTGAGCAAACATAGATTCTCTCTTCCTTAGGCTGCTTTTGTTGTGATAACAAGTAAAAAAAAAAAAAAAAACTACTATAGAAAACCAGTAACATGATGGGGTTACTGCTTTGACTACTTGACTGTGTGATTCCTGGCTTCTGGAACTGGTTTGCTACAGGGGCATGGTAGAGTTTGGAACTGTGAACTACAGAAGGCCTAATACAGAAAGCAGAGCTTAATGGATCATTCTGGAAGGAAACTGAAAAACCAGGATGCTGAGAGAAATTTGCATCACGAGATTTTCAAGGGAATCTTAAGAACCCTACTGGGAACTGGGCTCGAGGACATTCACATTGCATTCCAGCAAAGATTCTCTGCATCCTGTACATTTCCTGAGAAAGTGAGTAAGGCCAAATTAAAGAACAAGGGACTAAGTTGTTTGATGAGGAAATTTTTACAGCATAACATTCAGGATGTAGCATGGTGTCTTAGTCAGGTTTTTACTGCTTGACCAGATACCATGACCAAGGCAACTCTTATAAAGAACAACATTTAATTGTGGCTGGCTTACAGGTTCAGAGGTTCAGTCCCTTATCATCAAGGTAGGGACATGGCAGCATCTAGGCAGGCATGGTGCAGGAGGACCTCAGAGTTCTACATCTTCACTGAAGGCTGCTAGCAGAATACTGACCTCCAGGCAGCTAGGATGAGAGTCTTAAAGCCTATGCCCACAGTGACGCACCTATTCCAACAAGGCTACATTTCTTAGTAGTGCCGCTCCCTGGGCCAAGCATATACAAACCATCACACAAGGTAACTGCTCTTTGTTAGATCTATAGTAACCCCTAAGTAGAAATATATGAAAAAAAGGAAGGGAGTGTGAGATTAAAATAGCAGACAAGGCAGGTTGGGGAGCCCAACCACAGTTATCAAGATCAGCACCGTTACAGAAAGAGCTTATGCTCTGTACTGGGGCAACAGGAGTGGTCCTCTGAGAGCGGGACATCATCCATGGAAAGCGTCATATTGTAAAAACGCAAGTTCATTTAAAAGGAGTGAGCCAAGGATACCACAGAGGGTGTTCTCTGCTTGAAAGCAACTACCTAGAGACGTTCAGCTACTAAGGCACAGGGGCCACTACAGTACAAAAGGACCAGACTATGTCTCATGCAGACGAGAGAGCCTATTATTATTTATGTGGGTTTCTGGGCATGAAAAACAAGTTATGGTGTCATGGAGATTTGCCCTGAAGCCATTAACATCAGACAATATACAGCCTGGTTAGATTCCATGCAAGGAGTCCCAAAAGACTCTTCTGTATATTCTGGAGAATGATCTATGATAGCTGTACTTTTGGTTTCAAAGGAGTGCATTTATTAAGTATATAGCAAAATACATAAAAGAATAAATACCAAGTAGTGGATACAGAGAAGCAGCAGACAGACAGTGAACCATAATTAAATTGGGCACTCACAATACCCCACAGAGGCCGGGCAGTGGTGGCACACACCTTTAATCCCAGCACTTGGGAGGCAGAGGCAGAGGCAGGTGGATTTCTGAGTTTGAGGCCAGCCTGGTTTACAGCCAGAGCTATACAGAGAAACCCTGTCTCGAAAAACAAAAAACAAACAAACAAAAAAAAAACAAAAAAAACCCCCAAAACAACAACAACAACAACAACAACAACAACAAAACCAAAAAACCAAACCAAACCAAACCAAACCAAAACAAAAACTCAATAAAACAATACCCCACAGAGATGGCTGGTGGTGGTGAGGGATCATTAAGCCAGGACTTACAGGAGCCAGAAGACAGACTGGGGGAACGCTGTTGAGGCATAGCTGGAGTTTCTAATTCATAGTTTTCACTCCATTGATGACCTTCTGATTTCTGGTTTCTAAGGTGGGCATGTAAACTCTGTTGGACATGGTTCACTTTCTAGCTGCCCTCAAGGCCATAAGGTTTTTTTGTTTTGTTTTGTTTTGTTTTTGAGACAGGGTTTCTTTGTGTAGCCTTGGTTGTCCTGAAACTTGCTCTGGAGACTAGGATGGACTGGAACTCAGAGATCTGCTTGCCTCTGTCTCTCAAGTGCTTGGATTAAAGGTATGTGCCACCATCAGCTGGTTCTTTCCCATTCTCCCTGTCACAGAATTAGGGGTCCAGTCTGACCTAGGTCATGGAGCTTTGGAGGACACTGGAAAGAAACATGCTTCTCTACAGTGACAACAAGGAGACAGGAGGACCTCCTTGCTCTCTACGTCCATTTTAACAAGCTAAAGCACATGACGACTTACTGGTATAACATACTGTAGAGGCTAGTGAGGGGAGCTATGAAGGTGAGACTAAGTTGCAGAAGAGACCCCTTCATGTCGAAAATACCAAGACTGTAGGATGCCCACCAAAGAAAGCTATAGGCAATGAGTGGGGCTGGCCCAAGAGAGAAACTGTGTGTGCTTTAGGTTGCAGAACTAGAGGGTTAGGGCTACCCCGGATGTTGGAGTCTGGATGACGTCAGTAAGAGTCCCCAGATGCTGAATATGCAGGTACAGGATTCCGTGTTTGCCCTGCTGGGTTTCTGTCTTGATTTGGTTGGTTTTTTTTTCCTTGCTATGTCCCCGTTCCCCCCCTTTGGGATGGGA
Source organism: Grammomys surdaster (assembly GCF_004785775.1). Lineage (NCBI taxonomy): Eukaryota > Metazoa > Chordata > Mammalia > Rodentia > Muridae > Grammomys > Grammomys surdaster. Next base: position 15,234,908 of record NW_021604591.1, read on the forward strand.
ACACTCACTTTGAGCTACTGTATATTGTAATTTATAACTTGTTCTTTTCCACTACCAGGAGTTGGATCTACCATACTGGTCAAGTGCTCTATCACCTACAGTGGTTGTAACTTAAACCATTTTGTTTTTCAGGGGCTCACAGAGACTGCCTTAGTTTCAGAAGAAACTTTGGGCTTTAGAAAAACTATAGAACTGTTAAGATTTGGGAGATTACAACAAAACAGACCAAGAGAAGGGTGCAGGTGAAAGGAAGGATGTTCTGAGGGGAAACCTATGAAAGTGGGAGTAGAGTTAAGTGTGTTGAGATACAAATAGTGTGAAGTTTGAAAAGGTTTACTTTTATTTTTTTATGTGTGTGAATGACTAAATGTATGGCTGTGCACCATGGGAGAGGTCACACGAGGATGTCAGATCCCCTGGACCTGGAGCTCTATGTGGTTGTAAGCTGCATGATGTGGGGTCCTGGAAACTAAAGTCCGCCTTCTCAAGAGCATCAAGGACTTATCTCTAGACCCTGTCTTTTGATTTTTGAAGCCAGTGTCTTGCTATGTTGCCCAGGCTGACTTTGAACTCTGTTATCTATGCAGCCTGGCCCGGAACTTCCCCAAATCCACATACCTCTGCTTCCCCATGCCCTACAAACAGTGAAGTCTTGATAACGTGCTTAATCCAATAGCTAACTGCTTACAAAGGGACAGGGATTCTGAATGACTGAAGGTAGAGTGTATTGTTGGGGCATGGAATGTGTACTAGTCTAACTTGCTTCAGATACATGTTGAGGATCACTTGTGTGAGAGCAGCAGCCCTAGAGCCTCCACAAAGGATGCATGACAAGCACAAAGTAAGTAAAGAAATAAATGACCGAGGAACAAGCCTATAGGACATTTCCTAATTAGTAATTGGTATGAGAGGGCCCAGCCCACTGTGGGTGGGGCTGTATCTGACCTTGTGGTTCTTGGAAAGCAGGCTGAGTAAGCCATAAAGAGCAAGCCAGTAAACAATACCTCGTACCTCTGCCCTCAGGTTCCTGACATTGTTTCCCTCAATGAACTGTGATTCAGGATATGTAATCCAAAAAAACCCTGTCCTCCCCAAGTTGTTTTTAGTCATGGTGTTTCATCACAGCAATAATAAGTCTGAGATACTACCCATGTATGGATGTGGGCTCCTCAAGAGAGAGTCCAGACAATGAGTGGTACACCCTATTTTGGAAGTTACATTTGTTTTTGTTTTTTGTTTTTGTTTTTCGAGACAGGGTTTCTCTGTATAGCCCTGGCTGTTCTGGAACTCACTCTGTAGACCAGGCTGGCCTCGAACTCAGAAATCCGCCTGCCTCTGCCTCCCAAGTGTGCCACCACCGCCTGGCATGGAAGTTACATTTGTAATGGTGGCTGAAGAACTTTCTTCTCCTTTTTTGGTAAGGAGACTATCAAGTGGCTCCTGAGTGCCTTGGGCAGGATTACAGTCTGATAAAGATAAAACTCAGGTTACAAAAGTTGCATAAATGTATGAGATTTATTGTTCCTAGGGGTTCTTGGAAGATTCTAGCTCTTGGGGGTTTGTAGTCACATGCCCTGCACTGGGAAAGTAAAGGCAGGCTGATCTCTGTGAGTTCAAGGCCATCCTGGTCCACAGAGTTCCAGGACAGCTAGGGTTACAAAGAGAGATCCTGTCTTGAAACACTCAAAACCAACAAAAAGGACTTCCAGTCCTATCTGATGGTATAACCCCATATCAGAAAAAATGCTTCAAGTTCCAGGCCATCCTGGACAGAACTCAACAGTGAGTTCAGGTCAATGAGGCTGCTGAATGAGACCAAGAACTTCCAGGTGTTCAGTAAGGTTTGGTCAGCACTAGTTTCTGCTTGTAAAAGGTGGTGATAAGAATTCCTCACCCCTTACATAGCAGCAAACTAAAGGCAGAGAAGGAAGTCCAATAAGGCATACTGGCCTGTGTGTGCATAGCTGGGCTCTATTTAGACACCCTGCATCCAATACCAAGAGCAGAACAATGTCCCAGGCGGGAGCTACGGACTGAACTTGTAATCTTGAGTTTATGAAGGTCTAGCACAGACCTTAGAAGACCTGGGAGTCCCAAATGTATATTATGGAATGAATCTAGAGCACTGTAAGAAGGCTGTGACACGAGATGGCTTTGCTGGTAAAGTAGTGACTGATACTACCAAGATGGTCAGATAATGGACTTCTGCAAGTTGTTCTCTGGCCTCCATAATCACGCACTCATGCACACAAGCACAACTTAAAAAATAGTAAAATGAGCAGGGCGGTGGTGGCGCACATCTTTAATCCCAGCACTTGGGAGGCAGAGGCAGGCAGGATCTCTGAGTTCGAGAGTTCGAGGCTAGCCTGGTCTACAGAGTGAGTTCCAAGACAGCCAGGGCTACACAGAGAAACCCTGTCTCGAAAAACCCCCCAAAAAAAAAAAACCAAGTAAAATGTAATTAAAAGATATTTTTAAAAAGGCCATTGTGTTGATAGAACCACTTGAGAATTCACCTATAAAACCGCAATGTGTTTGCCCGTGTTGCTGGGCAAACACGGTCAGGTTTTTAATAGGTCTCTCTCTTTCTCTTTTTAGAATACGCGTACAGCCAGAAAGGTTCTTGGAGTTCACCTAAAGGTGTCAACACTTGACCCCATGGTAGAGAGTTATTAGCTTCCTAGACAGCAGTTACCCGGACCTTCCGGACAGAGAGGCTGGTGTGAAGGCGGGCGATTTGCACAGTAGGTCGATGGCATTGTGGGACTTGTAGTCCCGATTGCTGCCGGGCCTGAGGCCACTGTCGCCGCAGGACTACATTTCCCAGCAACACACATATAGCAATACGCGCGGGCCAGGTTGCGCAAGCGAGCCGGTTTCCGGAGGAGTTGGGGGTGGGGCGGCCGCAGAGGCTGGAGCGAGGCGGCGGGATGCAGCGCCCCGGGCCCTTCAGCACCCTCTACGGGCGGGTCCTGGCCCCACTGCCCGGGCGGGCCGGGGGCGCGGCCTCGGGCGGGGGCGGGAACAACTGGGGCCTCTCGGGCTCCCACGTGCAGTTGCCGGGGCGTGCACAGTCGGAGACCCGCGGCGACAAGGGAGGCTCGAGCGCTGGCGGCCCGGCCCCCTTCACGATGTCCAAGGCCGAGGAGGCTAAGAAGCTGGCTAGCCACACGGCGGTGGAGAACCACGTGAAGGTGGGCAGCTGGTGGCGGCGTGATGGCTTCGTGCTGCGCGCCCAGGGCACTGCCAGAGTGCGCCTGACTTTTGAAAGGGCGAGGGTTGCGAGAGAGGGGAGAGGGTGAGCCTTGTACCCGAATTCGCGCAGTTTTCCCCAACCCTTGAAAGGCCTTTTAGGCGCCGAATGGGTGGGTGTCAACTCTCCCTCAACTGGAGCCTTTTCTACAAAGATTCCCTGTTCGACTGGAACTGGGTGCACAGTAGAGCCTGGCATTACCCTGTTGAGAGTCTTGTCAGGCTGTTAATGCGTGCCTCCCAATCAGCCCATTGAAAATGGTGAGCCCCGAGGCTGCTGTTCTTCACTTCTCACTTACCGGGAAGCCAGTGGAGAGCTGTTTTGCGAAGTGTTTTGAAATTTTACTCCAAACAGGCTTTTCAGCTCCTCCCGCTGAGGAGCTTGAGTGCAGTCTTTACAAAGAAGCTATCGCATTACTGTTGACAGGGCCGGGTGGACAGACGTCTGGACGTGCTGCTCTTTAGGCGGGGTCCAGATGTTTTGCAGTTACTCAGTAAGGCTCTGTCACCGTTTGTTAAGTGGCAGGTGTTGGGCTGTGAATGGACTCTTAGTGTAGGTGGGTTTGCTGCCCTGTAGCAGGTTAATTATCTTGATTGTAATACATCTGTTGCTCTGTGGAGAAGTTTCCTGGTCTTGTTTCCTATTTCTATGAACATGTTATCAGAATTCATATCTTCGTTAAAGGGAATTCTTTTCATTTGTTAATGCTGTGCCGCCCAAAGTTACTTTGCAAAGATGATGTTCTTAGAGCTTTATCTATCTTCCTGCCTAGAGTGAGGGTGGCCTGAGTGGGCGGGACCGGCTCTGATAACCTCTGGCTTGCCTGTTCTGTAGAAGAACACCATTTTTGTTTCAGTCAGGGCTCTTATGCTCTTCTGTTCTAGTGTAGCTTTTTGCTCATCTAGTTAGCATAGCATTTTATTCTCGAATTAAGAGGGTGTGGGGTATGAATATAAATATAAAATGTGTAATCTGGCTCTGTGTTTGGAATTCAGTGCCACAGCTGTAAAACTGGGACAGTAAACAGAAATTTCAAAAATACCTTCACGAAGTGACTTAATAGATTGATATATGAAATCCATACCTCAGGAAAGCCCATTATCTTAGTTATCCTGTTAATGTTTAGTGTACAGGTCTCCTTGACCTTTGCTTTATTGTTATGTATTTGACTAAATTAAAATCTGCAAGCCTTCACCTCATGTTCTAGCCATATTCAGAGGGCTTTACTACTTTCAGTTTTTTCTTGGCTTCTTAAGGGGACTAGGAAAGGACAATTTCCTCTTCCTATTTTGAAACTCAGGCTGGCTTTGAAACCCAACCCTCCCCTCCCTTCTCTTCTCCTCTCCTCCTCTCTTATTTCTTAACTGGCTAGCCCATATCAAGCCAGGAACTTGATATGTGGACTGTACTGGCTTTGGAATCTACCTGCTTCTGTGTCCTGAGTGCTGGGATTAAAGATGTGTATCACCAGTCAGCTTTACCTTCTTGATTCTGCCTGCCTCCCTTTTTTTGGGGGGGGGGTTGGTTTTTCGAGACAGGGTTTCTCTGTGTAGCCCTGGCTGTCCTGGAACTCACTCTGTAGACCAGGTTAGCCTCGAACTCTCGAACTCAGAGATCCGCCTGCCTCTGCCTCCCAAGTGCTGGGATTAAAGATGTGCGCCACCTCCGCCCGGCTGATTCTGCCTCCCAAGGGCTGGTGTAATAAGTATGTGACACACTCAGCTTCCTCTGATTATGACTCCCAGACACTTCAACGTGACCTATGTTCCAGTCCTCTATATGTTTCTCTTGCCCAACTCCTTATGAGCTCTGGGAGGAGAGTTAACGTTATCTGTACATTCAGCCTTGGGTACAGTGAGAGCTGCTCAGGCAGTGTTCAATGAGTTGTGTAGAGTGGGAACACTGATATGGAGGTTGGAGGTTGTGGTTTTGGTGGCCTCTTCCCTAGGCTCTCTGAGTGTGGGGTTTCCAGTCCCCTCAGTCTGCTGGTATTCCATCGTGACTATTCTATTTCAGGGTAGATGGAGAACTCTGAATTCTCAGTTGAAGCTTTGTCACTAGGTCCAGACCTGCCTGATTCTAAAAGTGTAGTTACCTCAGATGGGTTACTGTATATGTCTATGATATCCTCATGTTGCTTCTTCCTTTGCGATCTGTGGAGCCTGGGCTTTGATTTGAGATTGGGTTAGCCTGAGGAAACTAGTGGACAGACAGTAATTTTTTTTTTTTTTTTTTTTTTT
>NW_021604591.1:15240500-15292954 GCF_004785775.1 Grammomys surdaster
TGTAGCCCTGGCTGTCCTGGAACTCACTCTGTAGACCAGGTGGGCCTCGAACTCAGGAATCTGCCCACATCTGCTTCCCAAGTGCTGGGATTAAAGGCGTGCACCACCACTGTGGGCAGGCAGTATTATTAGTAGGGTTTTTTTTTTTTTGAGACAGTGTCTTTCTAGGTATTCCTGACTGCCCTGGAATTCACTATGTAGACTAGGCTGGCCTCAGACTTACAGTGATCTATCTGCCTTTGCCTTTCTAGTGTTGGGATTAAAGGGGTGTATCACTATACCCATCAATTTTGTGTTTTTAATTTGGTAGAAACCTGTTTCACTAACATATTATTCCAAACTCACCAAATATGTCAAGAGGTGTAGCCCACCAAAGCCAGTCTCATAGATTTGTGAGATTACCCTGTTGGACTTGATGACCTGCTGTTTATCATTGCACCGTTTGCTGGTGCAAGTAAGGGTGATGGCCTGTTTGCTGTTCTTTTAGAAGGGCTATCAGCTGTGGGGCCAGTTTGCAGGCAGCTTTTCACCACTTTGGTTTTGGAGAGGGCACTCACTCCTGGGTCTGTCATTCTGGCAGCCCCCTGCAGTTCATCTTCTAGAACAGAGCCTGTCTGATGTACTAAGTTAGCCTTTGTGCTACTTGACTGCTGGGAGTGCTGTGAGCTAATGAGGAGTCTGGTAATCAGATTTGGCCTTAGGTCAAATGTGAAGGTCAGGTTAAGTTTACCTAGGCTTTAAGAAATGGAGGTGTTCACCATTGTTTGGACACTTCACACCTTGATATTTAGCTGTTTTAAATAGCTTGTTAGGCTCCTTTACTTTACTTGAATCCCTTGCATTTTGAGTTTGTGGGGCAGCTGATGATTTTATTAGGTGTGCTGTCTTCTTGAGGGTGTCCTGGCAGGTGAAATCTGTAAGACTGGCTCTGTAGGCCGAGCCTCTTGGTGTATTTGGTGAGTTTGGATGGAAGAGTATGTTAATCTGGGCCTCTACCAGATTAAAAAACACATACATTGCTGGCTGTGATGGCTTCTACCAGATTTAAAACACAAATTGCTGGGTGTGGTGTACACCTTTAATCCCATCACTTGGTAGCAGAGGCAGGCAGATCTCTGAGTTTGAGGCCAGCCTGATCTACATAGTTCCAGGGTAGCTAGGGCTCCCTAGCGAGACTCTCTATCTCAATAAACAAGCAAACAACACAGAAATTGAGTCCCCTCACTTCCTAGTGCTCACCACTCTCCTGCAGCCAACTGTTGCAGGCTGTTTCTACCCAGGAAAAGAAATCCTACTGTGTGTCCTGTCTCCAGAACCCCGTCTTCTACCCGTTTGCTGGTGCAAGTAAGGGTGATGGCCTGTTTGCTGTCAGCATTGAGGACTCCATCTCCACAAGAATTCAACAGAAACCGTGGGAAGACCCTTACTCATTGTCCCAGGAGCTGCTGCTGTTCATGATAAAATAGTGAAGTCAGGCAAGAAGTTTGCCCACAGTGGCACTGTCAAGCATCCAGTATGTGGAGACCATCCAGCTACTTGGTGAACAGGCAGGACCGCAGGCCAGTTCCTGACAAGACTGGATTGGCCAAGGATGACTACTTCAAGTTCCTGGGTTTAAGTGCCTGTGGTTTTCTAAAGCTTAAGTGAGGATTTCCCTGCAAAAGTAGAATTTCCCTCTGTCCCTTGTTTAAAAATCCCACAGCTTGTACAGTGCTACCATTTATTTGAAGTGCTTTTAACATTGCCTTGTGAACTTCCTGATGCAATAATCTGAAGAGAGCCCCCTGCCTGCCACAGAAGCCCACAGAAAATGATGGGTAAAGTCTACTGTAGGTAGAAGAGGCCCAGCTAGAAACAGAAAATCCATCAGGATTTAATTTGTGTTTCTAAATTCCTTGTACTTGTTGGTTATTCTTTCATCTTTTAGTTTTAGATTTAGTCTAATTTTAAGAAGGAACAAATGAGGCATGGGGTTGTGGGGCCTACCCTTACACATTACTGGGGTTATGTGCTTCGGGGATGAGATGTTTTAGCTGTAGTTTAGTTTCTTCCTCCTACGAGGAAATTTCACAATAGTCTTTCCCTTGCCAAGTGAATTGCTAATAGTTGTCCCACTCCAAGAAATTTAAGAAATAGTGTTCTTTCAGCAATCTAACTCGTTGAAGTGTTTAAAGTGAGGTTGTGTGCATGGGGGATAGGGCTAAAAGATAATTTTCTTTGTAAGGTAACATGATAAGGACATTAACTGTTCTTATATCAATATTTTACTCAATTCATTAAATTAATGGGACATGAATAAAATGAAATGAATTTTTAAAGACTAGAATTTATTGTATAATGTAGGGTAATGATGAGTTGAATCTCATAGAACACAGTAAATTAAATTTTATGGACAAGATATGCTAACAGTTTCTACAGGTTGAGGTCAGCCTCCTCAGAGCTGTCAAATTGCACACATTCTTGTGGGATTGAGTTACACAGGCAGGTGCTACATTTCTATTGAAGAAATCTGTTCATCTTTGGCTTCAAAATCTTCAGTTTTTTTCTTGCATTGTTGCACATATCTGTCAAGTGAGCTAGTTGGTCGTAGAAGTGGTTGTCAAATTTGGCTTATTAAGATGTGTAGGTCCTCTTGGTATCACTTCTTGGTGGAAGGCAAGTGTGGGTCTTCTAGGCCATTGTTTCTCCACCTTCTTAATGCTGTGACCCTTTAACACAGTTCCTCATGTTGTAGTGACCTCCAACCATAAAATTATTTTTCACTGCTACTTCATAACTGTAACTTGTTACTGTTATGGACCATAATGTAAATATCTGATATATAGTACATCTGATTTGTGACCCCTATGACAGGGTCGTTTGACCCCCAAAGGGCTTGAGACCCACAGGCAGAGAACTGCTATTCTAGGCAGTGTTGAGTGTCAGCTGCTGCTCTGTTGTTGCTTTTGCTATAGCCTGAAGTAGGGTGTTCCAGGAAGCTCCATATTGGTTTTGATAGTTAGTGTCCCCTTTTGGTTTTTCTTTGTGGTCCTGTCATCTAGCCATAGGTATCTTCTCTTTCTTAGGATGGCAGGCTTAGTGTTGGAAGCTAGGGACATATTGCCGTGTGATGAAGTCACCCCGTAAGTAGGAGCAGTCATTTCATGCTGGTTTTCCTCCAGCAATAAGGATGTCTTTGAAACAGACATCTTAACCATCATAGTGATCAAACAGAGCAGAGTTTGACCAGCATTGCTTAATTATGTGTCTCTCTCTTCCTCCCTCCCTCCTAGCAAAAATCAAAGCTCACATCAGTGCCTTGGGGATGGCCAGAATGCTTGCTTTGTGTCTTCTTAGTATAGCTACATTGAGTAAAATGCTTTCACCACTATAATCTGCATTCTGGGGCGAGGCTGGACCTAAACATGTTAGTGCTCACAGAGACAGGGCTCCAGTCCAGATTTTTACTATGGAAATGCTCTGCACATGAAGACTTCCTAAGCATTCATTCTCTTCCCATGAAAAGTAGGACCCCTTGGTGTTAGCTGGATAGAAGGAAAATTTACTTCTGAAGTCACTTCCTATTCTATCTCTCTACCCTGTTCTTTTGCTGACTTGGGCAGAGTTCTGGATGGTAGGCTTGATGCATCCCTGAGCAATCTTGAGTTACAGTTGGGAAGATGGGTGTGAGAACAAAACTAGAAGGCCCGACTTGCCCTGCTTACCTAAGCTGTTCCCTCCCTCCCTTCCTCTCTTCTCTCTCTTTCTTCCTTTCTTTCCTCCCATAGATTGGCCAGGAATCTTTTCACTATTACTTGCAGGCCATTTCTGTGAGGGCAGCTTCAGTTACTGTGGGGTTGTCATGGTGTAAATTGAGCCACCAGTTACTCATTTGTCATGTACATGGGGGAATGGTGAATGGGGATGGTATTAGTGTCAGAAAGGAGAGAGAAGGACTCTGTCTGGGATAGCAGGATAAAGTACAGCTTTGAGGTTCAAGGTTACATGTCTGCAAAGTAGGCACAAGTACCTATCTTGCACCTGTGCTATGAACTGTTGTTCATGATTTCAGTGCTGGACCAAGGGAGTAAAACTACTGTAGTAATGAATTTTGCTTTTCCATTCCTCTTTTTGGCAGAATAACCAAGTGCTGGGAATTGGAAGTGGTTCTACAATTGTCCATGCTGTGCAACGAATAGGTATGTTCTCATTCTTAGACTGTACTAAGTGTTTCTTGTGTGTTCATGGGAGTAGGAGGTGGAAGAAGGGGCGGGAATGGGCACAGGTGTGGCGTTTGTCTTAGTTCCCATTCGGCCTGGTAGAGATGGGAAGAGCATGTTGTTCATCTGAGGTTAGTTGAGTGTTTCTGTTCTTAGGAAAGAGGAATTTTTGGTCCTCTATAGCTGATTTTGGGGAGGCGATGCCTGTGTTTATTGTGTATAGCTAGAGGGGAGAAATTGACTCAGGTGAGGCCCCAGCAGAATATGATGGTATACACTCATCAGGGTTTCTGTATTGGTCTCAGGTTTCCTCTGAAGCCTGTGTGTTTCCTAGACAAATTGAGGTCTCAGTGTCCTGTCTAGGACAAGGATGAGGCTCCTGCAGTTGGTGGCTGGTTTTTGTAGGTGTTGACTTCACTTTGATTGGGTCCTCTCTGTACTTAGGAAAGGCTCAGGCATTATCAGCTCTGGTGGCTGCTCAACAGGTTCGACAGCCCTGCTCTTTGTTGGTAAAACGAAGCCTGGGAGAGGCTTGCCCAAATGCCCATCTTTGGCAGGTGCCAAGGGTCAGAGCCTAGGAGGCAGAACCCAGGTTCCTGTTGTGATCAGGAAGTGGTTGCATTACAGGGACCTTGATTGAGAGATTTTTTGTCCAGTATTTACCTACTTTAACCCTGTGTATGGAGAATTTTTAGGTCACAGGAATTACTGTGGGTTCACAGGAGTAAACATCTAAACCTTCCAAGAGAAAGACTTGATTAAAAAGACGATATTTTTAAGAGGACAGCTTTTTAAGACTCATTAAAATTAAGATTTTCTAAAATTTTAAAATTTAAAATTAATATGTACCTCTCTCAACCTTTAGTCATCCTCTGGGGCCTATAGATCCTTATATTTCTTAATAAATGCAAAGTGAAGTTCTGATGTTTTCCTGGAAAGGCAATATAAGATTGTAGCTAAGATTGAGAGTCAGAAGGGCAGTGGTGGCTCAGCCCTTTAATCCCAGCACTGGGGGAGGCAGGTGGATCTGAGTTCAAGACCAGCCTGGTCTAAAGAGTTCTAAGACAGCTAGGGCCACATACAGAAACCCTGTCTTGAAACCCTGCGCCCCCCCTACCCTACCAAACCCCCCCCCCCAAAAAAAAAAAAAAAAGGGAAAAGGGAAGAAAGGCCACTAAGGACCACATTCCAGCCACTGGTTAGCTGTGTGACTACCAAGGTAACTGACCTCACAGTGACTCTGTTTCCTCATGTACAAAGAAGAGGTGTTAGTCATAACTTACCTCTTGGGCTATCTGCATTAAAAGTTGTATACAACTTAGCAAATTGCAGACACACAGCAGCAGTACCACTGAAACAGCTTTTCCTGTGGTCATTACTTGCCTCCCAGACCCTCTAGAGTCCACAGAGGCAGCTGTCATCAGTGGGAGATAGGGCTTTTCCCTTTGGTTGGATTTGAGAAATGCACGTGTGATAAGAAAATCAATCGTGGGGAATGGAACAATACCAGTGTGACTCTTGTCTCCACAGCTGAAAGGGTGAAGCAAGAGAATCTGGACCTCATCTGCATCCCCACATCTTTCCAGGTACATTACGTTCGTGTCCCTGTCCATGTCTTAGCTGTCAGGTCTTCTGGGTTCCTGAGCATGTGTACTCCAGCTTTGTGTTGTTATCCTGGATGGTTTCCTTGAGGGAGCCAGGCTCAGGGGAGGAGCTGACCAAGCATTGTTCTTTGGTATAATTTTTTTGAGACAGGATTTCACTATGTTGCCTTGGCTGACCTGATATGTAGACTCATCTTCCTTCCTCTGCCTCCTGAGTGCTGAGATTAAAAGCATATTCCTCCATGCCCAGCTGGGGGTGTAATTGTATTTTGTTTCATTTACTTTGATGTTTTCACATGAGTTAGGCATTATTCGTAGTATACAGAGACAGCTGCGTGGTCTTTAGCCTCAGGGACTATATCCTGTTAAGGGATGAAGGGAACTTTACAATCAGAATTTGTGAGGCGATACCAGTGTAAGTGTAGTTCACTCTTGGGTTATGCAGTAGCAAAGCTGGATGGAAAGAGCAGAGGAGCTGTGGAAAGAGAGTAAGTAGACTGAGAATCTCTGTTTTCATCTAACTTTATAAAATACTAGCCACCAGTGGCTGTCTCAGTGTGGGTTTTCCAGAGAAAGAACCAAGAGAAACAATTGCTTTACAAGTGGGTTTATAAGAAAAGTAGAGTATTGCCACAGTGGCTGTATACAGGTGGGAGAGCTGGAAACACTGAAGAAGCTGGAAGCCATAGTTTTATCTGTTCTTCTTTCTCCCCTACCTCTCCCCACCCCACTTGATCTTCCTGTTTCAGCCCCCCCCAAACCCTCACAATGCATTCATAACTACCCTATTACCCCTTCCTAGGGTGAACCAGTCCATCCCCAGTCTCTTACTCTATACTCTGTGGTTATACGGATTATAATCTTTTTAACAAAGACTTAACAGCTAACATTCATGCTGAGGACCAGCCTCGGCTTGGAGAGGGGTTCTGAGAGAAGGGGTGTTTGGGGCTAACAACTTGAAGTCAAATTGAGGGTTGAAGCTGTCGGCCTATGCTCTGCTCAAGACAGCTTTCTAGCCTGCTTTGTCTCTGTTCTGCTTTCTTTCTCTCTGATCTGCTTTCTCTGGAAATCTCCAGACAGCTCTTTCTATGTTCTGCTCAAGACAATTCTCCAAGCACTTTTCTTTTGCTATTCTAAAAGATTCTGGATAGCTCATCTCTAGCAGATCATAAGCCCAGTCTTTTATTTTACAGATCAATCCAATCTTTTACTCCAGGTTTCCTTTTGATTATCCTATGAATCAGCATCCCATGACTCCAGCCCTTTGATTCTTAGGAGAGAGCACACACATATTTTCTTTTAACATTGCAAAAGAATTTAGAGAATAATGCCTCTCTTATGCATAGACAATTAGCTAACTGGGTGGGGATCCTTCCTGAAATTAACCTTTTCTACCACACCTGAACCTAAATTAACTCTGTCTTAGGCTGATCTTGAACTCAGGAGTCTGTCTGCCCTTGTAAGCACAAACAAATTTAACTGGGTGGGATCTCCTGTGATCACCACTTCCTAGATTTCTTACCTCTTTTCCTAGTATCTTTCTGACAAAAAAAGCACACAGTTTAGCTGCTTTTGTTCCTTTAGATTCATGAAGCCCCTCATATAATTCATATTGCTTCTTTATTTTTTTGAGAAATTATACATTTTTGAACCCATATTTTTAGAGTTATTTTTCACAGCTTTAAGGGCTGTCCTGATGGCCCTAGCCTTTACCATTTTGTTAAGACATTAGCCACACCTTTGTCTCCCGGACTGCTGCTATCTCTGATTATCCTGGAGTCATCTTTAACAGGGAGGACTTTTCCTTAGAGGAGGAATGTAAAATATGTACATTATCATACAAGCAAGCCTTATGCCCAGGACAGCCTTGGACTCTGGCTCATGCCTGATGGCCCACTGGCTCTGTCCCAGGGGCTGGAACCATGTCATTCTGTCCACACCAACGTCACACCAGACTTGGGATATCCATATATAAATGAATGCAAACCATATTTGTCTTTTTGGGTCTGGGTTACCTCATTCAGGATGATTTTTTCCTATATTTTTATTTTTATGTTTTTACTTGTTTTGGGGTAGGGGGTCACGAGTTGGGAAAAACATCTGGGAAGGAATGTGATTGGGTGCATGTGAAACTCCCAAAGAATCAATAAAAGAAGAAAACAAAGAACAAAACATATGCCAGAAACAATATTAACATGATGATTTTTTTCTAGCTTCATTCATTTACCTGTGCATTTCATTTTTAACAGCTGAGTAATAATCCTTTCTGTTAAGTGTACCACATTTTCTTTACCCCTTTATCTGTTGGTCCTTTTACCCACTTCCTGTCTCTCACGAATAGAGTGGTAATGAACATGGTTGCACAAGTGTTCTGAGGTAGGATGAAGCATCCTCTGGGTATATGCCCATAAGTGGTATAGCCAGATCTTGAGGTAGATAATTACCATTTTTCTGAGGATCTGCTTCACAGATTTTCACAATGACTGTCAAGTTTGTACTCCCAACAGCAATGGAAGTGTGTTCCCTTCTTCCACATCCTCGGTGTGTCATTTGTGTTATTGAGCTTAGCCATTCTGACAGGTGTAAGGTAGAATCTCAGAGTTGTTTTGATTTGCCTTTCCCTGATGACTGAGGATGGTGGACATTTCTTTAAGAGCTTCTCAGCCATTTGTGGTCCCTCTTTTGAGAATTCTCTGTTTTAGATCTGTACCCCATTTTAAAATTGGGTATTTGTTTTCTTGATGTCCAGGTTTTTTATTTTTTTAAAGTGTATTTTAGATGTTAGTCCTTTATTGGGTGTGTAGTTGCTAAAAGTCTTATCCTGTTCTGCAGGCTTCTGCTTTGAATGATGGTATCTTTTGACAGACAGAAGCTTTTTAGTTTCATGAGGTCTCATTCATTAATTGTTGATCTTAGTGCCTGTGCTAATTGTATTCTGTTCAGAAAGTCTCTTGCCGTGCCATTGAGTTCAAAACTATTTTCCACTTTCTCCTCTATCAGAGTCAGTGTGTCTGGCCTTAAATTGAGGTCTTTGACTCATCTGGAAGTTGAATTTTGTACAGGGTGATAAATATGGATCTATTTGGATTCTCCTACATGGAGCCATCCAGTTTGACCAGCGCCATTTGTTGAAGATGCTGTCTTTTTTACCCAGTGTATATTTCTGGTCCCTTCATCAAAAATCAGGTGTCCATAGGTGTGTGGAATTATGTTTGGGTCTTTAATCAAATCCTGTCAATCAACATGTCTTTTTATGCCAAAACTACACTGTTTTTATTACTGTAGCTCTGTAGTTCATGTTTTTATTACTATAACTCTGTAGTTCAGCTTGAGAACAGAGATGGTGATACTGATAGCCTCAGCAGTCCTTTTAGCTAGCCTGGGTTTTTTGTTTCCATATGAAGCTGAAAATTACCCCTTTAAGATCTGTGAAGAATTGGGTTGGAGTTTTGATCCTAATTGTAGTGAATCTCTAGATTGCCTTAGGTAGGATGTCTAAAAGCATTTTTATTATGTTAATCCTACAAATTTACGAGCTTCTGATATTTTCTTCCCATTTCTTTATTCAGTGACTTATTTTTTAGTCATATAAGCCTTTCACTTGCTTGATTAGAGTTACCCTAAGATTTTATATTTTTTGTGTCTATTATGAAAGGTGCTGCTTCTCTGATTTATTTCCCAGTCTGTTTCTCATTTGTATATGGGATACTAATTTGTATATATGGCTACTGATTATGTATATATTGATTTTGTATCTTGCTACTTTGCTGAAAGTGTTTATCAGCTGTAGGTGTTTCCTGGTGGAATTTTCACAGGTAACTTATATATACTGTCATCCTCTGCAAATAAAGATAAGTTGACTTCTCTAACAATTTGTATTCCTTTAATCTCCCTCAGATGTCTTATTGCTCTAGGACTTCAAGTACTATATTGAATAGATGTGGAGGGAGGGGACAACCTTGTCTTGTTTCTGATTTTAGTGGAATTGCTTTCAGTTTCTCTCCATTTAAGTTGATGCTGGCTTTGGGTTTGTTGTCTTCATTATGTTGAGGTATGTCCTTTGTATCCCTAGTCTCTCAGGACTTTTAACAGGAAGGGGATTTATATATCTCCTTTAAGGTCCCTCATCATATTCATAACAGCCATTTTGAAGTCCTTGTCTTGTGCTTCATTCATATTGCTTTTCTCAGGACTTACTGTAGTAGAGTAGCTGGGCTCTGGAGAGACTGTCCTGGCTGTTACTGTGTTTTTACTCTGGTACTTAGGGATCTGGTTTTGGGATGACTGAAATTCTAGGTGTTGATATCTTGTCTTTGTTGATAAGTTTTTTGTTCCTTAGTTCCTGCTGCCATCTCTGGATCTTAAGAGTGTGTGGTGGCTGTGGGTGGTTTGTCTGATAGAAAGAGCTTTTGTGTTTCTGCCAGGTGTAGTTATGGTGATGGTGGGGAATCCCAGGTAGAACTTGTTTTTAGGTATTGGGAGCTGACATGCAGGAATGGGGAGGGGGTAGTATAGAGGGCAAAAAGTCCTCTACATAAGATAAGCACCAGAGAAGCCAGGAAAAGTCAAACATACAGGCTTGTCTCTTCAAAGGAAGAAGATCCTTACCTGTTCTTCAGGAATGCTGGGCAAGAATGTACTTTACATTCCTAGTTATCTTATGGCTAGGCCAATCCTGACACCCACAGGCACTATGCTTATCTCAGCCATTGTCTGTAGACCCTAAATCTTGGGCACTATCTCTACTCAACAGTACCGAATTTTATGAAAGAAGCTGGGTGTACCTTAAGGAATTTTAGGGTAAACAAGTCTTGCATTCTGTTATACTCATGAGACTGAGTTAATGGTTATCAGAACCTCTCCCCTCCCCAAAAAATTGTGCTTGCTTAAATATGGCTAAAATACATGGTCTGGTGTCAGACTATGGAAATTTGAATCAGTGATGGCCAACTAAGTTGAGCTGAACAGAGTTTCATTCTTTTTTTTAGAGATTTATTTTAGAATACACTGTCTTCAGACACACCAGAAGAGGGCATCAGATCCCATTACAGATGGTTGTGAGCCACCATGTGGTTGCTGGGAATTGAACTCAGGACCTTTGGAAGAGCACTCGGTGCTCTTAACCACTGGACCATCTCTCCAGCCCTATTGTTTCTTTCTTTCTTTTTTTTTTTTTTTTTTTTTTGGTTTTTCGAGACAGGGTTTCTCTGTGTAGCCCTGGCTCTCCTGGAACTCACTCTATAGACCAGGCTGGCCTCGAACTGAGAAATCTGCCTGCCTCTGCCTCCCAAGTACTGGGATTAAAGGCGTGCACCACCACCGCCCAGCTCTATTGTTTCATTCTTATCTTTCCCTGATGGTTTTCCTGCTGGCCATAACGCCTGCAGGCCTCTGCTTCCCTGGATATAAGAGGGCCCACAGGAGGGAGGAAAACACTGTCTGCCATGAGGATCTGGCACATGTTTTCTGGGAGAGTGTTTTGGGTGTCAGTGGGTGAGGGAGAGGTCTGAGGCAAAGAAGGAAGCTATGGGGAGGATCTGCTTAGTTCCCTGGGAGTTCACTTTTCTATTCTTGAAGGTCCTGCACCCACCTCATGGATCTCCTGCCCTGCCCATGCTGGGATCTAACCTGCGGCCTTTGATGTACTAGGAAAATGCTGTACCACTGAGCTCCATTCTCAGTCCTTGGTCTTTTGAGACAGGGCATTTGTGAGTGTGTGTGTGTGTGTGTTTTTCGAGACAGGGTTTCTCTGTGTAGTCCTGGCTGTCCTGGAACTCACTCTGTAGACCAGGCTGCCCTTGAACTCAGAAATCCGCCTCCCTCTGCCGCCCAAGTGCTGGGATTAAAGGTGTGTGCCATCACCGCCTGGCGGCATTATTGTTATAACTCAGGCTAAGTCTGAATTGGCTGTGTATCTCAGCCTCCCAAATGTATTCTTAGAAGTTTTAGGAGCACTCTGGTATTGTTTCCCAAGTCGGAGAGGGGCAGCTCTTACCTCTGGAACTGGTTCCCCTGTGCTGCATGGTTCCAGCTCCTGCAATGAAGAAGCAGTCATTGTTGCTGTTTGTGGGGCTAGATCTCCCATGTCACAAGAATTCTGCAGCCCTTTGCCACATTTCAGTATAAATGACTGTTTGTCTTTTTCTGTCCTCCCTAGGCCAGGCAGCTTATCTTGCAGTATGGCTTAACCCTCAGTGACCTGGATCAACACCCAGAGGTGGGTGAGTGAGTGAGTGGGGTGTGTGTGTGTGTGTGTGTGTGAATGAGAGAGAGAGAGAGAGAGAGAGAGAGAGAGAGAGAGAGAGAGAGAGAGATATTGAGAGATTGACTGTCTTTTTCTCCTTTTTTTGATGACTTCTAGTTGTTCATGGGCTCCAGCTATCTTAGTAGGACCAGACATTAGCCAATTATATTCACTTTTGTTCTGGGGCCTTGAGTGTTAATTCTGACCAAACTTACAAGCAAAGAAGTGGCAGTGTAGGCATAGTACAGGTTTAGCTTCCCAAAGATTTAACCTTCAGGGCTCAGTACAGGTATAGTAAAGGGAATGGACAGTTCCAGAGTTGGTCTGTGGTTTCCTGAAATTCCCTTCTCATAAGTGAGCCAGCCTGCAGAACTCATACCTAAGCTAAGGAAAAAGTCATATCTTAGGCAGTTGTGGCTACTTGAAAGCTAATTAAAGCTAATATTTGCGGAAAATTCAAGGATATTCCAGTAGAGTCTGAAGCTGTGGAGAGTGAGCAGCACCCCTTGTCACCCCAGGAACACCTGAGCTGTCATTAGGTGTGGGGCTAAGTTTAATCTTGACAGTGAGTATTGTAACTATCACAGTGGATAGATATGGAAAGGGTATGTCAGTTGCTTAAGCGCAGAAGCAGAATTATAACTTGTGTCCTTAAGGCTCTAGAGCAGTGTTTCAGTAAGAGGCTAGGTTTGTGGTTAGCTGCCCAGGCTCCGTGGCAGGGCCAACAGAGGATCTTTGGAGGGGAAAATAGTAGCTATGGGTATGTGGGCATACATGGGTGCTGCCCAGACTTTCTGGAGTAATTAGGCATACTGGAATAAGCATGGAGTGAGGATTTGACAGGGTCTAGCAGTTCATGCCATGAGTACATGGTGAAACACTGGGAAGAACCTCCTGGGGGAGTTCTGTGGGCACAAATAGTTTCTAGTTCAAGAGTGCATTGACTGTTTGTCATCTTTGGAGATTCTTCATTTACTCTTGTTAATTTGAAATTACCTATATCTGCCCACATTAGTCCTGATTTGGAATTAGACAGATTTTACTCTGTTCTTTCATTATTGAACTTTGCTCTCCCCTGGGAATTGAATGCTCCAGTCCTGCTGTTTATTTGTTTATGGTCCTTTGGACAGCCCCTAACTGCGGTGTCTTAAATGGAGAGTAAAGGAAGCAAATGTAGTAGTTAAGAACTGGACACTGCATTAGGCCCTCTGCTTCCTTTCCTTGTGTCTCCAGCAAAGCGCCTTACTTTCTTGGGGCCCTAGTCTCTTGGTCAGTTGAATGGAAATACTGGGCCTGCCTAATGGAGCTGCTGAGAACCTGATGAGCTATCACCGCTTGGTCAGGGGTCGCACAGTGTCTCCGCTCATGAGGCTTTTCCCTCCCTCCCTCTCTCCCTCTCTCCCTGCCTCCCTCCCTCCCCAGATTGACCTTGCCATCGATGGTGCTGATGAAGTGGATGCTGAGCTCAATCTCATCAAGGGTGGCGGGTGAGTGTGTGGGGACTTGGTTGCTAAAGAGACTGTCAGCTAACCCTTAGCAAAGTGAAATGGAGTACAGAGTAAACAGTTGTTCTGATACACATGAGTTTTTCTTCTGTCAGCACCCTGATACCATATGCCGTTGAGCCACCCTAGCATTTCTGATCATTAGTGCCCACCTGCTGACAGGTAACCTGGGCCTGTGAGATGGTTTGTCTTGCTGTTCTGTGTACACACACACACACATAGCACATTCTTGGCTTAGACTGTTAGGTCTGTGCCTTTTGTGTTAAAGCTGTGAAGTCTCTAATCACTTGGGGGGGTGCTCTTCCTTTATTTGGAAACATTTATTAGAATGACACAGCGTTCATTTTATTTTTTTAAACTGTATTACATAATCCTTGTTGCAGGTGTGAGGTGATTTATCTAGGGAGAGTACCCATAGGCCAGGTTATTCAGTATCCCTGGCCTTGTGCTGTCACATAGTCCACAGAGCAGGTGCTCCAAACTGGTTGTCTATTCAGGACATGTCGAGTTATCTCCCTAACACAGTGCTTCCTTGATGCCTGTTGGAGGGGAAGTGCTTGGCCTGAATAGAACCATTGTTTACTTTCTAGGTTTCTACCAGACACAGGCAAATGTTTCTAGAAAGTAGCATTATAGGATTGAGGATGGCTCTTTAAAAATGGAAGCCAAATTTCTCTTTAAGTGTCAGGATTGAACACATTTGGGACTCCCAGGTCTGATCCTACTTCCCAAATGAGGATGATCTCTCTCTAATCTCTACGTCCTTCTTTCCTGTCAGAGGCTGCCTGACCCAGGAGAAGATCGTGGCTGGTTATGCCAGTCGCTTCATTGTGATTGCTGATTTCAGGTACTGTTCCAGGGTTCTGCTCTTCAGCTGAGAATGTGTATGGGTTTCCAAGTTTTGTCCCCAAGTAAGAGGAGGAAGCCTGTGCAGGAATGTAGGAAGGATTACCTCCTCTCTAGGATTCCAGGCAGTGACTCCTGCTGATTACCACAGCACCACAGCACTCTTGCATGGAGCTGGCTCTTCATGTTTGGGGATGGGGAGGCAGCAGTGTCCAGGCCGAGCTCCTGCATGTGTTACTCATTAGGTTCCTGCAGGGAACCTCAGGAAGCAGCCAAGCCCTGTCCACAGGTGGTGACTCAGCACATCCTGCTTCCTCTGGGGTCAGGCTTTTCTACACGTGACTGTGTTATGCTCAGTCTTTGACCAGGATGATTTTCTTTCAAGGAGCCTGAGAGAGGAGGCACTTTCTGAGCATGTTAGAAGAGATATCTGCATTTGTCTTACTCAGGAGATACCATAAGTACAAGGGCAACCTAGGTTAGCCAGCAAACCATCAGAGCAGATTTTTATCATTTTTGCCTTCTTAAGTGTAAAGCAGCCCATATTTCTGAAGCTCCCCTGTACTGTCCTGATCTCTTTCCCCTCCAGCTGTCTAGTTAGCCCCTAGCCTGAATTTGGTTTTGTATATTGAACTTACTTGTTTTTTTCCAGGAAAGATTCAAAGAACCTTGGGGATCGGTGGCACAAGGGAATTCCTATTGAAGTCATCCCAATGGCCTATGTCCCAGTGAGCCGAGCTGTGACCCAGAAGTTTGGGGGTGAGGTAGAACTTCGAATGGCAGTCAACAAGGCAGTAAGTGGCCAAGGAGGTTTCCGAGCACCTGACCCAGTCTATTGCTTTTCTGTGTCAGGCCCTGAGGCCTTCGGGGTGTGTGTGTGTGTGTGTGTGTGTATGTGTGTGTGTGTGTGTGTGTGTGTGTGTGTGTGTCTTGTGCCCAACCCCTAGTCTCCTCCATAGAAGGAGGCATGGTTCTTTCTTGACATCCCTCAGGGATACTTGAGGTCTGTACTGCTCAGTACAGCCTCTAAACAGCCTCTAAACACCGTCTTTTGGGAAGCTCTAGATGATGTCTTTATAAAAAGAGAAAGAGAGAGTATGTTCTGTGGAGGTGTGTGTGGTGAGGTATGAGGGAAGGGGATGTCTCAGCAGGCCCATACTGAGGTGTCTCTTCCCCCTGAGGGACCAGTGTTGAGGAAACGTTCTGTCCCCTCACCTATCTGACCTCTGTCAGTCTGCCCATCCTTTTAATGAGACGTGCTGATGGAGAAGGCATTGTGGAAGTCATGCACCCTTATGTTACCTTACTGCTGGGGCTCATGCTAAGCTTTGATGTAGTGATATTGGCGGGCAGTTCTCTTGGTTTTCACTCTGCTAAGTTGAAAACATCACTGCCTTGACCCGTTGCTGTTTGCGTCTCTGTCCCCCTTTTTGCCACTCAAGAAGCAAGTTTCAGAGCAGTCAGTGGCTCCTCTTAACTGTGTACCTGTGTGGCATTAAGACGTCGTCCAGGTTTGTAGGACTCCAGAGGGCCTGTTCACCACTGCTCTATGGAACCACCTTCTAGGAAGCATGGAGTGGGGGACATCTTTCTTTTGCCTACCTGTGTTTTCATCCTTGGTCATTGGAAAATTGTCTTCTAGGGGCCTGTGGTGACAGATAATGGGAATTTTATCCTGGACTGGAAGTTTGACCGGGTACATAAATGGAGTGAAGTGAACACAGCTATCAAAATGACTCCAGGTAAGCTGGGTGGAGTTCACTGGACAGTCACCCAGTGACTTCCCTTCATAACCACCCCCTCTTCAGGCCACAGAAGGCAGCATAATAGTGCTTAGTTTATACCATGTCTGAGGTTTGGTTTGTGTAATAGTACTGATATGTATTTATTTTATAGTCTGTTTGAATTGGGATAGCCTTGGAGCTGATGGAAGGTCAGAGGTGCTTGCTTTGAAATAAGGTCACCATCCCTGGGAGATACCCCCTCCCCTTTCCAGGAGCCTGATGCAGCCTCTTCGACCTTTGTGGGGGAAGTGACTCAGTTCATCTACCTTCACTGGTTACATATCATAGGCTATGCTTGTACTACATGGAATTGGTCCTAGATTAGAACTGGTGGAAACCTGGGGAAGGCTGTGTGAAGCCGTGCCTGCAGATACTGAAGGTGCTGCTTCTGCTGGAGAAATAGCAAAAGTCTAATTCACAGAGGTCACTTCGTTAGGTGTGGGGCAGTTTCATAGATGTGGTGTTGATCTGTGCACTGTCATCACATCTTCTAGACAGTGTATAACATTCTAAAGTTTTATTAAATTCCCACTTGGATGAGGTAGTTAACAGGGGACCACACAGGCCAAGAGCTAAGCTAAGTGGTTTGCCAACAACTACAGCATCAAGGTGTGAGCCCTAGGTTTTCTGCCTCTTGACACTGAAGTTTTAAGATTTGTGTTATTTTTAATTATGTGAGTATGTACTTTTAACTGCAGGCACCCATAGAGACCAGAAGGGGGCATCTGATCTCCTGGAGCTAGAGTTCAGCTAGCTGTGGGTCTTCTGTCATGGGTGCGCAGAATTGAACGTGGGTTTCTACAAGATCAGTATGCTCACTTAAGCACTGAGCTATCTCTCCAGCTCTAAGACCCTGACTTGAATGCTCACTCGCTCAGGTGAGGCTGTATGATGTAAGCATAGACTTTATGCCAAGGGATAATCAGGTAGGAGTTGAGGCCCTGCCTACCCGGGGGAAGGTTGGGTGAGCTGGATAGAGATGAATTGGCATTCAGGCTTAAGTCTGGCAGGTCAGAGCTCGTAGGAGGGTATTTGCAGGAGGAGGTGATTTGAAAGGCCTCATTCTCACAGTGCTGAGGGGCAGTCTAAATTGTACCTGGGTAGTGCCTGAGCAAATGCTGGGAGCAGACTGCCTGGATGAGCTTCTAACCCAGCCATGCTCTAGCAGAATGAACTTGGATCCCCTAGCTGATAGCTGTGTGCCTCAGTTTCTCCTTTTTAAAAAGGGCCAAAACTAGTCCCTACCTTGTGGGGTCATTGTAAAGATTAATTAGCTCACCTCTTAAAACAGTGCTGGGAGATTAAAGTCCCTAGGAGAAAGGATGCACTGCTGTCACCATTAAGCAAGCACTAGACTGTGCCCACACAGGGACACATCCCTGTAATCCTGGAACTTTGGCGGTAGAGGCAGGATGATCCGAGGTCAAAGACTTCCCTGGCTGCATAATGAAGGCCAACCTGGGCTACATGAAACCTCACCTCAGTGCCCACTGACCCCTCCCCCCCACCTATTTTATTGAGACAAGGTTTCTCTGTGCCCTGGCTGTCCTGGAACTCACTCTGTAAAGCAGGCTGGCCTTGAACACAGAGATTGCCTGCTTCTGCCTCCTGATCGCTGGGATTAAAGGTGTGTTTGCTCCACCACACTTTTTTTCCACACACTGCCTGTTTTGTTTTTTTTTTCTTTTTTTTCCTAGATTGTAAGTTATTTGTGCCAGTTGGGAATGAGAATAGTTTGAATATATGCTGTGTAATAAGGCAGCTACTTCTTCCAAGTCTAGCCTCTGACCGTCTTTAGTCTTCTGACAATCTTTCATTCATTAAGTGAAACAGATGAATTACTCCCTTGCTTAGTGTTGCCTCTCTAACTGAAAGGCCAAGAAGGCATGAGGATGATGACATGGAGGCCATGCTTAGCAGGCAGAGTGCACTTGCCTTGTTAATGCAGACTGACCCAGGGTGGAGTGGGAAGGCCAGTTCCTGATGTGCCCACTAGGGGGCTCTCTTGCTCTTCCTGGGGCCTGCCTTGCCTTTTCCTAAGCATGAGGAATCTGTGTACTTGTGACTTCAGAGTTACAGCGTGGAGTGAGGAAGGTGGACTGTTACCACAGGTCCACCCTTGGTTTGTCTTTGGCTCTCCTTTTCTCTTACTTTTTGCCTATTAGATTAGACAAACTCCAGGGCAAGGGATGGGCAAGCTTTCCTGTTTCTTCCCAGGTTCATTTACACGAGGGGAACACTCAGGAAAGAGTCCCTATCCATGTTTCACTGGGTCTTGCCTCTGCTCACATTCACAATGCTCTTCACGTTCCTCTGGATTTTATTTGGGGTGAGGGGATCAGTCACTCCTGGCACCTCATTAATCTGAGGCTCCAGAATCATGCCTTAGACAGCTACCCTGCTATTTCCTTATAGCATTCGAAGTGTGTTTGACTTTCTCTGGGGCCAGTTTGAAGCTTCTAGGCTGTGCTACAAAAGCGTTGATCAGAGTGAGTATTGAGTACTGCTTTGTCCATCCTCAGAAAACTCCAGCTGTGCAGGCAGTTGTGCAAGGGCCTTCATACTTCAGTGACTCAACCTCCATTTGGCTTGTGCATTGAGGGCTGTCCACAGATATTTTAATTTATCCTTAGTTCCTTTATACCTTGTTTAATATTATGGGTAAATAGTGCCCCCCCCCACCCCAACCCCTGCATTCCCCATTAGGCAACTAGTTACCCTGTCTGGAGATAGCTAGTGTTACTAAAGGAATTGTATGGCCTTTTCTGAGATGATCTTCCACAAAAACATAAGTCAAAACTCCCCTGCCTTATTCCTTACTCCAGTAACAGCATATCATGCGTAGGTGTATTCCGTCCTCTCTCTTCTTAGCTTATTACATATTGACTCCCAAGAGATAAGATTACCTTTTTTTTAATGTACATTGGTATTTTTGCCTGCATGCATATCTGTGTAATGGTGTCAGATCTTGGAGTTATGGACAGTTGTGAGCTGCCATGTCTGTGCTGGGATTTGAACCTGGCTCCTCTGGAGGAATAGTCAGTTCCCTCAACTGGTGAGCCATCTCTCCAGCCCCTGACCTTAGTTTAAAAAAAAAAAATGTTGAGGGCTGGAGAGACGGCTCAGCGGATAAGAGCACTGACTGCTCTTCCAGAGGTCCTGAGTTCAATTCCAAGTAACTATGTGGTGGTTACAACCATCTGTAATGGAATCTGATACCTTCTTCTGGTGTGTCTGAAGACAGCTACAGTGTACTTATGTACATAAAATAAACAAGTCTTTAAAAAAAATAACGGTGTTATTCCAATTTTGTGGCTGTGTAACACAATTTACTTAACCAGATCCCTGTTAGTGGTCATTTGCGTTTCTCATCCTGTGCTAGTATGGAAGTACCAGATCAAAAGATTAGTCTCATTTACAAGATGATATTAAATTGCTCCCCACATAAGAGTGCCAGTTTACCAGTCCCGAGCACCAGTGCAGGTCCCAGTTTCCCTCCACACTAGGTTCACTCCCATTTTCTTTGATAGTTGGCCAGCGTTAACTCACTGTAATGTATGTGTATGTGTGAACATCTTCAGTGAAGGCGTATATAGTTAGTTAATTCTCATTGCTAGTATGTGTGCGCAAACAGTATGGTGATATGTTCATGCTACTGTGTGCGGGTGTGTGTGCGCGAGTCATGCAAGTGCGTGTATGTACACCCATGTATGTTATATGCAAAAACCAGCTGTGTGCTGTCTTCTCTGAGTCAGACTCTTTGATTGAACCAGGAGCTGGACGATGGCCAGCAGGCTTCAGGAGTATTCCTGTCTGTGCCTCCACATTCTGGTCACCTGCTGCTACTCATCCTGGTGATTGAGTAGTCTTTCATGCCTGTCACTAGTGAACTTGAATGCTTTTTGAGTTTGCTTCTTTTAAGAAGTGCTTGTTTAGGTCTTTACTCTTTTCCTGTTGGGTTGTCATAGTGGCTTGAGGAACTGTATTCTGGTGTGACTCCTTTGTCAGGTGTATGCTTTGTGAATCTCTCCTACTCTGAGGAAGACTCAACGATGGCAGTTGATTGAACATAACTGGGAGGAGTGATATCTACATGGCCTAGTCTTAGAGGTCTCTATAGCAGGCACGTGGGAGGATGAGGAGCTGCCAACCTTGACACTGAGGAGGATGAGCAGCAGGCAAGGGGACAGCCTGCCTGTACAGAGGGTCTGTGCTGGGATGAAGCTGGCACATTTGGTTACATAGAGCAAGACATTATGTAGTGGAAGGAAGAGGTGCCAGGAAGGAACAAAGATAATCCCGGTTTCTTTCAGTTTGTATTTTGTCTGATGCTAGCTTGTATTGTTTGCTCTCAGGGACACTTGATGCTTGCCTTGTCTTGGGAAGCTGGAAGCTGGACATTAATGTACCTATTCTTCATTTTGCAGGCGTGGTGGACACAGGCCTTTTCATCAACATGGCAGAGAGAGTCTACTTTGGGATGCAGGATGGCTCAGTGAATGTGAGGGAGAAGCCCTTCTAACCCTGAGAGGAGCAGGGTGCTCACCTTGAGTCTCCAGCCCAGGCACAGTGGACATGCCTCACCAGGAGCCTTTGCCTTAATGTACCTTCATGTAGCTGTCCACAGTGCCAGAGTGGACGGCTGGCCGTGGTGGGTGGGGTAGTTAAATCCAGTCTTATGAAGTATTGCTATGTGTCTTTTTAAAAAGAAATTTAAATATATATATTTTTACTATTAAAATATTCAGTTTTTTTATAAAATAGAACTTGATTTTATGTTTTATATGAAACATTTACCAAAAGCAAAAAAAATGTATAAATAAAAATAAGAGATCAGGACTGTCTCTGAAAGCTTTGACTGGACCTGCTGGTTAACCTTCTGAAGTTTTGGGCTTGCTGAGAAATAACATTTTTCTAAGCTGATGCAGTGAGGAGCCAGCCAGCCAGCAGGTCTCCTGATGCCTTATGGGAAACCTTGTTTACTGTTTACTTTCTTGCCACACTCTTCTGTTTGAGGTTGTTTTCATTGTTACCACTCCCAAATCCCAGTTACATTTTAAGATCAGGTCTAGGGAATTGTGAGTGTAGCAGTGGGGTCTGTAGTGACTTGGGTATAAACTCCCTGGTGAGAATGCACCTTCTGTCGGATCCTGGCTTTGCTTTGGTCCTGCTGTTGGAAGCCCCTGGTGGAAGCGCCTGCTGGCAGCGCACAACATTGTCTGAAATGTGAAGCACTTTTTGTTGTTTGAATGATTTTCTTTATGTTAATATTGTTTTGTTTCTCCAATAACCCTTGTATGATTTGGTATCAGAAGCTGTCACTTCTTTGTGCTGTTTGAAGGTTGAAATAAACATTACTGTGCCATTTTGATCCTTTGTCTTTACTACAGAATTTGCATGATGGGAATCAATTTTTCTCAGCTAGTTTATATCAGACAAGTGGGATCCACTCGGGAATCTGAGACAGACCAGGTAAATGCTTCTGTTGTTTCTGACAGATTATCATCTCCTTTATTGAAACAAGGACAGCGTGTTCTAGAGACCTTTGCTGTGGTGTTAGTTTTCTCTGTCTGAGTGAGGGCAGTATAGCTGAGCACAGGCCTGTTCACTCCCAGCGGCTCTATTGGGTTGTATGGGAGTTGATGAGCATTAAAAGAGACTGGAATTTTCTTGTTTCCCTTAGTCTCGAGTTTAGATAAACTGCCTAGTAAACATCAGAGTGCCTAGAAAAAGCTTCATAGAGGAGGGCAGGCCATGACCAGCTCAGTGATGGTTGACAAGGGCCTCACAAGTCCATTGTGTTACACATCCTGTGCAGTGAGCCCTGGTTCCTCCCATGCTAACTCTGCATGGTATTTAGCAGTCAGCTCTTCAGTTTACCTTCTGCTTTGAAGTTTGAACTCTGTGATGTGTTGGTGTGCAGATTCTTGCTGAATCAAGTCTCAGAATAAAAGCTAACCAGGACTAGTCCTAGACTGAGTCCCAGCATGCTGGTTTACTAGTAAAAGCTTCTTGCTGATTGCATCATGTGCCGACTTGTGTGTTCTTTTGGAGTGAACACCGTTCCTTGGGACTTGAGCAGGGACCCAGCCTTTTCTGGACCTAACAGACTGAGCCTTAAATGGACATTTTCCAGCCCAGTGTGGTGTTGCATGCCTTTATTCACAGCAGGGGCAGGTAGATCTATTCTAGGCTAGCCTGGTCTACAGAGTGAGTTCTAGGTTAGCCAGGGCTATACATGGAAACCCTGTCTAGAAGAGAAGCAAGCAAAGAAAGGCATTTTTCCTACTTACTTAATTCTGTTTTTTACTCTGAAAGTAATCTCTAAAAATAGTTGCCTTACGACGTAGGCTGTTGGTATTAGGAGTGCATTATTTTTAATTGGTTCATCAGTAACTTTTGTGCAGAATGAGATAAGAAATTTGATAAAGTAAGTTTTCAAAACCAGCAAGTGTGGTGTGGATAAAGATAAACAATTTCAGAAACACCTGTTTGCTCCAGTTCACAGATACATTTCCTGTTGGTTTCACAGGCTTTGACACCTGTGACCAAACTAGGGCATTTGAATGTTAATTAAGTTTTTCTTCTTCTGATAGAGAAAAACAAAACACCTGGTAGGCACCAAAGGGCAGCCTAGAGGTAAATTTTGATGAAAGATTGAATTAAAGTGAAAGATTTCCCACTGGATTACTAATTGTGACCTTTTAAGGGATAAGTGAGCTAAGCCAGTTTCTGTTAGTATTTGCTTTACTTTGGGCATGTAGAACGAGTTGGAGTTTGGCTTAAAAATACTTTTTAAGCTATATTTATATATCTAGGTGTAGTGGCACACACCACAGCACTGGGAGGCAGAGGCAGGCAGATCTCTGAGTTTTTGAGTCCAGCCTGGTCTAAATAGTGAGTTTCAGGAGAACCAGAGCTACATAAACCCTGTCAAAAAAACAAAACAAAATGAAAGTTGTATTTGTGTTTTTGTGTAGGAGTATGTACACATGAATGTCTGCAGAAGTGAAAAAAGGGTATTGGAACCTGGCCTGGAGTTACAGGTAGTTGTGAGCTGTGTGGTATGGTATTGGAACCAAACTTGGGCCCTCTGTAAGAACAGAGCCATCTTAGATTAACTCCTGAGCCATCTCCTAAGGCCTTGAGTCTGGCTTTTGGGGAAGGTTTGTAGTCATGGCAGGATGCCATGGGGAGAATCATGGGGACTTGGGTAGACCTGACTCGGGGTTGGCAGAGCTCACAGTGAGGAAGGAAAGTTGTCCTGTTGCCAGGCACTGCCATGGAGCATTGCCACCATCCCGTAGCTCCTTTTTGTCTTTTTGTGTGCCTTAACTTTCCAGAGTGAGAAAGTGAGGCTCAGTTTAAATACCTTGTTCCGGTCACATCCAGGAAAGCAGCGCAGACTTCTGGTTCCTGGCCTTGCTTGTACTTCTGGGTAGTTGTAGGGTTTTGCCTAACGTTGTTCCTTGATTGTACCTATTAGTTGTAATGAATTACAAGGCATCAAATTAGTGAATGGCTGCACATGTGTGTGCCTGTGTGCTCATGGCTAATTCTGTTTGTTTCTGTATTGTTGAGCTTTTTTTTTTGGAAGGAGGGAATAGAATGTTGCATGTAATCTAGTCGGAGAGTGTCCCTTGTCTAGTCTGTCAGTCACAGAAGTGATGCTTAACAACACTGTCTCTCCCCAGCTTCTCTGTGTCCTTCTGCTCTCTATGAATTAGAGGTGATGACCACCATAGATACAATGCAGGAAAGGGGATTGTGAGTTCCCTTTAGCCAAAGTCAAGTCATGGACCCACCACATGAAGGCTTGCTGGAGTAGCCTTTGGAATGTTTTGGTGTTAAGTCTCAGAGGATCTGTTCTTGTGCCTGGTCACAGTTCATAAGGACTTGCCCAGGACCAAGAGCTGTTAGGAAGCAGGAATGAATCTTTGGGCAGGCCTCTTCAAAATCCTAACTACATGGGAAGAAGAATGGAGGGAGGCCAAAAGCTTTGGGAATGTAGGAAAGCAGCCATGATTAGCCAGGATCAGGGGCTGTTTCTTGGTCCTTTTTATGACTTGGGTGGTGTTCCTGTTTCACAAATGTTCAGGTATGAATGTGAGGGGTTTTGCTTTTTTGGTCATGATCAAAAAGTGGCCTTGCCTAGTGGCTACTTGGATTGTTTATGTTCACACAAAAGGGACCAGGGCTTAGGTGTGGATGTCAGACTGCCTGGTAGCCACCCCAGGGCCTGACAGAGCCAGACCAATTGTGCTATCTGAGACCTATTCCTTTTTCTTGAGATCCAGAGGGCCTGGTCCTTGAATTAGCAATTCTTCATACCTGTGATTAACTGGCATTGTGTACTTGCTGTGAACCGGGCACTGGGGTAGATGATGTAGGGTTCCAGATACCCTATGTTATGGCTTCAGTCTTCAGGTTTCCTTGGGACCACAACAATTTCTTGTGCCCTCAGATGCCTCACTGCTTATTTCCTGTCACTCCGCAGCTGATGCAACCAGATTTAGGATTGCATCAGCCTGCACCCTACTAACCCAGTAATCAGATGTTTTGATAGGTACAGTGTTATTGTGTTTTTTTAGTAACTGGGTTGAATCACAGGATTGCAAAACACTCCACTATAGCTTAGCAATGGGCTGGACACTGGGCCTCAGCAGGTAAACATGCAGCCATGCTTTAGAGATGAAACAATGCTTAGCTGGGCTTAGGTGGCGGCATACGTCAGGGATGGAAGGAGAGGTGTTCCTGGTAAAGGTGACTCCATTGTTTCCTTTACAGTGTACTACGCAGTTTGAAGAATACAATACATTCAGGTTGAAACCCTCTCATGTTGAGTTTGACTTAGCAGCAAGAAGGGAAAGGATGTAGCTACCTCAGGGAATTGAATTCCTAGCTGGTGACATCTCTTGTCAGGCTCAGTTTAGTGACTCACAAACGTCCTCTGAAGACAGAGCTACATTCTGAGGTGATGGTTTGGCATCTTCATGTGAGTTTCAAAGAGGCCAGTGTGTTAATGCTCATTTTGGTCTTAGTGGAGAGCGAGGCCAGCCTCCTGTCACTGATGAGACCCCAAGTTCCTAAGATTTTATCCCTGTATTTCGTTGTAGATGGGCCCATATTCCTCGGTGCTGAGGATGCGCCCTCCCTCCCTTGTCTTTGCAAACCTGTAAGGGACGTTCACAGGGCAAGCTCCTACAGGGAGCAGGGCTCCAAATCAATGACATCACCCGTGGAAATGTCAGTCACATGATTTAAGATGTTCTAGTCACCACATTAAGAGGGGTGAAACCAATTTCAAAATAGTTAATTCTTTTTTTGTTTTGTTTTTGTTTTTGTTTTTGTTTTTCGAGACAGGGTTTCTCTGTGTAGCTCTGGCTTTTCTGGAACTCACTCTGTAGACCAGGCCGGCCTCGAACTCAGAAATCTGCCTGCCTCTGCCTCCCAAGTGCTGGGACTAAAGGCGTGCGCCATCACTGCCCAGCCAAAATAGTTAATTCTAAGATACTATTTTAACAACAGTATCTTACATTCTTTTTTTAGTTACATGTTCAAATATGTATATGTGTATTTTGCTTTGGATTTTATCCTGGAATGGCCACATTCCAAGGGCTTACTAGCCACATGGTGACAGGCTATAGTACTGGAGAGTAGAGATCTGTAATGCCACATAGAGCTTGCCATGGCCACTGACTCCTCTGGAGGCTTGCATAGGTCTTCTCTGAGTTGAGTAAGCTCAGGGTTCCCCTGTGGCCTTACTGTGTTTCTGGCAGACAGAGGAGACCTGGCAAAGAGATGACACACACCTTCATCTGAGTGAGAAGGCTTCATTCTTTCAGCTTCTAAGTCAGCGATCGCTGTGGTTGGGAGCTCTAGTTTTTCTCACGCAGAAGTTTTGATGAAGACACTTAGCTAAGTTTGAGTCCCATTTCTTTCCTTCTCCTCTAGCTTTTGAGCCAGTTATTTTCACCCGAAATACCCTTCTAGGGTCATTTGAGGGTTGACTGAGCTGCACAGAGAGCGTAGAGCAGTTAGTGACACAGAGTTCTGAGTGACTGTTGGTAGCTACTAAACCATTTAATCCTGAGTGCCTGGGACTGGGGATTAAGAGCATGGCTGTGTACAAGGTTGGACAGTGGAAGAGGAAACTTTGAGCTGAGTTATACCTGGTGGTCCACTGCTGTCTGCTTAAAAATTACTATTTATTAATGCCTTTGTGTGTGGGCGTGCACACGAGCATGTGGATATCTGAGGAGCCAAGAGAATGTTAGATTCTGGGGCTGGGTTTACAGCAGCTGTGAGCTACTGGATGTCGGTGCTGGGAGCCAAAATAGTCCTTTAAAAGAGCAGAAAGTGCTTTTAACTATGTAGCCAGGTCTTCCTCCTCCTTCTCCTCCTCCTCCTCCTCCTCCTCCTCCTCCTCCTCCTCCTCCTCTTCCTCTTCTTCTTCCTCCTGCTTCTCCTCTTCTTCTCCTCCTCCTCCTCCTCCTCCATCATCATCATCATCATCATCATCATCATCATCATCCCCTTCCCTTCCTCCATTGCTTAGAGGCTATTAGCTGTGTTTTTGTATCACTTTTTTGGTGTTAGATATTAAGGATTCCACCCAGGGACTTGGGCATACCAGATAAGTGTTCTGTCACTGAGCTCTGAATCTCTGTTTTTGGAAAAAAGAAAGACTATAGCTTTAGTGAGATATATCCTACACTATATAATTCACCTATTTAAGCTATGCAGTTCAGTAAGTTTGAAAAATATTCACTTTGTCAACCATCACCATAGTTAATAACAGTATTTTCATTATTCCTAAGAGACCCTGTGCCGAGTAGTGGTTTCTCCCCACTTTCCCTCAGTTCCTTGCCCTTCACTCAAGTTCTAGGCAGCGTGAATTCACCTGCCTACAGACCTGACTCCTCTGGACGTTTCACAGAACTGTGATACTGTACAGAACTGCATACGATAGTCAATAGCCTCTTGTAGAATGTTGGTTTTATTTAACATATTTTTATTTTTTCAACCAAAATGTATTTTATTCTAGACTCCTTTTATATCTGATTCATATTATAGCTGTTACAGTGATACAGTGCAAAGGGAAGTCTGCAACAGCACATGCAAACGTACCTGAGAAGGGTTAAAGGGTTATGGGGACAAATCACTCTTGATGTGGATCCAAAATACGTCATAAATGTCATTGGTGTGGTCCAAGAGAGGTAGCCATGTTAGCAGACTTCCTTAAGTAACCGTCATGCAAACCGAATGTTCTTTAACATGTATAGAAAACGGTCACAGGGCTTAAAATTAAGAGCTTAAAGTTAACTGGGAAATAAAGGAAAGGATGCAGATGTCGTCACCCAGGGCTCAGGTGAGCGTACAGAATAAGACCCAAAGGGTCTGCCAAACCCACATGAGATGTTATATACAGATAGCTCCAGTGAGAGTCAGGAGAGAAAACCACTCCTGTAAGGATGGGAGAGATACACAGTGAATTCTTCCTGCTTGTCATGACATGGAAAAGCATACCAGACTAGACACAACATGCAGAGCAGTTCCTTGAACACCAGAAATTCCAAAGAGAGCAAAACAGCTTGCTAGGAAAAATTCTGCCTAGTTATTCATCCTGCTTCAACACTATCATGGAAGGGCAGAAAGGGGTGCCCGAGGACTGTCCGTAGAAGACGTGGGATTCTACGTGATTGGATTAAAAGCATGAACACTCCCTCTTTTCTCTCTCTTCCATATTTGACTAGAAGTGTGCATTAAAAATTAGTATTAAATGTGACGTTTCAGAGCTATTGCTGTAAGGAGAAAGTCATATCTTCCCAATGCTGATTTCAGAGAAGATGTGTGTCAGGGCAAGCAGGAAACCATCACCAGGGTCTCTGTAGCTGGCTGCTAGTCCCCAGCTGCTGGCTTTTGCAGGATGTTGGTCAGAGGAGGTGAGATTTATGCAACTGTGCAAGCACCACTCTTACCTCCTGAGAATCCAGCTTCTGTGAATCTGTATGATAATGCTTACAAAAATAAAAGTGGTCCTTACAAGAGCAAGACAGCACTATCTGAAATGGTTTTCCTGTGTATCTAATAAAACATGTCAGGTCTGCTTCCAGGAACCTTGTCTTCTGTGATTCCTTTAAATAGCAAAATGTCCAGTCCATGTTTTGGCATGGATCATCAGTACTGAATTTTTTGTTGTTGGGTAATATTCTCTTTTATGTATATATTTTTTACATAAATTGTTAGAACTATTTGTTTTTATTTTTTTCCTACTTTTGGATATTGTGAATACAGGAGCCCTAGGGACCTGCTTGTACAGGTTCTCTGTGGTCATATTTTTTGCTGTCTTTGGCATAGTTGTGTACATATATAATGTATGTTATATATAAATTTACACTATTGAAATTCTCCTTCCTTCCTCATTTTTTAAAAATCTGTGGTTGCCCTGAGTAGGTAGGCAGGCAGTGCATGGTTCAGGGAGGGAGTCCTAGTTTATTCTAACTTTCTCCTTTCAAAGCACGGAATGCTGGGTAGTCAGAGAGATGCTCTGCTGCTAGGAATGCTGGGTAGTCAGAGATGCTCTGCTGCTAGGGACTTTTCTTTTGTGTGACTCTTTTCTCCAGGGGCATCACATGGTGTCACTAGTTACTTTGACGACAGGAACTTTGGACTGTCTTGTTGTTTTAGTGTTAGAACGCCAGCTTCAGTTTAGGGATTTCCTTGCTATGGGCACGCCCTCAAGGAAGGACAAGCTCTCCTCTCTCCACTGAAGCTGAAATATCTCCCCTCCCTGCTTCCTCGTAGTGCCAGGGTCTGTCCAGCTGCTCCTGCCCAGGGCTTGAATCCTGGGAGGATCTCCGCTCTACCGTGATGCTCCAGGGCATGCCAAGCTTAGTAGCTTAGAACACTTCCATTTGCTCACAGTCCTACAAATGCAGCAGGGCTGGGGCCTGTGGTTTTAACTCGAGCAAGTTGAATTAATACTGGACTGTGGAAGTTCCTGGGCCTCCTGCTCTCCATGGGCCATCTTGGGCTTCCTCACATCATGGAGCAGATGGACTCAAAGGAGTTAGCTTTCTAGCGTTGTGACAAATTACCTGAGATAACACAGGAGAAAAGGATTGTTTTGGCCAGAGGGTTCTGTTCTTTGTCATTTGTCCCTGGGCTGTTTTGGGACCTGTGGTAAAACATCCTGACAGGAACACAAGACTGAGGAAGCTGTTCACTTCATGGAGGCCAGGAAGTGGAGAGCAGAGAGGGCTGGGGTCCCAGGATTCCCTTCAAGGGCATGTCCCACTAGGCTTGACTTCCCACAGGTTCTCCCATCTCCCGACAGTACCACAGGCTAGTGTCAAATCTTCAACACATTGGCCTTTGGGGAATACTTAACGGATCCATAGCAGGAAAGTTCTTATGGAAGCCACAGGTCTTTCTCAAAGTACACAGCATCACACCTACTTCTGTATTCTTCACAGGTAAAGGAGCTGGAGAAATAGACTCTACCCATCCATTAATGCTTTTCCCTGTTGACATAGGGAATGACAAAGACATAAGGATGGTTACTGTGCATTTGACTGGTGTCAGGGGCAGGGATGCAGTCACCCCATTCAGGGCAGCACAGTCTGCAGTGGCAGGTTTTAAAGGTGCTTTAGAGCGGGAACCTGGCTGTTTGCCAATTGCCAGGCTCTGTTGATTCTGCCTAATTTTTGAACTGAATTTTCTAGCACTATGCTTTTAACAATTCCCTTCTGTTTAATGTCACCACAGCCAGTGTCTGTGCACCTAAGGATTTGATGATACCTTAACCTCTAAGAGAGCCAGTGAGAACTCTTTAGTAGGAGGCAGGATAGTTTACCAAAGAGGAAACACCTGAAAAAAATGTTCTGCATCGCTACCATCGAAGACAAAACACCTAAATTAAACAGCAGTAGCAGGGTGGGTGCCCTTCTTAAGGTCTCAGCATCAGTAATCTAAACAGAGCTGTGGAGGAGAAGATGGAGAGACAGGTTTTCCCAGCTTGCCAGTGGGGTTGTAAACTCTTCTAACCTTTCTTACTGGAGATTTTTGGCAATATGTACCAAGAGACATAAATTGACCCATCCATTTTTAGCTACTTGTAGGACGCAGCCTGCACAAGTGCACTGAAAGGGTGGATATTATTTTAGGTATGAAGATGTTTGTACCAACGTTACATTTTTAGCAAATATGGAAACCTAAATGATATGAGTTATTATTCAGTCTTTTAAGATGGAGTTTGTTCACTGGGGTTGTATCTCAGTTGGAGAGTGTTTCCAGATTTAATCTCCAGCACCACTTGATCTCCAGGATGGTGACACAGGTCTGTAATTCCAGTACTCAGGAGGTAGAGGCAGGAGGATCAGAAGTTTAAGGTCACCTTTGGACATCCTGGGCTGCATCAGACCTTGTCTCAAACAAAATATAACAACAGCAAACCAAAACAATACCACAACAAAAGAATCTGTAAAGAACTATATTTGACAACTCGTATGAAATAATTTTAAATAAATATACAGATTGGCCTTGTCATGATTAGTAAAGTAAACTACTCTGGGTATTTCAAACAATGTCATTGTGTCACCTACTTTGTAGGTGACAAAGAGCAGAGAACCCATCATTCAGCTGAAGGGTTCCAGAGCTGAGCAATGTCAGGATGACAAGAGGTCTTATGGCCTAGAAATGAACCACTTGGTGGGCGCAAGAGTCATGGCTACTGGAAAATTCCTTCCCCAGGCAGAGGAGGTGAGCAAATAGCCTGCTTGACCAGTGCCTCCTGTGGCCCAGTCTAGTGGAATAGAGGGAAGCTTGTTTGACAGTGGCCAGGGGCAGGGAATGAAACCGGAAGTGGATGAAAAATGACTACTGCATAGCATGATCTCAACTATGCAAGAATGATACATATCAAATGATGTTAAAAATAGTTGTCTTTGCTGATGGATTGATAGCTACCTCTTATTTTCCCTTTTTTTCTTTAAAGAAAGAGGTCAGGAATTACAGATGTAAACATCACCGAAAGAATACAAGAGATAGAAGAAAGAATCTCAGGTGTAGAAGATACCTTAGAAGATGTTGACACTACTGTCAAAGAAAATTCAAAACATAAAAAATTCCTAATACGAAACATCCAGGAAATCTAGGACAAAATGGAGACATTTTAGATAGTCTCTCTCACCTGAGATACTCAGTGGCCTCAGAACTTGGTGTCACCAAAGGCAGTGGTCAGGAGGGGGCGCTCCAGACCAGCACGTCAAAGCCTCCAAGACAAGGTGAGGCTGGGATTTCTGTGACCATTGCCGAGTGGGATCCTTGGGAGACATGGCCTTACCAGTCCCTGTCCCTAAAGCCATATTATCTCCGCTTCCATTTCAACAGTCCTTCCTCTTGGGGAAAGTTATTGTCATGGTTCCTCAAAAAGCTAAACTGAATACCACCGGAACTCATGGTTTCCTCCTGGTCCTGTTGGAGTGTTTGGCACATGTTCACTGATTGATCAGAGAGCCTCACTCTACTGCTTATGCGTGGCCTAAAGGAACTTGTACTGAGGTGCATAAAAATCCTAGTGCTGGATAATATATGTCCCATAAAACCCACTGTGGTATTCCCCTAGTAAATCCCTTAGGCCTCTCAGTATGTTGCATTTCTAATGTTTCTCCACCATCTGACTCTGTCTGGGACAAGAGCCCAGGGACCAGTTAACTAGCAAAACTATGTGTAGCTGTTTATGAAGTGACCAGGACATCTAGCACGGAAGATGGGTTCTTTTGAGTGTTTGCTACATGAGCTCACTGCCAAGTCCTTAGCTTTGTTCACTTAAGTGCACGAAGCCACCCATAGCTGACTGTGCTGGCTGGGTTGGGGTGCAATTCTGCCAGTCTGAAGCCCTTGCCCCTACAAGTCCTTCAGGCAAATGGTTTTCCCATGGACATCTACTGACAGGTTATCACGGGTCAGAGGAGGTGGTTTTAGGGAATATGAAAGTTTTCTTGGGAGAAAATGGGTCAAACTCAAATACTGTGCATTTTAAAGCCACACCAGGGCTCAAATCTGAGCTCAACTGTAACCCTAGGGAGGGTCACCCTGGGCTGCCACTAAGTCCTCACAGTGAGTGCTGCTAACCGGCTGCCCATGCAGAAACTGAGTAGACAGCAGTGTCCTGAACTCCCCTCACCCAGGCTGTGTACCCTTCACAGGCTGGTCTCTTTGTGTGTGTGGTTGGTGTGGGAGGAATTGTTGGAAAGTTCAAGGGAAACTGAAGAATAATCTTAGGCCACTTTTCATAGCTTGGCTTTCCCAAGTACTCTCTCACCCGTATTCCCCATTAGAGAGAGTCTGCCTTAATTTCTGTGGTTTCCCCTAATAACTATTTCTGCTGTTTGTTGTAGTGTTAAACTTCTGTTTTAGAGAATGAATTGAAACCACATACAGGAAAATACTGTTTTTTTTTTCTGAAATACAAAAAGTGTGTGTAATCAAAACAGAATTTCAAATAACATTTGGTTAGGAAGCATGAAAAGATGCTTCCTAAGGATAGAGAGGGGCTAACAGTACAGCTGAGATAGTCTCTCTTCCTCTCAATTCCAAGGGTCTACATTTGACCCATAACAAAAACAAATAAACAAATGAAAACATCAATAAAAAACAAAAAAAAAAAAACTCAAACTAAACCAAAATAAAGGCGTGCCTATATTGGTTAAAAAGAAGCCTGGGCTTATTAGGTATGAAGACTGCTTCTAAATAACTTTTATCCCTGGCTGACACTGTTGGCAGAGGCTGGCCCTGGGAATTCTTGGGATTTTCCAGAATTGGGTTTTGCATTCTCTATGCTAATGCCCAAACATCAATTCCTAAGAACAAAATTCTTGTTTTATTTTAAAATACATTCTCACTGGTTTTACATACAATAAAACTCATGGGATGCATGTTTATTCTTAAAACATGTTGCTGTATGGTATTCATGCATATAAAGTTCCATGTTTATGTTTAAAAGTTTCAATAAGGGAATTTTTTTTCTGAGTAATCTTGGTTGTGTTTCTGATTGCATGTATACAACATTCAATGATTATAAATTGCATCCATGGGCAGTCTTTTATAGGCATCCCACAAGATCACTTCTAGTCCCCAGTTTGTATCTAAGTGTAAATAACGGCAATGGAGAAATTATCCGAAACAGTTACTTAAACACAGGGTTGCTTTCTAGAATACACTTTTTTTTCCTGAATAATTTTCTGTATTTAAAATAATTATCTCTTTTATAGTTGTAATTTTACCAGTAAGGATAATTCTAAATGAATTCCAAAAGTTATTCTTGTTGTTGTGTTTTTGAGACAGGGTCTTGCTCTGTAGACAAGACTCCTGATTCTGGAGCTCTGATGGTGATAATTTTAAGAGAGACTTTTTGCTGTTTGAAGACAGCTCTCACAGCCACTTTTTAAAACCCCAGTTACTCCTCAGACACACTGATTCTTAGTTTTGATCTGGGCTTTAAGAAGTTTTCCATTAGAGCTAAAAATGCTTCATTAAAAGTGTCTTAGCCTGGGGAACGGGGTAGTAGAGAGGATTAGTTTCCATGGATACTCATTGTATTGCTAGAATATTTTGCTCCAAAAATTAAACTAAGAAGTTTCCAGCAGTCAAATCAGTAAAAAGAACATGCATTCATCTATAGT
This sequence comes from Grammomys surdaster, assembly GCF_004785775.1. Lineage (NCBI taxonomy): Eukaryota > Metazoa > Chordata > Mammalia > Rodentia > Muridae > Grammomys > Grammomys surdaster. The sequence goes on from NW_021604591.1 coordinate 15,274,370, forward strand.
TTCTTTTCTTTAACATATTCAGGAATTACTCAAGTATGCAAGTAGACACATATATGTGGGAGAGAATTGGCTTATAATTAAAACATGCACCTACCCCAGATATACCCTCACTAATTTATTCTAGATTGCTGTGTCAGCATAGCACATTCTCACTATGGCGTGACCTGTTTTTATAGTGTACACATGGCTTGACAACAAGGGCTAGTTGGTAATTCTGTTTGCTTTAGGCAGAGATTTTACCTTTCAGGTCATTTAATCCCAGCTGTTAGCCTGTGTGTTTGGTTAAGTAGCAGCTTTCTACTTCAGGGCCTGGAGCAGGCTGTCCATGCTAAGAGATGATCCCCAGAGAGACTGGCACAGGAGGGATTGGCTTCATCTCTGTTAGAAAACAAGGGAGATGCTGATGTTATGCTTCCACTGTGATTGGTGGCAAGTTGTTCTACTTCTTCTAGTTATTGGATACTCCTTGTTATAAACAGTATTCAGCATCAATAAATTATTAGTGTATATTAATTGTATGAAATAACTTTCATTATAAAATTTTTATACATGTGTGTAACAAGGTTGGATCATAGTCACTGGTTTCTTGTCCTTGTTTTCTTCTTTACCCTCCCACTGTCCCTTTTCTCTTCCAAAATGGTTCTCTTTCTACATTCATGTCTTAAAAAAAAAATCTAGCTTCCACATATGAGACAAAATGTGCTATTTGCCCTAAGATGGCTTATGTTGTTTAACATAATGATTTCCAGTTTCACCCATTTTCGTAGAAATAACACAATTTAGCTCTTTATGGCCCTGTAAAATTCTACTGGAGGGGCTGGTAAGATGGCTCACTGGGTTACAGTGCTGGTCACCAAGCCTGATGACCTGCACTGCATCCTGGGACCTATGTAATAGAAGGAGAGAATCAAGTTATGCTCTGACCTCCACAGAGAACACACACACACACACACACACACACACACACACACACACACACACACACACCACAGCCCTCTCACACAATGTAATGAAAAAATTATTGGATATATATGGCATATTTTGTTGTCCATTCATCTATTGATGGGTATCTAATCTGATCCATAGCTTGACCACTATGAACACTGATGCAATAAACAAGCATTTTGAAGGAAGACACTCTACCACTTGCTTTTATGCAACATATGCTCAACATTTTGTCTGAGTGCTGTTTCTAATCCTTATTTCTAAACACATGTGTTTTATGCAAGGCTGATTGTAATAGAATTCAGCGCTGTACGTATCTCATGAGTATGTAGCTGTCCATGTTGCTATATAGGCCTTGGAAGTTTCTTTTCACATGATAGCAAATTAGTTCATCGAGATAATTTTCCATATTTTCTTGCCCATTTCTCCTCTTGTTTGTCACTTAGCATCCTACTGATGTTTGCTATTTTATTTTATTATTGTTACTTTTGTAATGTTGGGGATTGGACCTGGAGTCCGGGGCATGTCAGACAAGAGTTCAACCATGAAGCCACATCCCCTGATTTTTAATATTCAGTCTTTAGTTTTCTTGAACTTACTGAGTTCAAGGGGATGGAACTTTAGTAGCTTTTGGTATGTGTCAACTAAATTTCCTTTCAAAAGATTATGCTGATTTATAGCACCAATTAAATGTTTCATAAGTTATTTTCCAGCCATGTGAAGATTATTTTGCAGTTTATTTTTACACATCTGTATTTCAAAAAAAAAAAAAAAGAGCTTGGAGGTGAAGTAGGACCTGGAGGAATTTGCATGTGTGTTGATGTTTACTGCAAACGCTGAGTTCCAGGTACTGAATGCTACAGATGTTCTCTTACCGAGAATTGCAAAAAAGACCAATTTAGCTCCAGGCCCCATGTATGGACCTAGTTCCTACTTGAAAGTGTGATTCTGTAAGGCTTCTTTTCCATCTGTGAAGTAGATACTTTGACTTTCTGTTTCTGTGATTGCAGGTGTCTATACAGAAATACAGAAAGAAGGAACCCAGGGAAGCCATTCCTGTTGCGCTAATTACAGAGGTCTAAGTAAACAGAGATTCAACATGGAGTCTGTAAGGAGAGCAGACAGTAGTCTATCATGCACACACCATGGTGGAAAGGTCCACCATGTTGCTTCTCATGAAATGAATCTTCACCATCACTGTGAACCTTTTTCAGAAGGTTGTATACATTTTAATAGATTGCAAAGAGCTGTTTTTTTTTTTTGTGACCATCACTTGATGTGCAAAATGTAGGGATGTTCTTTTAGATGAAGAACATGACCTAGTATCACACTGGGGAGGAACCAGAATCAGGTATAGGTGTTCCAAATACAGCTTTTTTTTTTTTTAAGTTTAACTTCCACCACTTAACTATTTTAAAATCTAAGTGCCCATATCAGCTTCCACAGTACAAAGAAAAATGGACCATTTACTTTGGCAATTTTATCTGATTGTTGACACTCAAACCAGACTACTGGGGCATTTCTAGACTTATGAGTATTTCCTAACAATTGCTTTATTTAAATCATCAGGACCATCACCTATTCTTGTTCTAGAGATGTCTGGGAATTTAGGTGTGATTTGGCTCAGATGTTCTTCACAGTCTGTGCGGGCCAAGTACACTGAGGAGTCATGGGTCAAACTACATCATGGACCCTGGCTGATTGCCATTTTAGTTCCCTTTTGTCAGTTCTCTTTCTTAGAGATGTATTCCTCTAAGCGAGTTTTCATTTGGTAAAACTTAAAAAAAAATCATCTTCTAAGGCGATACTGCATGGCCCCTTTTCATGTTAAAGTGGTTGTTCCCATATTATCATGCTCAAAGAAAGACTCATGACAACTCTTCACATTGCCATGCAGAGACAACAGCTTGTTAAACGTGGAGAGATCTTCACAGTCACCCAATCCAATCAGTTCCCCCGTGTTACAGACAGGGAAAGTTGCTCAAAATGGGGGAACAAAGTAGAGTCAACCAGGGGCTCCAGTCTTTCTTTATGACAGCACTGTGGCCACTTGATGCTTGCTATGATGCTCAGAGTGTGAGTGAAGACAGACCCAGCAAGTGTCAGTCATGACTGGGAGCTCCTTGTAATAATGGAGCCCATTGCAGTTAATAAACTCTTAAACACACAACATGTAGAAGGCTTACTTAACAGTTCACAAAATAGTCCTTATCTACCAGCTTTTTAAAAATAGTGCTCTGTTGTAATTTATGAATTGTTAAAGGAAAAGGTCATCAATGAAAGGAATATATATATATTCCTTTAGTAAGGCAACAAATGTGGAATTTTCTGAAGTTACTCAGCAAACTTATGGACATATTCTTATTTCTGCACTGTTTTTGTGATGTGTGTATACATGTGTGTGTGCAGGTGCATTTGAGTGTATGTGCATGCGCGTGTGTGTGTGTGTGTGTGTGTGTGTATGCCAGAGGACAACTTTGGGTGTTGTTCATAAAAGTGTCATTCACCTTTATGTTTTTGAGATAGGCCTTTCATGGGTTTGAAGCTCACCAAGAAAGCCAGTTTGGCTTGCTAGTGAGTCCCAGGAATCTAGCCTTTCCAATCTTGGGATTACAAGCGTGTGTCACTGTTTCTGGCTATTTTTACATGGGATCTGAGATGAATGTACATGGCAAACACTCTTCTTATTGAGCTTTAATCCAAGCTCTGGACTGAGATGAAAAACAATTATGGGTATATGTGGGTATATGTTTGTATATTTATGCCACATGTGTTTGGATTCCTGTAGAGGCCCCAAGAGGGAGTCAGATCCTATAGAAAGTTACAAGTGATTGTGAGCCACCAGATGTGGATTCTGGAATCTTAACCTGGATCCTTGGCAGGAGCAGCAAGTGCTTTCAGGCTCTGAGGCACCCTCTGGCCCTGGGATTGACATTTTTTTATTTCATCTTTTTTTATGTGGGGTGCTGGGGATTTGAACTCAGGTCCTCATAAGCATGAGGACTTGCCTAGCAAGTGCTTTACTCACTGAGTCCTCTCCCCAGCCTTTTGAGTTCTTTCTTTTTCTTTTTTTTTTTTTTTTTTTGCTAAAGAAATTGTGTTTGCAGATATTTAAAAACTGTACACAGTAAGTCTTAAATTATCAGGTTTTTATAGAGAAAGATGATCTGGCATGATTTAAGCTAATCTTTGAAAAGTTTTTCAGTCTGAATGGTAGATCCTCAGAAGAAGGAAGGTAGTACAACTTGGCTTTTGTGTCACTGGTAAGATGCTACAGTCGGGACTGTTGCTTATGTTCTGGTGTAAGGACACAGAAGAGTGGAGCCTCTAGTCTGAGCTTTGGTGTTCGTTTAGCAGGGTTTACATGTATTGATAACACTAAGAATAGAGACCTGGAAATTACTTAGTGGGTGAAGGCTTTTGCCACCAAGCCTGACACCTGAATCCAAGCCCCAGAACTCACATGGTAGAAAGAGAGAACTGATTCCTCCCAAGTAGCCCTTTTACCTTCATATGTATGCTATGGTACACTAAGGGATGTGTGTGTGTGTGTTTACATGCATGTGTGTGCATGCACACAAATGAATAATATAAAAAATAGCAAAACCATTTACCTTCCCTCGATCCTTCCCTAGGTGCTGTTGTCACTATAGTGATAATCACACCCAGAAGTGTGCTTTGTTATTATCTTAAAAAGTTACAAGTGGGGAAATTAAGTGTAGGAAATGTTAGAAGTTTGATCAAGGCCAATCAACCAGGTTGAGAAGGTGCTAGGTTCATAATCAGGTTTGCTAGCTTTACAGTGTGTCATTTTCCCACTGCAGTTTTGTTAGTATACTGAAGACATGAGATGCTTTCCTGCTTTTATTGACAAATCATTCCAAGGCCTGTTTCCTTTTCCCTTGGCTGTGGAGCAGAGAGCATAGAACCCTAGGTCCTTCACTTTTGGCCATTGGCAGTGATGTTTCCTCTTTAATTTCCCATTCGTTCTGCTTAATCAGCAAATAGGGACTACATATGAGCCAGGATAGCAACAGTTCTTCCCTCTGACTTTGCCTTGTTTTCTCCCTTGGTGTTGGGGCTCAAGCTAGAGGAGAGAAAAACTGGGAATCTTAGGGCACATGGCTCCCCATCTGGATGGCCTACGTGGCTACTCGGCTCCTTGGCTGTTGCTCATCTAGCCTGTGTCCTGCTCCTTCATGCCAGCCGGCAGTGAGAAAAGCCTGTTTTCATTTCTTCTTTTGCGAAGTCCATCTGCACTGCACAGGTGCAGGGCTGGGCTCTTAAAATAGAAACTTTGTTCTGTGTGATGTGGCACGGTGGAAACCCCCGGCTTCATTACTCATGTTCAGATTAACGAAATGGTCATCTGTCCCTTCCCTGTGGCATTTTCCTGGCTTCTATGAGACCTTTCGTTTCTCAGTTGGCTTCTCTAGTTTCTCCGTTTGTAACAGCACTTGATCTTTGTGGTGTTTAGGTCCTTCCTGCCTTTGGTTTCCTGTGCCTGTGTTTCTGATTAGGACTCTGTTTTGGAATTCTCTTCATCTTGTTTGATTCTCCCAGCCAGCCATGCTGTTCTGGCAAGGACAGCTGGGGATAACAATGGTTTTTGATATTTAAAATTTCTTGTCTCATCATTTTGACATGATGTTTAACCTGTTGTAGCCACCCTAAAATGATTAGATACACCCTAAAGCTTGATTAAAGGCTCATGTGTACATTGTTGAATTACTGAAAATAAGAGATGATTTAATTTAAAATGTGAGATGGGCCTTTCCATGACAACTGTTCTTACTTTTTTGGCTAAAACAGTACATGTTCTTCTTAGACATTATACATCTTGAGACATTATACTGTAAAGCATTGGTATTTATGAAAATTTACTAATTTCTACAACAACTCCAAGAAAAGGGTGTTATTATTAATTTGTGAGGAATACATTGAGGGTCAGGCTCTGCTAACAATACCATGTGGAAATTAAACAAGAGAAGTTATAGGCTGCTCAGCAAGTGTCTAAGTGTCAAGAACAACGATCACTCTGGGTCGAGCTGTTGGCTCTGTTTCCTCTGCTGTGAGCACCAGCTCATGGATTAACTATGAGTCTAGAAAATGTTTAAGATGATCTCAACTAAGTTAGCAATTTTATTATATGTTTGTTTGTTGTTACTGTTATGGTGATCAAGTTCAAGGCCTTGGGTATGCCAGCAAGCGCTCTACTACTGGGCTACACTTCAACCCATTATCAAACAAGCTAGCAGTGTTTTCATGAGACCAAACGAATACAGATGAAGCAATCACAGCATAGATGGTTAGGAAATGGACAATTGATAGGTTGGGTCAAACATACCCCAGGGAGAGCAGGTGGGTTCTCACAGGGATGGGAGACTGTGGAGAGCCAGCACAGCTGATCAGTCTAGGAAAAAGTCGAGACCACAGATATGAGCTGTAATGACAGAGAGACGACCACGTCAGTAAGGAATGAGAATAATGCATAGTGTTCAACGTCCAAAGTTCTAGGTAGAAACAAGTGCTCTGAGTGCACAGAGCTGAACACAAAGTTGTGATTTTGTGGCTGATCCAGTAGCTATGCATGGGGTATGCAGATACATATCAGAAAAGAACACAATGTGAGAACTGAAACGAATGGATGCTAGGGTTAGAGATTTACAGGTGGATTTAAAAGGCTTTTTCTTTAATAACTGACATAAGATACCTTTTAAAAATATTGAATAATGCCTGGGTTGACTAATCAAGTGGCCCCCACCTGAGGACTTCATCCATCTCTGGGGTAGAATGTCCTTTCTGGTTTGTGACTAAGCCTTGAATGGATGGTTTTCTTAAAGAGTGTGGGGTGTAACACATACAGAGGGTGATGGGACCCTCTCTCCTGTCTGTCTTGCTGTGGCTCTGTCTTCCCACATTCTCTCATAACCCAGTACTGAGTCTAAAGGAAGGGGAGACTCTGGAATCTCTAATGTCAGGCTTCAGGGACTTGTCCTACTGTCTCTTTGGAAAAGTGCCCAGTTCTTCTAAGAACCAATAGAAGTACAAATCCTTTCAAAAAAAGAAAGGAAAAAAGTAAAAGCCATATGGTGATTGTCAACTTACCAAGTAAACAACAGGGCAGAGGATTTACATCTTCTTTGTGTGTGTGTGTGTGTGTGTGTGTGTGTGTGTATGTGTATATGTGTGTATATATGTATGTGTGTGTGTATGTGTGTATGTATGTGTGTGTGTAAGTGTGTGTATGTGTGTATGTATGTGTGTGTGTATGTGTGTATGTATGTGTGTGTGTATGTGTGTACATGTTTTATGTGTATAATTTGTGTATTTTCATGTGAGTTCAGGCACACACTGCTTTGTGTGGAAGTCAGAGGACAACCTTGGGCACTGGTCCTCTCTTTCACTTTGTTTGAGAGAGGGTCTCTTGTTTGCCATTACTACTCCAGGCTGGTCGGCCTGTGTACTTCCTTCCAGGGATTGTTTAGTTTCTACCTCCTGTTCCTGTAAGAGTGCTGCAATTACACATGAGTCCTACTGTGTCTGGTTCTTTGTGGGGATCTGAACGCAAGTCCTTGTGCTTGCATTCATGCAAGTGCTTTAACTGCTGGGGCATCTCCCCATCTATACATCTTTCTTGGCTGATGGAGGCTTTATTCTCAAAAGAACACCTTATCAAGTTTTACACATTCTTCAGCAATGTGTAGATTCCACATAGCACTTTATACTGTAGCTAGCAATCCTTTCTATTCTGGGACTTGAACTGCGTTCTTGCTGAGGAGAGAAACCTGAGACCACACAATACAACTGTGACATTTGTGATTCAAGTCACACTAATAGCTGGAAGTTCTACCTAAGCCAACTCAGGAAAATTTGCCCAACGCAACCATACACTAATTCCATGAGTGTTAGTGCCAGTGAGTGTAGTGACCAAATTTCTGCCTGAGTTAGAAGTTAGACAGGGTGGCTGACATGCCCTGACCTTTTGGGCACTGAGGAGACACTCATCTCTCATGCTACTGGATAGCTTCTCAGGGTCTCCTGGCCTAAGTTAGGTTAAGTGTATAGAAGAAGAACAGAATGGAAAGTCCTGAGACCTGGCTTCTAATCTTATTTTAGTGTTAGCTACTAGCAAGGTGAAGTAAGTCAGACCATGGCTGTAAGTCATGCATACCTGGCCTCTAACCTTTAGACTCTTTCTCATGTCTGCAAAACAGTTTTAACTCAAGTGAAAAGTGGTCATTTAAAAAAAAATAAATCTGGAATGGTTACATATCATTTTTATGTATGTATATATTGCAGTAAATGTTGAAAAGTCCTTTAAAAGATTTATTCTTCTTATTAAATGAGGTTGTTTGAGAAATTTGTCTACACACACACACACACACACACACACACACACACCTGTTCTACTTGTGAAACTCCAGTAATTCTAAAGCAATCAGAGTGATTAAGTCATTCTTTCCCTGCCAACTTAATGAACTCTTACATGGGACCAAATTACTCGACCCCAGTGTAGACTCATTCTCTTGACACTAACAGCAAATGACCGTGTGTACTCAGAGGTGGTGAGTGTGGCCATGCTAATGGACGACGGGTGGTGCTGGCGGGATAGGACTGAATAACTCAGACTCAAGAGATGTGAGAAATGCTTGTGTCTGGCTCCAGAAGGTGGAGTCTGTTGTCCTTACAGGAAGTGTTTCTGGAGCTTCAGGCAACAATGCAGAGATATGACACAAGGACAGTAGAAAAATACACACAGAATGGATCACCCGTGCAGCAGGACTCTTCAGGAGCCAGTGACATTAATCCAGGCAATTGATTATGTGCACAGAAGGCCTGACTGCATAGGGCAGGTGTGAGAGGTGACTTCCTCTTGAGCAAGTCTCTAGACAGTTCTGCTTCTTCATCTGTGAATAGAGGGTAATAATGTCATACTCTGTCAGTCAGTGTATCCAGAAAACAAACAAACACACCCATGCTTACAGAAAAACATCCCTATGAACACGGACAAACATACTCATTTGCCATCAACAACTCATTTGCTCATCTATTTATTTATTCAACAGATGCTGGTCTGACCAAAGTGCTATGCTTTGTAAAAAGCTCCGCAACACCTATAAAATTAAGTAAGATTCAAAGTTTTAAGAATACTGGTTCTGGCTTCCAATGAGTGGTAGATAAATTATAACCTGAGGCATGGAAATCAAGAATGGCTTTCTCTAAGTCCTCTGTGGTTACAATCATTAAATGCTTTGGTGCACAGATTTTAAGGGAATAGTGTCAGTTTCTGCTTACTGTACAATAGATTCTATCCCTTCAGAGTTTGTGAAATATACTTATAAAAGTTTACTATGTAAAATTTATTATAGTTATGTACATTTTTTTTATGGTACTGGGGATTAAATTTGGGGCCTCTACATGTTAGGCAAGCACTCTTCCATGGAACTACACACACACACACACACACACACACATATATTATGTATATGCATATGTATATCATATATATGTATATGTATATATATATATATATATCAATGGAATGGCACAATGGTGCCATGGTTGTATCAAGCAGGTCAGTGAAACAAATGTTAGGAATTTGTTTAATGTCACTTAACATCTATCGCAACAAGGTATAGGACTGGAAAGAAGAAATGCTTTCCTTTTTCTTATATAATAAGAAAGGGGCTCACTGTATTTCTGTGTTAAAGAACAGTGAGGTTGAGAGTGGAGAGAGCCAGTAGGAGACCGATGAGCAGTCTGGACAAAGATCTATTTATGTTTGTATGTACTTGTGCTAGGGTGGCAGCAGTGGGGATTGTGCACTGCCATTTGTCACATATGCCTACTTTGCTTCTAGGACTTTGATACTTTATTTTTTTGATAGTTATCCTTAGAAGATCCTGTCTGTATCTTTAATAGTTATAATCCTGAAAGGATGCCTGGAATGGAGAGTAGATGTAAGTCAAAAGCAAGCATAGCAGGGCTGTGAAGCAGGGGATCTCCTAGCCTTTTGGCTGCAGTGGGTTCTATCTTTAGTACCATAATCCAGGGGAATCTTTCCATATTGGTGTGAGCTGCTTTGGTTAACAACAGTACTGGAGTCTCCAAAAGCATGTCATTTAACAATGGATCCTGGAATATGAAGTGCCTGACCAGGTGACAACCGTTGCAACACACAACCTCATTCCTAGACACACACAGCTAAGTTCTTCAGTCATTGCAAACTCCCTTTGGAGTTGGTCTCCTTTTTTTAAAAATTCATGATTTTCTCCTCTATCCTTTCCCATGTTTTGAAAAATCTTTCCCACATAGCCATTTACATTTTTTTTTCAAGACAGGGTTTCTCTGTGTAGCCCTGGCTGTCCTGGAACTCACTCTGTAGACCATGCTGGCCTTGAACTCAGAAATCCACCTGCCTCTGCCTCCCAAGTGCTGGGATTAAAGGCATGAGCCACCACTCCCTGGCGCCATTTACATTTTTAATTGGGTATATTATGAAACTAAAGCACAAACACCAATTTGTTAAATAAAATACTTCATAAATACTCTTGTCTACACCCTTGAACTATTCTTAATTGCTTCAGAAAGAAAGTAAGAGAGAGAGAAAGAAAGAAAAAAAGAAAAAAAGAAAGAAAGAAAGAAAGGAGGGAAGGAAGGAAGGAAGGAAGGAAGGAAGGAGGAAAGAAAGAAAGAAAAATTGGAGATGACGAGACACACACCTGTTATTCTAGCACTCAGGAGGCTGAGGCAGGAGGATTGTGAAATTGAGGCCAACTTGGGTAGATTGTGAAATCCTATTTCAATAAACCCAAATAAACAAAACTAAACCAGACCTCCACTACCCCACAGACATGGGTGGGGAAGAAAGAGAGGGAGAGGGAGAGGAAGAGGGAGAGGGATTGGACAACTGTAAAGGGTGTCCCATTTAATGTTTGTATGGTGAACATCATTCCAGAATTTCCTCATGTCTAAATTACTGTTTTTGGTTGATGACAAAAGAAGTTGTACACTAGGTTGTAGATCCTTAAGTCTGTGAGAGAACATTGTGGACAGAGTAGGAGTGGGTCAGAAGCCTTCCTCCTCCTCCTTCCCAGGCAGCACATGTGAGCCTTTGTGTGGAGACTGAGGCTCTTCTGGAAGTAAGGTGAGTGCTGATCTCATGTGGGTCATGCTCCAACACAACCTCCTGGTACTGGAGTACCTTCCCTACTCTTTCTCTGATTTTAATGTACAAGTCACATCTACAAGACAAAACAATTCAGGGATACCTGCAGGGGCAGAAACTTACAATCTCTTATAATTTCTGTGTCAACTATGTCCTAATTCCCCAAGGTCATATATATTTTTGGTTGTTAGTTTTTGTTTGTTATGTTTTTGTTTGTTTTTTATTCTCCTCTGTCTACAATGTTAGTTCATTCCCTTAAGAAAAACATCTCTGCATCATGAAAGGCCCAAAATATAAAATTCACCATACTCTCTGACTGTGAACTGAAGGCAAGACTAACTTGATTTGTAGGCCAATGAATGTTTGTGATATTTCAGTGTTTAGGGTCTTTTTTCTTACAAGAATTAAGAGCACACCCTCAACTCAGTGGCCTGGAGGGGGTCAGCTGTATGGCTGTAGCTTGTGAAACTCTGTGCTCATGATTAGAAAGTACATTTCCTTTTTCTTCAGTGTAAAATATTAGTCTTTTGAGAAACACATGTTGTACCTTGCAACATTTCCTTAGTTCCTTTATGGTACTGGGTGGTGTGGATGTGGGAGAGTGTGTGGATCTGACCTAGCCCCCTAGGCCTGGGGATGACATACAGGATTGGCAAACAACATCTTCACCATTTTCTCTATCTTCCCAATTGTGAGAGTTTTTTTTTTTAAATCACCATTTCATGTTAATTGGTAAATGTGTTATAGCATATTGGAAGAAATAAATATTTCAGTCTAAACTGGAGGACTCCCGAGGGATTACTGCAGGGAGATTATCTATTGGGCTCAAGATGGCACCCAAGAACCTGTTAATAAATAAATAGATTAATAATATTTGGTCCCCGGACACATTATCCGGCCAGGAGAACTGGCCATTCCTTGCTGATTCAAAGCTGCTGGAATGTGCAGGGAGGGAGATGGGGACACAAGAGGGAAGGGACATTTGTAATTGTTAATGAGGAATACATGGTGCTACATGGTAAGAACTTGGGAGGTGGAGTAGAAGGACCACTGCAAATTTAAGACTATTTTGTTCTACATAGTGAGTACCAGGTCAGCCAGGGCTATCTAGAAGGAGGCTTTGGCTCAAAAACCAAATAAACACAGCAACAGCCACAAAAATCAAACTGTCAAACAAACAGATGAATAAAAAAGACACTATAAAAGGTGTAAGCATATGTGCTATACCATATCCTATACTACGTAGATTATATGCAGTAATTTATTGCTCACAGTGACCCTGAGGTAGAGATTTGATAGGTATTGCTATATTAAAATATAGACAGAGAACTAAAGACAAATGAAGAGCAAATAAGTTTTGTAATTGATGAACTCCCACATGACCCATTCCCAGAGGGTTGAAACATTGGAGTGATCTGTGAAGATGTCCTTGGTGCCAGGTAGTTCCCAGCATGGCTAGCATTTGGCGGATGGATGAGGGTATATATTTACTTTGACCTTCAACACATGTTGCATGCCCTTTTTGCAGCTTGGTTCTGTAGAGCTGTCTATATAATTCACTCATACCCACCTACTCCACGTTGCAACTTCTGCTTGATTGTGTCCACTTTAGACTGGGAGCTCCTTGACACTGGGACTTCTTATTGTTGACTATATTATTTATAGAACAAAATCCAGAAACAGGTATGGAGACACCAATGATTGGAACGAAGTCCAGCATGGTTGTATATATCTATAACCGTGTTAAATGGTAGGATTACGGGTTTGAGACCAACCTAGGCTTCATAGTGAGATTCTGCCTCACAAACCACCCACACAATGAATAAAAGTGACTACTCACATATCCAAACACACTGGGCTTTCTTGTTGAAGGAAGATGACTTGTTTTAGCTTGAGAAGGAACCAATGAGTGGAATGAATATGAAGACAGCCATCTGCATGGATTGAAAAGGGATATAGCAAGAAGAGAATACTTCTGTTGTGGGTTGTGGGGTGCTTATTGACAACTATCCTGAAATGCTGACGTAGTCCATCCCTGTCTTTCCTAGTCTCTTAGCCTTGAGACAACTAAACTGTTTCTTGCACAACTATTTCTTGCCATTCTCAGGTACTTCCATAACCTGTCTGGGCCCCATGAAACATCTTTTCTACATGTCTTACATTGTATATGGGCCCAGTGACCATATCAGAACTCTTCAAGGACACTGATTATTTCAAACTGAGTTTTGACAGTGGAAAAACATTGGGACTGGAGACTAACCTGGGGCTTGAGATAGAAAAATATCAAACAAGATGGAGGTGGGTATCATCTTCATCCCAGTGCTGGATACAGTCTTGGCCAGGTGCTGGGTGGGGAGCAGGTGTGTGAGGCTTTGGAAACTTGAAAGGGTGTGAAGTGCACCACCCAGCCTATTGGAGGAGGATGGGAGTGAAAGCAACAGATGTGCCTAAGGTTCTGTTTTCAGTTCCTCAAAGGGTCTTCTTGATCAAAGCAGTGTGACGGTTGCTATGACAGTTGCTATATTGGTCCATGGGACACTCCCTCATTAGGTAGCATTACTTTTTTTAATCTTCTTAGGCCAGTCACCATGAAACTCAATAACCAGTCTGGGATGGGGGGATGGGTGGGGAGATATGGGTGGGTACTCTGTACTGAAATGGTGGAAGATGTTGGCTGATAATATTTTTTTCCAAACAAATCTAACATTGTTGTTGCAGAGGTCAATACATTTTTTTCATTATACATCTATACTTAGATTTTTATTGCAATTTAAAAACATACCAGGTAGAAAATACTGGCTTCAAATCTCAATTCTGCGTCTTAGTGACCAGATCCTAACATCCAATCTTCTATTAATTAAGTAATTAGTAATTATGTTTTAGACAGTTTCCCTGTGTAGCCTAAGCTGGCTTGAGCTCGAGGGCTTCTTGCCTCAGTCTTCCTAGTGATGAGATTCCAGGACTGTACAACTATGTAGAGTCTACCGTTTTATCCCCTCATCTGGTTGAATGAGCCATTTGATTTCAAAGTTTTTTTCCCAGTGAGATGTTTACAGATACTTTGCTTCTGGAGTCAGCAATCGTACACGAGAGCTAGTGAAGGAGCAACATTGTTTTTGAATTGCACGTCTTTATCAGGCCAAGTTGGACTTAATTGGTTGTATGATATTAGGCATGGCATTTATTCCCTCTAAATCTTAGCTTCCATGTCTTTAGAAATGGGATAGTACAAGTAGCTTCAGGGGCTTCCTGAAGATTCAATGGCATGAGTAGAGACACTGTATCCATTACTAGTAGCAAAGTAGAACTCTGTTGCAAGATGGCGCCTGCGCCTGCGTAGCCATCAGAGGATAGAAGGTCTGTACATGGATTTCCGATTTGGTCATCAATGTTTTACTGCTATGTCTTAGGTTGAGGACTATTTTTTGCACCTGAATCCACGGTGGAATTTAAACTTAAGTATTTATTGTATAGATGGGTGACAGACAGTGAAGACCGTTATCCATTCGAACTTACAAACCAATGTTCTTTAAAAAGTCTATATAGAGCTTACCATGTGGCAGATGTTGGAAAAGGCATGGGCCATAAAGCCCTGCCTTAAGCCTATTCTCTATTACAGTGACTCTCAACTTTTCTAATGCTGCAACCCTTTAACACAGTTCCTCCTGTTGTTATGACCCCAACCATAAAATAATTTTTGGTGTTACTAAATAACTGTAATTTTTGTACTGTTATCACACACACACACACACACACACACACACACACACACACACACACAGTAGGATATCTGATATGCAACCTGTGTGAAAGGGTAGTTTGACCCCTAAAGGGGTCAAAACCCATAGGTTGAGAACTACTGCTCTCTCTACTAGTTCTGTAATGCTCAAATATGAGAACCCCAGTGCTGGCTTTTTCACCTATGAGTTAATAACATCCCAGTGTGGGGTAAGAGAAATTAAGATGACACACAGGGGCAATGCTAGTGTCACCCTTCCCTACTTCATTATTCCCTCCTCCCTGACATTTCCCTTTTGAGTCTATGTAGAGAGCCTCATAGCTCCAGGAAGACAAAAGAGCCCATCCAGGTTTGGCAGGTGGAACCTTTTGTGAGCTACTCAGTCACACAGGAGAGTCACACACTGCACTCAATCTTGAGACAAGAGTGGAGGCAGATGTAAGGACAGAAAGGGTAAAAGCAAGGAGTGAGAAGCAGGCAGAAGCTGGGAAGAAGAATGAGGACGTGCTGTGTCAGCACACAGTGGAAAAGAAGCACTAGAATGGGAAAGGGGTAGGGATGGGTAAAGTGTGGGAGAAATGGGAGAAACAGGAATGCGAGGACTATGTGTGAGTATCTGTAAGGGATCTTTCAGGGAGGAAGACATCAAGAGGAGCCAAGGGAAGGCACATAGCAGGTGGCAAGGGCATTCTCTAGCAAGATCTCTCTCCTTCCCCACCCATACTCTCTTCTCTTAGCTTCATCCTGCCTACAACCTTGAGTGGCTTACCCCAATCTACAGGATCTTCTCAAACATCTGAAGCTATGACATCTAAGGAATACATGTTTACTGATGTCATGAACAATTCCCAACATGGGACCTCTCTGCAGCTATGTCTGGCACACTCTCTTCTCTCTTTCTGTCATGGTGAGCAGTCTGTGTCTGTTCAAGGGTGACACTGTGTTTACTTACTGTCTCACCTATCTGGGGACAATGCTCTAGAATGTTCTCCTTTTGTAACTGTGATATGTTTTCCATCTCTGCTGGGTCCTTCTCATCAACATTAGCAATACTGTCATTTCTCTGAATTTCACATATATACTCTGCAGATACCCCCTTTCTCTCTATTACTCTACTTACTGCCTCATTTCTCTCCCTCCATCTTCCACTTCTTCCCATGAAATAGGCTCCCTTGCATTCTGTGTCCAACACGTTTCCTCTCATTTCCTCTTGAATCCTTTCTGATCACATTTTTGCTTCGCTTTCTATGGAACTTTTCTCACTTAATTCAATGATGATCCTCACTCTGGTGAGTCTGTCAGCCCACTTCCACTCCTATCATCGCCCTCCAAAACAATTGAAGCGTTTGTCCTCTTTGTAACATATCACCTGGACTATACTGGATTCTAGCATATTGTCATCCTCCTAGTGTTCCCGATCACCTGGAGAATCCTTTCAGTTTTTTTTTTTTCTGGTCACTCTGCCAGCTTGCTAATGCTGGAGTGCCTCCTAGATCAGGTCTTAGATGTCTCTAGTCATGCTGCCTAGTTGATCAGGGTGGCATCTCTCTTTCCAGGATTCCTGCCCCACCCCCTTTTGTCCTGATTCTGGAGGTAGTATCCTCTATCCTGCTGTCCTCCTGATGTCTCTGCTTGGTTATGCAACACTTGTCTTAGAATCAATATGTTTGAGAAAGGTCTCCTAAGGCCCCAGCAATCAAGACACTGTCTTCTAGCATAAGGACAGTCAATCAGATCAATGGAATAAAATAAAAAAGCTTAGGTTTAGACTCGACTTAGATGATAGTTAGATTTTCACAAAATATTCCAAATCAGTCTAATGGAAGAAGGAAGTCTTTTTAAGCAAAGAGTATTGGAGTAGGTACATATCCATATGGAAAAGAGGGAACCCTGAGCCTTACTTTACAGTATGAACAAAATTAATTCTAGTGAGTGCTGGCCTTTTCTTTCAGACCTAAGCCTTATGTTGGCATCGTATTTCTAGCTAAAACAACTGGGTCTTTCTAATTATAAGTTGAAGACTCTCAATTCACCCTTGAGTCTCACAGCTCCCCTGGTAGTGTGTCCCATCAGGCTGAGTTTCTGAGTAGCACCATGTCTTGCTTGGACCCTTGTCCACATCTGTTCTTGAGGATTTATCCTCAGTGTATCTAGAGGAAGCCAGATAATATATATCAGGTGGAATTCATTCTTTTTTTTTTCAGTATTCTCTCTGTCACAAAGCTTTATTCTTAGCACCTCCATTTCTTAAATTCAAAACTACCAACCTTCACTTGTTTGAGTGAATTAATACTTTCTATGATTCTAGGGGATCTGTTGACCTGCATTTCATCCCTGTAGTCCTGAGCTGTGTACACATCAGGCAAAGGTTCACCTTAGGTGTTTCCATTGCTACTCATTAACATCTGAGATAGCAGCTGGTATATTTGGGGCATTATGTAGACATTTGCTGAATGAAATAACTAAAATTCAGGTAATTATGTTATCAATTCTCTCACTTTGTCTTATCTTATTGTATTTTATAGGACTGATTCAATACCCCTGATTATGGCTTGACTGTTTGATGGATTATAAGAGCAAGAATGACAGGAACTGTGGATTGTTTCTCACAGTATTTTCCACTACTGGCAGTATCTGGAAGGGCACATGGGAGTGGCTTACCTTCCCCATCATACCAAATATGAGTGTCTATGAGGTCCGCCTTTATTTTGGTCTTAGTGAATTTATATTCTGGGACAGCTTTACTCTGGTCACAGTGGCAAGCAAAAGCACTGAGAATATTTTTCTTCAGAGTAATTGACTAGGATGAGATAGAGATTGAGAGTTTCCTGTGTTTAAGTGTATTCACCCCAACTCCTTCTCTAACTCCTCCCAAATCTACCCCTAATTGCTATCACCAAACTTCAGGCCCTCTTTTTATTTTTAAAACAATTCATTAACTCCAGTTTCTGCTTTCTGCATACTCCTGGTTGTGACATTAGCCACAGGAACACTGTTGATCAACCAGAAGCTACACTCTTAAAGAAACAGAGTCTTTTTTCCCCAGAAACCATCAACTGTCTGTAGCTCCTCATTAGTTGCTGGGAGCTCATGAACCCTTTCCCACTCCAAAATTCTTTCATTTATAGACAGTAAGTAAGTAAGTAGATGAATAAATAAGAGCTAAACATGAAAAGCTAAAGATGAAAAGCTACTGCTGCTCACTTGAAGTCAGAGGATCCCCCTCTGAGCCATAGACATTAGAGCTGGAAGGAACTCTGAGACCCCAGTGCAGCTCTTTGTCCCGCTGACAGATGCAGGGGGGTGGGAATCACACACCGAAGGGAACATGTGTGTGTGCCTGTGTGAGTGTAGGTGGGTGACTTGGCAGGAGTGACAGGAGGAGGTGGTAGTTTAGCTCTTGGACTGTTCCAATCTGTAACACTAAGCTCTTTTTCTCCTACTGCTTTTGTCTCGGTATAACCCATACACTGCTCATAAGATGTCTAGGCCTAGTTATTATTCAGTAGTTGACATTCCTCTCTGCACCATGGGTACGGACCTGCCTCAGACAAGCCCCACAGTGTGCTAAGAATCTCTCTCTGGCCGGGCAGTGGTGGCGCACGCCTTTAATCCCAGCATTTGGGAGGCAGAGGCAGGCGGATTTCTGAGTTTGAGGCCAGCCTGGTCTACAGAGTGAGTTCCAGGACAGCCAGGGCTACACAGAGAAACCCTGTTTCAAAAAACCAAA
>NW_021604591.1:15293054-15306730 GCF_004785775.1 Grammomys surdaster
GGCGGTGGTGGCGCACGCCTTTAATCCCAGCATTTGGGAGGCAGAGGCAGGCGGATTTCTGAGTTTGAGGCCAGCCTGGTCTACAGAGTGAGTTCCAGGACAGCCAGGGCTACACAGAGAAACCCTGTTTCAAAAAACCAAAAAAAAAAAAAAAAAAGAATCTCTCTCTGACTTGGAGAAAGGACACCCTCCTTGCTAAGGATGAGGAATGCCATGGCAGGGCCTTCCTAGTTTTCCTTAACAGATCTCTTCCTCCTTTTCCTTCCTTCTCCCTCTTCCCACTCAGTAGACCAGGCTGGCCTGGAATTCACAGAGACCTGCCCCACATCTGCCTCCTGAGTGCTGGGATTACTGTTCTTTTCTCTCATCTTTCTCTTGTCCTCCATCCTTCATTCCTCTCCCATTCTTTTCTTTCTCGTCTTGTCTCTCCTCACCTTACTCTTATCAAAAGACTCACTGGACTCCATCCTGTACAACAATGTTGCAATGTGCTCCTTACCTGGCCAGCCTCACTGAGCTTTGACTATGAGGCCCACAGTGTATCTAACTCTATGCATTTGCTATTCTTTTTAACCTCTACAAGTTCTTGCCTGTCCAGTGGTTACCATCATTATATGCATTGCACAGGTAAGACATCGAGTCCCATGAAAGGTAACTATCTGACTTAGGGTCACACAGCTAGCACACGACACAGGTGAAGGCTGTTTCCACAGTTTATATTTTAGAGTTGGAGGCATGTATGTTACTTACTGAGAGAAGTTGTCTGGATTTCTAGTGTATTTAATCTTTAATTCATATTGACTTGAGCTTTCCAAATTTGAGGGGCTATATAAGGGCCTATGAGTCGACACAGCCATCTCTGGGCTAATGAGCACCTGTGACCAACTCATCAATTTAGAAGGAAGGTCCTTGAAAACCAAGCTATCCTTTGGGCTGTCTGCATTTTACTGGTTTCCTGGCTCTACCCTAACAAGGTGCCACATTCAGGGGCCTAATACAATAGGAATTATCTTCTCACAGTTCTGTAGGCAAGACGTCTTAAACAAAAAGGTGTTGGTTGAGTTGGTTTCCTCTGGCTACTTTGAAGAAGAAACCACTTCATACCTCTTTCCTTTGGTGGCTTCAGGAAGTCCTTAATACTCCTTGACTGGCAGCTGTGTCACTTCAGTCTATCTCCAGGATGACATGGTGTACTCTCTGCATATCTCTTCATTTTCAATCTCTTTCTCTCTATTAAGATGACAAACATTGGAATTAGGACTTATTTAGATCCAGTACTGTGGAGAGCATGGGCCTATCAGCTGTAAAATTCTTGGCAATTAGGATATACACACAAGATTTGTCTTTTAAATATGCTTGGTTTATTCAGATAAACATTCCTTGTAATATTACACTAACATAAAAGTAAAACAGATATCACACCAGACGGGAAGCAGTTGTTTGGGCAAAAAATGCTGCTGTAAGGGTCCCGTGGGGAATCTTCTTCAGTGAGAGTGTTTTGGAAACTTATAGGCTAGTATTAACACAAAAGACAGAGAAGCTGTGTTCCAGGCATACAGCAGAGCGATCTTAGACACCATTCCCAAAGATCTAGTTTTTGAATCATTTCAGTAGCTTTGAGCTATCATGTCTCACAGTTTGGAGTTGATTCACTAGCACGTCAATGCCGCCTTAGGTGTAGTTCATTAGCATATCAAGGCCTGTCCTGGATTTAGCTCCTATCTGTGCTGGCCTGCCAGGGGCTTGCTTCTGAGGTTTAGGTCTTATCAGATCTACCTGATGACATCTCAGTCATGATATTATGTCAAGTCACACAAAGTGGTTTTTCATTAGTTACACAAAATAGTTTTAAAGTTATGTCCCTAACAAATACGATCTCATCTTTGATGTAAACTTCATCTTCTTTGTCCAAATAGTTATTTATTGCATAATTATAGTATAGTGCCAACACTAAGGATTTGACATTGGTGCAATGGGTGAATATAGTTCAACACCATGTTATCACATATCCAAATGTGTGTAACCACTACTGAAATCAGCACAGCGATTCTGTGACCTCGAAGATCCTCCTTGTGATGTCCCTTTGATTGTCACATCTGTTTTCTTATCCCTAAGATCTCTAGATCCTAGGATCAGTGATCTGTCCTCTATCTCTCTAATGGTTATAATTTCACCAATGTTAAATAAAAAGAATACGGCATGTGACATTAGATTATATTTTTTTCACAAAGCGCAAGGTTGCTCAGAATTATATAAATGCTTAAGTGTATTCTTTCTTCCTTTTTATTGTGGGCTCTGTTTTAGATAAGACTTTCACATTTATATTTTTGAGGAGCCTGATTCAGCATACAACATTTATTTTCTCTTGTTAGGGTCCTGATGGGTCTGATTTCAGAATCTTGCCTCTCAGAAGATGCATTTTGAATTCATAGCCAGATTAGAGGCACTGTTGTTTGATAAATTTGGTTCCCAGAAATGAGGGAACAAGGTCATGCTATTTGAAAAGAAATATTAAAAAAAAAGCAACTCTAAAGTTTCAAAAAGTGGATAATAATGTACATTCTCAAGAAGTAAGACTGCAGAGTGTTGCCCTATTCCATGTGGTGACTGTCCTTTCTCACTATCCTAGTGTGGACTGAGAAAGAGAAGGAGCAGGAAAGCTGGACTGCAGCGAATTAACTGGGGGGAGGGACACTAACTTATTACTGCTGTACCTCTTTCAGAGTGTAGGCTGAGAAGAACCTTAGTAAATGTGTATTGAGTGGATGAGCCCACGAGGGACTAAATGCAGGGACTCCAGGAGTAGGGAGAGGGTAAAAGTCACTGTGATGTATCCTCTTCCTTCTCTAATATAACCTTTGATACGTGGGCTCTTCATACCTGAACAAAATTACCTATATCCTTTGAACTGTTGAAGAAGGTCTCTTATATTCCATTTTATACATGGCTATTTCTAATTTGATGGATGGAGGAAGAGACCCCAAGGAGGTATCATGTGTTTGAATCATCCGTTTTGTACTTTGAGCTTTGGAAGGCAGAAGGCTCAAAGAGGGCTCAAGGCAGCAGGAGATTTGATCCTGGATCCCCTACTTATTGTCTTTCTGGCCTTGACCTATGATTTATTCCTGTTATCCTCTTTTAAATATGCACTGGGTATTAGATATTTCTTTAGGTGAAGTTATTATGAAGTATAAAACATATACAGGAAGAACATAGATCCCAGTACCACAATATTCATTTTCATAAAGTGACACATTCCATACTGAGAAATAGAACATTCCCCAAACTCTGAGTTTCCATCTTGCTACCTCAAAACTTATGTCTCTCTTAATTTTTAATTTTACCTACTTTTAAACTTACATGGATGAAAAAAAATACCCAGATGGCCTCTTCTGTGTTTGTTTTGCTTAATATTATGTTTATAAGATTAAACTACGCTATTGTAGTTTTATTTTATTAATTCTCCTTATTGAGTAATAGCTTGATTATGAACATATCATAATTTAATCGTTTGATTGTATCCAGTTTTAGACTTTCATAAATGAATCTCTGAACACTGGTTGCTTCTTAAGGTTTCTGATGTACAGAGATAAGCACGTAAGAGTGGATGGCCAAAAGTAGGTGATGGTCAGTTCTCAGCTTTGTAGAACCTTTCCCAAATTTTGATGTATGTATTTAATCTCACAGTGAAGCAGTTCTTGAAATAGGCTGTGGATTGTGCCCAGTTGCCAATAGCAGATAGGAGTCAACTCATATTTAAAAACTTAGAGAAGGCCTAAGAACCAATGAAGCCCAGGTACTGTGATGGGCTTCAAGATTTTTCCATTGCTTGCTCATTTAGATTGTTTCCTCTTCCTGTGATAATGAATCTCCATTGCTTTGGGAAGTTTTCTGGGTAGGTTGAATCAGCTTACAGAATATGTGCTTGTAAACACTGTCCCCCTTCAGAACTTTGATGACTTAGGAGAAGATAACTAGAAACTATGTATGCCTCCTCAAACCTACCATGACCCAGAGAAATAAGCCATGAATAGTACTTGTGAACCTTAGAGAGGACTGCCATGTCATGGACAGTCAAGCAGGGCATGTGGAGGGTTTTGTTTATTGTTTAAGTGTGGTGGATTTCAGGGCAACTAAACATTTAACTTCTTTAGAAAAGAAACTGGAAAAACAGCTATTAACCACCATGTAGTAAGAAAGACAGAGATCTCAAGTGCAAAGATTCACTTTATTCAATATCTTCCCCAAATATTAGCATGATAAAAGCCAAGGAAAGGGAGGAGGATGAGGTGGGGAGGTTTGGAGCACTGCAACAGTGGTAGGTCTCTTGTGGGGAAGTCTCCAAGACCTTAGGAGGGAAGATTAGATGGAGCTGGGAGCAGGTGGTGGCTTCAAGACCTTTGATTCTAACACTCATCCCTTTTGAAGCTCTTGGTGATGGCTGAAGTCGATGCTTTATGAGTGACCTCACAGGCATAGAGTTTATGTCGTTCATACTCCTCCTTGGTCAGTGTGAGGGTGCTGCTGAGGCTGTAGGTGCTGTCTTTGCTGTCCTGATCAGTCAGACTGTTCAGGACACCATCTCGTTTTTCACTGCCATCAATCTTCCACTTGACACTGATGTCTTTGGGATAGAAGTTGTTCATGAGGCACACGAGTGAGGCACCTCCAGTTGTTAACTGCTCAGGGGATGGTGGGAAGATGGATACAGTTGGTGCAACATCAGCCCCTGAGGAAAGAAGCACAGAAGATGGTATGAAGTAACAAGGAAGGTCTCCCTTTCAGTGCATTATGTGTGAACAGTTATGTTATAGACAGACACACAGAAAAGCACACTTTTCCCTATAGATTAGGATCAATGAAGCCAGGGTCCAGATATATATAATCTTGTTGGTTTTGAGTTATTCTCTAGTTCCTAGCTACTTCTCTAATTGAGTCTGACCCTTTGAAGCTATTCTAAGTCTTCCTTCTATTGTCTTTCTTCCCTGAAAACTACGTTCTTCTTCAGCTTCAATAGTTCCATGCTTCAGACAGAGACACCAGACCAGTTTATCTGACATCCCTGATGTTTGAGAGTCTGAACATACAAACATGTAAGGTAGGAGCAGAGGTTGGCTTTCATTTTCTCCTGCCTCTTCCAGGAATTCTCTGATATCAGCCTCTCTATGGCTTCCTTTGGGGTGGCCAAGCTAAACCTTCCTTTGATGTGGTATAGATGAGGCCTTAAGCCAGGGTCTATGTTTGGGTGGGTGTCCAGAAACATTCTGAGCACTCACCAGACCCTGGTTTAATGGTCTGTAACCACATGGGACAATTTTTAGCCACACCAGAACAGGTCAACTGTAATCTGGGCCACCTGCCTGGGAGGAACTGACAGGCTTCACTTCTGACCTTAAGCAGCTGCCAGATGGCTTCTCGGAAAGCCCCCTCTGTTGAGATGCCAACTCTTGGGTGACAGAGGTAGTAAAAATGAAAACTGAGAGTTCTTTACCAAGAAAAACAACAGAATTATGAGTAGTTTTTTTCCCCTTTAAATAAATTAATAGTTTTAAAAGGAGTTGACATCATTTTAAAGTAATTAAAAGTGGTTAAATAACTTAAATGACTCTAAAGTAGTTTCAAGAGTTTTAAAGGGTCCTTAAATAGTTACCTTTGCCTGGGGAAGGGTCAAACACAAAAACAAATTAATAAACAGTTTTCAAAATTATGGGATTCAAGTGGCTGAGTTAAACATTTTTCTATCACAGAATTAAAATATTGGGAAATATGTTTATGCTAAATTTTTATTAGTCATATTTTTGTGTGAAGAAAAATACCCTACCTAACCAGTTAAAATCACATCACAAATTTATCTTATTTTAACCAATTAATATGACTTATAATTTAATGGAGTTTAATGAGAGTTTGCTGGTTGTAAATTTTACCTCCAAAGGATTATATCATTAAGCTTTTAATATAACACTGGATAAAACAGTTTACTGCCTTTCCTAATTCCCTAACGGAAAACTAAAATAAGGGAATATAAGGATAAATGCATTTCATTTCTGAAGTCTCCAATAAGTCACCCTTTCCTTGTTTTTCTCACGTTAGTGTAGTGTCTGTCACATCTCTAGTCTCCTCAGATTAGTAGCTCTGTTCCTATCACTATGCCTCAGGAAAGTGGTCCACGCGGAGCAAAGGATGCTACCGCGATTCACGTGGCCCTTAGCGGCAGGGTGAACTCCAAGCGGCTGACATGGCCGCGAAGTCACCCGTTTGTAAAGAAGAGATTGTAGACTGTTTCAGCCCCTTGCTGGTGGCATAAAAATACAAGTGAGTAATAACTGGGGAAAGCAAAGGGCTAAGTGTCTTACAAAACAGTGGCCATTAAAACATATAATTTAAACCCAACTGTATTTCTACTATTATAATAAAAGAGATCATTTCAAATTTACATTCATGTAGAAATGAGACAAAAAACACCCCTGAGCTGTCTGTCAAGGACTAGTTCCTACAGAGTCTTTCATTTTGACATTTTGTGACAGATTTTAGACTTTAAAAATCATACCTCTTCTGGTTATTCAGTAAGCCACCGTTTCTACATGCCAAACTTTCATACTTTCAAACACTTTACTGATTTTCATTTCAGGGCATAATACTGATTTTTGTAGTCATAAAAAAAAAATAGGAGACAAAAAAGAGAAAGCAGCCTACGGCTCACTCAACTCCACGATCCCACATGTACTGCAAAGCTCAAAACAGTCTTTGTGGAAACTCAACACAAATGAATCTGCTGTTCTCAGAGCTCCAAGCCCTTCTTTCATCTGCACAGTTTTCTTCCTCTGGGTCATTCAGCTAATCTCAAAAGCTTCGCTTCCACATCCATTTCTGGAGCTGAACTTGACTTTAGCCTATTTCTATCCCGAAGTGTGCTCATTCCTCTTTTCCCCAAATCTCCCACTTAAACTTCTAGAAGACCACGCTACCTGCAGTCAGACCCAGATCTCATTAACTACTTATGTTTACTCTCCGGTCCAATCTCTTAGACGATGACCATAGTATTAATTACTTTCTCCTCAATTAAAGCCTCCTTTTTTACCCCTAGTCTCAATAGCTTGATAAACAGAAAATCTGCCACTGTATGCCAGGTCAACTGATAATGAGCCCTCTCTGTTTTCTCAAGGTTTTCTGAACTGACTTTAATTCCTAACATGAAAACCTGTGTCTTACACATAAAAAAAGATGTGAAAAATGTACTTACGTTTTATCTCCACCTTGGTCCCAGCACCGAACGTGAGCCACAGTGAGGACTCTGTCATGCCCCCCTCTACAAAAACCTGCCTGCGAAGCCAATCCAACTAGATGGGCCAAATTCAGAGGAAAGCCCAACTCTTTCTTCTCCATTCCCCTTACAAAACTGGTCTCACAAGTCTAACATGAGGTTTTCCCTCAGCTTTCACACTATTTTCTGGAGGGGGGGGTCTTCTATTGATGTATAGGTTGCCAGGAATGGCTCATTTAGCCAAAATGCCACAAATTCACATAAGTGAACCAACAAAACCAAAATGTCACAAATAATTGAGCAAAAATCTACTTACGTTTGATTTCCAATCTTGTCCCACTTCCGAACGTGAATCACAGTGATTCATGTCAAAGCCCCCCCTGTACAAAAAGCTGCCTGAAGTTGATCCAGTGAGATATGCCACGTTCAGAGAAAAACTGTTTCTTTCTCATTCCTCCCACAAATCTTACTTTTCTCCACAAATCTGATGTGAGGTCAGTCTGTTTGCTTAGCTTCTACACTAACTAGATTTTTGGTTCTCTTCTATTTAACTTTTGGGTAAAAAGAACAGTTTATCATATAAATGCCACAAATTCATACAAAGTACAAAATGGGACCAAAGCTTCACAAAAATGTTGAGCAAAAATGTACTTAGGTTTTCTTTCCAAGCTGGTCCCATCACTGAATGTGATTTACAGTGATTTACTTTAACTTCTACCTCTGTAAAAAACATCCCTTAGTAGATAACTATCCCTCTTCTCTTAATTTAGTTACTTTGGTTTAGAAAGCCTAGACATTAGCCACTGGCCAACCTCCCACGGAACAGTTTTCTCTCCTTAACACCCGATCCCAGAGTGGAATTTGTTACATCCCTGAAATCCCGTTAAGAAAAACACACAACAAAGAACAAAAAGTAACATGGTTAGACACAGTGAACAATCAGTTGAGAAAACTACTTACGTTTTATCTCCAGCTTGGTCCCAGCTCCAAACGTGTACACACACTGGTTTCCCTTCACTCATCCCCCATACAAAAACTGAGCATGGTCTTCTGAGCACCAAGCAAAGGTTTTGTCTAGAGCAGCTACCCTGCTTCTTTGAGCATTTCTGAAACTATCACTTGTTTTTAATTATTACGCTGACATTCATTCTCCAGAGAACATGTATAGCTTATTCCCAGCTTTGCTAATGGAGTTATTATGTATCTTTGCCCGGGAGAATGCCAGAATTTGTTTTCAGAGTCAGATTTTATACATCACTTTTAGACATAAAAGCCACAAGACATAGACAATGAAAGAAAGAGAGTTTGGATTCTACTTACGTTTGATTTCCAGCTTGGTGCCTCCACCGAACGTCCACCACAGTGGTAGTACTCCATTGTCTGGCTGTACAAAAACCCTCCTCACTGAAGAGGAACCGAGCACTGGGTCAGCTGCTAAGACTTAACCCCCTCTCCAAGCATGCGTGGAAGCTCTTGGGCTTCTCTGACAGAGAAATGCTAGTAGGTGAGACTTGAATTCTTAGAAGATAATATATTTCATTATTATTACATACAATACTACATATTATATCTTTTTCTTTAGCAGCATATCTCATAGGACTGCTTGTTTTTTGTTCATTGAAAAATAAAGAAAGAGGCTGGAGAGGTGGCTCAGCAGTTAATAGCACTTGCTGCTGTTCCTTAGGACCTTAGTTCCCAGCACTGTGAGCAGCTCACAACTGCCTGTAATTCCAGCTGCAAGGAATCTGACACTAGCTTCTGGCCTCTGTACCCATCAGTACATGTCATTCACTCACACATAAATAAAATAACTTTAAAAAGAAGGAAAACAAACAAATTGAATAGCCAATTCTTTGTAACTTTTCCTGGGCTGAGTAGATGGGGGAGACTTCTGCAAATTATAAACTTTATTTGATATTAACTTAGAACTCAGTAGCATTTCTTAGTTAATAATAACTAAGCCTGTCTTTCTATTTGAACTCCTTTGCTTTAATGCTGTTTCACAGAAGGTACATGAAATTATATCTATATATATACTATATATGTATCTCAAGATTCATATCCTTTGGAATTGAGTTTTGGATGACATATGAGACAACAGCAACCATCAACAAAGGAGAAAAATAAGCTTTTACTCATGAATTGGTCTGTTGTTACAGGACAGGTAAAGCTCAACTCTGATGGAGATCAACCAAGTTCATGATACCTTTGAAGTTAGTGTCCCCATAGAAACCAATTAAAGACTCTCAAAGCTTGCTTTGAGTTTCAGCTTCATTTACTACAGTCTTGTTTCGCTGGTAACCATCCATTCCCATCCTCTCCCTATCTCCCCAAACTCCTTACAATTCCACCATGGCCTCCAGCATTTACAAGGCGTCTTCTCTGCTTCTGAACACCCTGTCCTCCGTAGGGTAGCACAGAAATAGCTGTCCTTCAAGATTCAGCCCCAGGATTCTTTCTACCAGTGAGCTGGCTTTATAGATAGGTTGTTAGGCCTGTAGAACCTATTTGCTCTTAACAGCTAGTAAGATGTTTGCTATTTCATTAGCCAGGTTTTTGGGAATTCTGGTCCATTATATTTAATTGACAAGCATCCATCAGACATTTGGAGAATAAATGAAAAAAAAAGCAATAAAAAGTCAATATTATAGATCAGTGATAGCAAACTGCAATAGACAAAAGGTTAGTACTGACCACTACAACAATCGACTTTCTTAAAGAAATTGCAACTCTAACCAAGATTAGAGAGGCCTATTTGTTTATGTTACTAGGGGTTTTGTTACTCTGGAATGATGGATTCTACATGTGTTTCACCAGAAGATGGAGAAAGAAAAGAATCAAATTGGAAATAGAAAGAAAAGAAAAATAGTCAATAAAAATTAACTATGTAAAATAGCTGATGATTTCAACCAACATAAATCCTAAAGAGAATGAGAAGTGTTTTTTTTTTCTGTAGTTATGGAAGCGATATCAACCATAAAAGTTGACATTTGTTGAGAACTTATAAAATGCCAGACATCATATATGGCTCATTATATTTAGCTACCCATAAGACTCTATGAGCTAGGAATTAATATTGTATGCCCATGACATTGAAGAAGAAAGCTTAGACCTAAATCTGCTGTTTATGCACTTAGTGCACACATATCAGAGTAGATGGCAGGGACAAAATCACCTGATAGGAGCAGCATGTATGTGAGAGAGAAAACACTGGAGTAGGAGGAAGGAAAACCCCTTAGGCCATCGTGGGGTGGGAAATGAGGGCTGAGCGTGCCCAGATGTCTGTAGAGACTGTATTGTTTTGAAAAGGTGAAAAGAATAGAAACACCAAATATCCATTGATAGGAATTTGGGTAAGCTGATCAATGTAGAAGACAAGGAACACAGATCAGTTAATAAAAGGAAACTAAGTTTCTGGATATTTTAATGAAAATATGGGGGCACTGGATACTACAAACAGTCTGACTGTAAAGCAAAGGCTGTAGTACAGGCTTCTTCTAGAAGACTGCACAAGCTGTGCCTAGAGGTTTCCCCGGGGCAGCGCAGGGGAACTAAGGACACAGTCCATCCTCCTGTCTATTATATATATGCCTTCACATTGCATATTGGTCGATTGTTATATTTGTTTATTTTATAATAGTTCACTTTCTACATCCATTTTATAGTTGTCAGAAACTATTTTAAATTACAACTTAAAATGTGTGCAGAGAGTACACCACAGAAAAATGTAAATTCTGAGGTTACATTTTTCTTTTCCTCAAAAAAAATTTTTTTTAAAAATATCTTTAAAAAGAGTTCAAAAACAGTAAAAAGCCTCTCTGGTTCTGCATAGGAGACAATTTTTTTCCAAACAGAGAATAGGGGACTGTAACATGGGAGTGGACTGCATGAGCTGGCAGCATAAGAGAAACATGTCGCACTAAACAAGATCTAGTTTGATCTAGATCATTATAAAGCCATGTTTGGTCACAGGGTGGTGGCTGATGGGTATGGGATTGGGATCTCTACTCTAGAATTGGTTGAAACCTTTAACATGGAATTCATTATTTGCAGGCAAAAGATGTGTCAGGAACATTGATGAGGCTCTGCTGGGATCCATGATCCTATACAGTGTCTATGTTGGGCATTGATTGGTCTATTGAGGAAAGCCTAGGTATCAATAAGACAACCTGTGTGGTTCCTGGACTTAACGCACTAGGGTAACGGGAATAGAACTCTGGGGGGAGCATTTCAGTAAACTCATCCTTAATGCTGTATCCCAATTCTCCCTCACCAAAGTCAAATAAATCCTCAGGGTAATTTTTGACCTGTTTGTGGAGAGAAAGTGAGATGGGGAAAAGGAGGGAGAGGGAAAGGGAACCAGTAAGCATAAAAACACATCTTTAAATTATCCCAAACACAATTCACAAGCTATATTAGTAACATCCTTAGGTATAACAATTCCAGAAACATGTTTTTTTTGTTGTTGTCATTATTAAGTAATTTTTCCATCATTAAACAGTCTTTTAAGGGAGGTTTTTTTTTTCATATTAGTAACAGAGAGGATTATCCAGCATGTCAGAAACACCAATTTTGTTCTCTGCAAAATTTGAGGGATGTTGGCTTCCCTACCTGGCACTGGAATATTCTTGTCTGAGAGCTGCCTTGAAGTCTCTGGTCCAATATTTTTCTTCCCAGTTTATCAGTCACAACGGAGTCCTAGTCAGTTCTTGCTTCAGATGGACTTGTCTTTGGGTAGTAAGTTACCATCGTAAGAGATAAGCTGGTCATCTTGGTCAGGAAGGAGGGAGACAAAGGAGGTCACTTGAGGATGAGGTGCTTCCTTATGCCTGTTTCCACTTGTCCCTGAAGAAAGGCACGTGGGCACAAGTCAAGTCCTTCCCTGCCTGTGCATGTGTGCATGTCACAACATGGCACAAAAGTCTGGTCCCAGTCTGGAAAATGAAGATGTGTTTCTTGATTTCAGAAGGACATTAGGCTACAGCCATTTTACTTCACATGAAAGAGAAACAGTAAGTGGGCCAGGGTTTACTAACCTCGGAGGGGCTAAGCCACTGAAATTTACATATTAGCTGCTGTGGGTTCCGGCTTATTCTTTAAGTGTTATAAACCTAATTCTGAGCTCTCTGCCTTCCCCCATGTGTCTACCACTGACATATTGTGTTTGGTTGTCTTTGCCATTCCAGTTTTGTTTCCAAGGTGATGTGACTTGGCATATATATATGTTATATTTGAATGGCCTTCTTTGAATAGCTCATTGAGGAAGAAGATGGTAAGCTAGCTGGTTTGAGGATGTTTTGTCTTGCTAATAGACTTGTAAGGTTATGTGTGCTAAGTAGAGGAAGTTAAACATGAAGATTAATCTACAGGGAGCTCTAGCAGTAGTCACTGGATAGAACGAAAATACAGTTACATGCATCCCTAATGTAAGAGACAAGATCTGTACATAAGCCTACTAACTTAAGTGATATTTCCAGGCAGGAATAAGGTATGGAGTCTAACTGCATCAAGATGTTCCAGAGAGGGCTGTGGAACCCACCAGAGGAACACTTCTGTTCACATGCATGCTCTGGGCAGCCAAGGGTTGGGTGTGTAACTACTGGCAGTGAAGCCTGGGAACTGAAGAAATTGAAGAAGAATGTAGAGATTGGCTGAGGTCTATGGACCCACCGGGCTATAACCTCATCTCCCTGCCTCCACCTCTGCTTGTACCTGTACTTTCAGTATCCACTTTCCACTTTCACACTGCATATCACCTCCCCTCCCCTCTTCTTTTAGAGCACTTTTATTTACTTCGGTGGGTCACGGTCTCCAGGCTCCTGACCCCTATCTAAACTCCCACATAAATACTCATATACAGAAATTAGAAGCTGGGATCTGCTTATGAAAGAGAATTTTCCCCCAGTTCTACTTATTTTACTATCTTACTATATGACTGGATAGAACCCATAGTGTGGACGTCAGGCTGATCTTACTTCTTAGGTTCTGTGTCTAGAACATCAGTAACATGGATGCATAAGGATCTCTAGCAGGATATAGTCCTTTGGACACATGTCCAGGAGTGATATAAATAGGTCTTATGGTAGTTCTGAGTTTAATCTTTAAAGAAAACTTATACTTATTTCCATGGTGGCCACACCAGCTTACATTCACACCACCAGGGAATGACAACTCCTCTTTTCCTTCATCCTTGTCAGCATTCACTGTCACTTCTTTTCTTTTAAAAACTTTTAATTGATTTTTTTTTTGTGAGTTTCACATCATACAACCTAGTCCCACTAATCTCCCTTTACCCTCATATCTGCCCTTTGCCCTTGCAACCTCTCCCTTCCTACACACGCACACGCACACATACACACACAGAGAGAGAGAGAGAGAGAGAGAGAGAGAGAGAGAGAGAGAGAGAGAGAGAGAG
>NW_021604591.1:15306830-15326149 GCF_004785775.1 Grammomys surdaster
AGAAGAAGAAGAAGAAGAAGAAGAAGAAGAAGAAGAAGAAGAAGAAGAAGAAGACGACATCTCATCATGGAAGCTGTAGTGTGTCACAGTGTGTTCTAAAGTACATCTCTCTGTCCACACATCTTCACTTGCTTTCCTGACTACTGAAGGTGTCGATGGGGGTGGGGGGTGGGCAGAGGGGAGAGGACATCACCTGTGTACACACACCACCTTGTAGCAGATTTGTGGTGGGCCCAGCTCTTGGTGCTGGCTCATCTGTGCCTTCACCACCAAGGTCAACTCCGCTGTGCTGTCCAGGTGAGGTACAGGGCCCAGACTCTGGAGTGCTGCAGCTGGTAAGGGGCAGGGTTAGCCCTCAGCGCTCATGACCCTGTGGCAGCTTTTCTGACTGCTGAGATGGCGTGGGGTGGGAAGGGGCATCACCCCTGCAAAGCAGAAGAGTGGAGGGGTCAACTCTCCCACACTCATGCCTTGGGGTTTGTTTACCTGACACTAGGACCAGCTCCACTGTGCTACCTGGGCGAGGTACAGGGCCTGATCTCCCAAGTGCTGCCATGGTGAGAGGTAGGGCTATGTCTTTAGAGAACTGCAGCCAGTGAGGGGCAGGAACAGTTCTGCACAGCCCCTGGGCATTCATGACGACCTAAGTGGCTGCTCAGACCAGGGACACCCCATGCTCTCTGGTGGTAATGTGAGCCTCGGATACCAACCCTGCTCCTTCGCTGCCTGCATAGCCTCAGACCCAGACAGGACCCTTAGCAGAAGCTGAGGCTGGGATCTCACCACAGCCTCACAATAGGCTGCTGTCAAGCTGCTCCATTTCTTTCTCTCCCATCTGTCCACCACACACTCATGCATTGTGGTGGCTCCTGATGAAGGTGGGCCCCTAGGTGACATTCTCTGTGCTGTGTGGCATGGTGGGAAGTGGTGTTTTTGGCCTCCTGTGCCATGTACCTGAGGGAGGATCTGTGGGTGGCATGGCTGTCTTCAGGTCTCCGTCTTTCTCCTCCTGTGCTGTGCTAGGTAGTGGTAGGCAGGCCCCTGTGTGTCTAGGACCCTCCCATGCTGTAGACTGGAGGGTCTACAAAACATGTCACAACTCAGGTCTTTGTCTTCCTTCTCCTGCGCTGCAATGCCTGGATTTAATTTGATTTTTATGAGTTCTAGGCATAAAACAGTTTAGGCCACCAAGCCAGACATGAAGCTAGGACTTGAACAAGCTAGGTCCCTGAATAAAGAACTGCCATCTGCTCTGCCCCGACTGATATAAGAATACTACCACCATCAAGGTATCTCTTTGCCCATTGCTGGGGGTGTCAGTTGTTTTCTTAAAGATAGCCATACTGACTAGTTTGAGATATATACTATTATTTTTTTATCTGCAATTCCCTGATGATAAAATATTTTTGGCCATCTATATTTCTTTATTCAGTCTGTTATCTCACTTATTGATTGGAAGTTTTATACTTTTGGTGTTTAATTTTTGCAGTTCTTTATATATTCTAGGAGCCAATCTCTTGTTAAAGTATAATTGGCAATTTTTTTCATTCTGTAGGTGGACTATCATTAGTCGATGGTTTCTTTTACTGTGAAGAAGCCATTTAGTTTTAGTTTATCTCGCTTGTCAATTCTTGAGGATATTTCCAGTGTTATGGAGGTTCTATTCAGAAAGTTCTTGCTTTGAAGAACTTACACTTCTTCAAAGTTATTTTCTTTTTTTTTTACACTTCAAAAGTTATTTTTCCTATGCAGTTTCAACTTTTCAGGTTTTAAATCAAAGCTTTTGACCCAGCTTTGAATTAATTCTTGTTCAGGATGACAGATAATGGATCCAGTGTAGTCCTTGTGGATGTCTAATTTGCAACTTGTTTTTTTCTAATGCATGTTTATGTTTTTGACACATTTGTCAGAAATGATCTGTCCACAGAAGTGTAGGTTATGGGTCCTCTTCCAGTTCATTGATCTACATGTCTGTTTCCGTGGACGCACCATGCTGTCTTTGTCATTACGTCTCTGTGGGATAGCGTGAGGTCCGCTGATGTGATGGCTCTGCAGGGTTTGTCCTGCTTAGTCTATTCATGGTCTTTTGTGTTTTTATATAAGCTTAGTATTATTTTTTTAGTTTGTAAAGAATGTCATTAGAATTGTGATGAAGAGAGTATTAAATCTGTAGATTGTGTTTGTTAGTCCAACATTTCACACATTATCTCTGCCAATCCAGGACATAGATCCTCTCATGAAATCCATTCTTTCCAGTGCCTTTTTGATGGGGGTGTCCTTCTTCTTTCTCTATAAAGTATTTTAAAAACTATCTTCTGTAATATTGTCTTGGCAGTCATGAACTCACTTATAGGTTGCTTGTCACACAAGTAACTTTGTTATCAGTTTAAAAAGAATGACGACAGTAGATATGTCAGTCTTGGTTACTTGTTATTTACTTTCGGGATTGAAGCGTATCATTTCGTGCTTTCCTGGCTTTTAGGACTGCAGATGAGAGGCTTTACGTATTCTGGAATCTGTGTCCTGTGGATGAGTTGGTGTTCCCCCTTACAGTTCCTAATATTTGTTATTTGTTCTTTGCTTAACATTTTTTATTTTCTGATTATAAAATGGAGTGAAGAGGATTTTCTCTTGTGCAGTCTACTCAAAGTTCTGAATTCCCTTTGTATTTCAACGTCTGTTTCTTTTTCTTTTTCTAGACTTGGGAAATAGGAAAGATAGGGGGAAAAAGACTTACCAATAATGAAAATGTTTACATCCAACAATTAGAAGAGAAAAAGGTAAAACTTAAGAAAAATATAAAACAATTGTAAGTATCAAATATTTGTGTGTGTGTGTGTGTGTGTGTGTAAGAAACACGGGGAAACAAGAAACTAAGGGAAAAAACTGCCCTAAACTGTAAAAATACATGAACAAAATTAAATGACTGTATGAAGAGAAATAACAAATAAAAAAATATATATATATTAAAAAAACCCAAATACATACAGTAAAAATCCTGCTACGTGAATATTGTGGGGGAAGAAAGAACCTCACAGAAGAAGCAATAGAAAGGAAGACGTGAGGCTGTGTTGGAGCAGCTTCTTCAGAAAAGCATACTCATGGAGGAAGAGGGTTCGGTGAACTTGTGGGCTCATGTTTCCGTTTTTTGTTTTTGCTGAGTCTGTATTGTTTCTCTAGTTAGTATCAGAGGGCTTTCCTTGCTGCTGACTAGGGACCTCTGCTGGCCACATTGAGCTTTGCAGTCTGTCTTTCACCCTCCCAAGAGGGTGCCCATGAGGTGTTTTTATCCACGGCTGATCCCCATGCCAGAGGGTTCCGCATCTGTATTTTAGGATGTGAGAGCTCTGTGCCTGTCTTGATGGTGGCACTGCTCTGCTTTGGTAAGGTTTTCTTTCAGGAGTAGCTTTTTGTTCCCCTTTCCTCTCTAAGGAGGTGTAAGCTGGAGGCAGCATTTAGTTGATTTCTTTGGCACATTTCCCTTCTGCCCCCTTCTTTTCAAGTATTCATTCACTTTTAAAATGAACTTCTGAAATTCTTCCTCTACTTCTCACTGTGGGAAAAAGTTCATTTTGTCCCCTGATTCACCTTTCTCAGCTCACATAGAGGCAGTCTTCTATTTTATCCATGTGAATTAAAGTCCTCATCTCCCCTGCAGCTCCCTCCACAAGAACCTGCACCTTATACTGATCACTCTACAAAGGCTGAATCATCGAGTAGAACCCTGACACCATTATTGTACTTGCAGACAGGAGCCTGGCATGGCTGTCCTCTGAGAGGCTCTACCAACAGATGACTGAGACAGAAGCAGATACTTACAGCCAACCATTGGACTGAGGTTGGGACTCCTATGGACGAATTAGCGGAAGGATTGAAGGAAAGGAAGGAACGGAAACTCCATAGGAAGATGAACAGTGTCAACTAACCCAGACCCCTGAGAGCACCCAGAGAGAAAGCCAGCGACCAAAGAGCATACATGGGCTGGTCTGAGGCCCCTGGCACATACGTAGCAGAGGACTGCCTTGCCTTCTCAGTGGGAGAGGATGTGCCTAATCCTGTAGATACTTGATGCCTGAGGGAAGCGGGATGCCTGGGGCAGGGGCACCTTCTCAGAGGTGAAGGGGAGGAAGATTAGGGGAAGAAATCTACAAGAGGAGGCTGGGAGGAGGGCAACATTTGGGAATAATAATAATAATAATAATAATAATAATAATAATAATGATAGAGGTGGAAACAATGCAGACCCGGAGCCAAGTTGTCTTTAACTCCCTCAAGTGGCCAGTTACTGCTACTTGAGGCATTTACTGCCTTCTGTGACCTAACATCTTGTTATTAGGTAAATCCTTTGGAATATATGAACAGATCCCAGCTCATCCACCAACTTGAGCTGTTGGATGCACAGCATCCTCATGTCAAACGCTGTGAATGCCAGATAGCATCTGGGGCCTGTAGCAGAGGTTTCCGATTTCTCTCTAACCTGCACTCTTGTGCCCATCAATAAATTTAAAAAGTACCTTACGGTCTCCTTTTTTTCTGTTACTGTAAAGCTTTTGAAAATTTTACCTTGTTGGAATGTAAGGTAACCAAATCCAGGAAATCCCAGTGCCAGAAGTGATATACCATGCTGTATGTTGGTCATTGAGGTCCATAAGGTCCCCCAAACAATATAGGCAATTACCATAGCTAATTTCAAGATGCTAAGACCCCATTTCTGAATACACTACGCTCTTTGGTCATAGGACATGGAAACATCAAGCTGGAACTGTTTGGAGGCTTCCTTTCAGCTGGGTAGATTTCACAGTGCCAGAAGATGGTATGCAGTCTTCTGGGTGAGGGCACTCATCGGTAGTTGTATTCAGCTATAGACCCTGTGCCCTATACAATCTACCCAGTGGCAGGTAAGCTATGCCCACTGGAGCAATAGTGGTATGGCTAGTATGGGAGTAACCAACCATTTTCTGATTGGGTTTAAGGTCCACTCCACAGTACTCACCCCTGCTAGTGTAAACCTGGTTAAAGGCTCATGGTGGTGTGGTTATGGGCCTCAGTGGGAAACTTACTGCTTTTGTTTCACTAAATGGATGTGATGTGTCATTTGAATGACTTTGTATAATTAGGTTGAAACCTATAGATTGGTGTTGCTCAGACCTCCCCTTTTTGTGTGTTTTTTATTGCAGAGACTCATAACTGGTCAAAGCACTGGAAATAGGGGGATGATTGAGTGCTCAGTTATCAATGGTTCATTTATGCCATCACCATACAAGGTTCATTGTGGAAGAAGGTGTAGGAAAAACGTAGAGTTGGAGGAAGGAAAGGGGTTTCGTGGACCAACCTTGGGAACCAGATACGGCTGTTGTATTTATGAACTCAGAACAGCTTGATTACTTGCCCACAACCAGAAGATCTGACCTGTCAATATCCCATCATGGGCAGAGGAGGGGCTTATGCGGCTCTTCTCTTCCTTTAGGATTTACAGTCAGTTAAGGTTCTCTAGCTAGGTTAGTTGGGGCTTATAAGCTCCCCACCCTTTCCTAAAGAGCTTTTGGTTGTTAATAGTTTCTAGGGGAGGGGACAAAAGTTTCTTTAGTGATACAGCCATTACTAAGCTGCTCATGGTTTGTTAAGTAACCCCTAACTCAAGTTTATGTAAGTTACCTCAGCTAAACTCAATAGGTTATCAAAAAGTGTGTGTGTGGGTTGTGGGGAGATGGTTTAGTGGTCAAGAACACTTGCTGCTCTTGCAGAGGACCTGAGTTTGATTTCCGGCACTCACAACAGGTAAGTCACACCTGTTTGTAACTCCAGGTCCAGGAAATTGGACACATTCTCATGGTCCGTACACAGACACACACTCATACACATAAATAAAAATAAACCTTAAAAACAGACACAAAGCTAGCAGGTGGTGCAGTTGGGAAGGAGTGTGAGGGAGGTAAGAGAAGGTAGTGGGTATTGAATATGATTAAAATACAGGATATATGTGTAATCACACATGTCAAACGCGATCTGTGTGGGGGTTGCTGAGGGCAGTGGATAGTGGAGATGAGTAAAACAGTCATATTAGGAGACCCATTACTTATGGGATCACTGAGGCAGGAGTTATGTATTCTTAATGCATTGTTAAATCACCATGAATGACAACTTTATTGTAAACATGTCTCTTAATGTTAATTTTCCTGATTTGGATAATAAATTAAGAACTGCTTCATCCTATGGAGCTATGTATGGCCTTGAGTGAACAAATATCAGTCAAGAAGGCAGTCTGGAGGTGAGTGACTTCATTTGCCTGAGGGACTGATGTGATTGGGGCAGGTGCAGCCCTTCATGCTTGGTGAGAATATTGCTCTTCATTGGTGTGACATACTGCCCTGTGCACATACCCTGGACACACCTCCACTCTGGCTATATAAGCGCTCTGCTTGGTTCACACTGCAAGTTAGCCTTGAGATACCAGCTAGACATTGCCCTCTGGTGCTGAAGCACTTGTTGCAATAAAAGGCCCGGTCTTGCCTATTTTTTTTTTGTTTTTGTTTTTTTATCATTAGTAGAGTGAGTTGAGCTGGTAACATGAGGAAAGGAAGGAAGCAGGGGCAGTGAAGGCAGTGTTATTAGTGAAGGAAGTGTTCCTGGTGACATTGGCAGTGACATCAAAAGGCTGGGACAGACATGACGAGGAGCAGAGGCAACAGAGACGAGGAGGCCTGTCAAGAGCTGAAGACAAGAAACTTCTGGCCCTGGTACTGGGAGATTTCTAAGGATCTGTCAAAGGGCCAAGGTCTCAGATACCCCAGACTGAAGAGCTGCAACACTTGTCACTGCAGGAATGTGGTTCCAAGAGGAATCTTAGGACTGCGTGCTGCAAGCATTCATTGCTGAGGATTAAGAGAGTTGCCAAGTGCTAGGGCTGCTGATGCTTAAAGCCCAGAGCAATAGTCCTTTGCTGATGCTTAAAGCCCAGAGCAATAGTCCTTTAACCTGAGTACTTTAAACCATCTCTTTGGCTTTTTAAAAGGAATATATATATATATATATAATCTCTGCCACAGCCTTTTGATGTCACTGCTGATGTCACCAGGGATGCTTCCATCACTGCCCCTGCTTCCTTCCTTTCCTCATGTTATCAGCTCAACTCACTCTACTAATGATAAAAAACAAAAATAGGCAGGACCGGGCCTTTTATTGCAACTAGTGCTTCAACACCAGAGGGCAACGTCTAGCTGGTATCTCAAGGTTGTCTTGCAGTGTGAGCCAAGCAGAGTGCATCTGCTACATACATACATACATACATACACACACGCACACACAAACACACATATATATGGTGTGCACAAACACACATACACACACGCGCACACACACACAAACACACATATATATGGTGTGCATATGTGCATGTGTGTGTGTATGCATGTGAGCAGAGTGCTTGAAGAGGCCAGAAGAGAGGTTTAGGTCCCTTGGAGATGAAGTTACAGGCTGTTGTATGTAACTGCCTATGAGCTGCCTGATGTGGGTGCTAACTGAACTTACATCCTCTGCAAAAGCAGGGCACATCTTAACTACTGAGTCATCTCTCCCCAGCCATCGTGCTGGATTTCAAAACCTGGAACACTAGCCCTCTATCTCTCAGGACTTGGAGTTGTAAGCTTCTGGGACTCCCTCCAAGCCCAGACTTTTGGAACTCCAAGGCCTGGGACTAGTGACCAAGGCCTGGGACTAGTGACCAAGGCCTGGGACTAGTGACCAAAGCCTGGGACTAGTGACCAAGGCCTGGGACTAGTGACCAAGGCCTGGGACTAGTGACCAAGGGGAGCTTTACTCCTTATCTTGGCAGGACAGAAGAACCATGACAAGCCATCTGATAACAGTAAAAGGTGGGACAATGTTAATTTGTAAAATTGAAGTTAGTTATACAATTTGTGTCTCTGAAGTTGTAGAAACATTGTTTAGATATCAAAAATGAAAGCAAAGAAAAGGAAATGGTCTCACAGTGCCACCAGACAGCTCACTGCCTGAGCACATCAGGGTGCAGAAGCTGTGTCAGCAGGTGGCAGTGTTGTATAGGCGGTGAGCCTACAGAAGCCTGGTCATGGCTCACTGAGCTGGCCTGCAAACAAAAGCAGTGATCTGAATCTAGTCAGGTCTCTACTTCTATAATGGGATCAGATTGTTGTTTTAAGAAAATGTTTCCTCCCCACTCCTTCCCCCCCACCCCCCAACTAGCCACCCCCACCCTCCCCCACTCCCCAACCCCCCACCCACGTGGATAAGTATCTATATATGTACATTATATGCTTTCTTCCTATCTGAACGTTATTTTCTTCTCATACTATTTCTAATACGTATGAATAGGTGTGGCACAGAGAAACAGTGTGCAGAAGCTGTGTCAGCAGATGGCAGTGCTGTATAGGTGTTGAGCCTACAGAAGCCTGGTCATGGCTCACTGAGCTGGCCTGCAAACAAAAGCAGTGATCTGAATCTGGTCAGGTCCCCACCCCAGTAATGGAATCAGACTGTTGTTTTTAGAAAATCTGTCTCTCTTCCCTTCCCCTATCTCTCTGTCACACATGTATGACTATTACCCCCTCCCCTGCCCCCACATACGCACACAGTTTCCACCTATCAGAACATTGTGGTTTGTTTTTTTTTCTTTTTGTTTTTGACTTTTCAGACTTTATTTCTAGTTTGTATGGACAGTTTCAGCACAGAGGAAACAACAATAAAAGCCAGCCAATATGCCAGTAATCAGGCTTTTAATTATATTGAAAATAAATAATCCTCTTTAACAAATCAACAGTAGGTGATGCTTCATTGATGATAAACTGTCTCATTAATACAGCTGTTTTGAACATAGGTTATCTGAAATAGATATTTGAATGCAATGGAATTTGATGCATGAAGAAACAGTATAGATAGACCTTGTAATCTGGTCAGTCCATGATCTATGGTAGGGCCCTTTCTTGTGTGGTTGCAAATCAAATATTTATGCTTCCTAAGCCCTTGGTTTAGATACATATATCCAAACGGCTATGAAACAGGCGTGGTGAGTTGGCTTAGCTGATGAAGGCATCTGCCACTGAGACTGATGGCCTGAGTTCAGTCTCTGGGACCCACATAATGGAAAGAGAATCAACACATACAAGGTGTCCTTTGACTCCACTTCTTTGTCATAGCATGCAGTCCCTGCCGCCACGCACACAAACAATAAAGAAATAGACATATGCAGTACAGAGCTTTGAAAAGCCCATAATGTGAGTATATTTATAAAATACTTAAGCTAGGTAAATGAGTATATCTGAAAGTACTTAAGCTGGGTAGTGTCAGCACCAGGGAGGTGGAGGCAAGTGGATCAAGACTTTGAGGCCCTGCCTCAAACAACAAATGAACAAATGTAAATCCTGTCCCTCTGTAAGATGCCTGATTTGCATATAACCTGTGTGAAGCCTGGTGTTTACTTGAAACAATTTATAGACTGTTTAAAAATATAAAACTCAGGCTAGACACAGTGGTGTATGTCTTGGATCCTAGCACTTGGAAGGCAGAGGCAGGAGGATGTATGTGAATTCAAGACTAGCCTTGTCTACATAGCAAGCTCCTGCACCGTGGACTGCATGGAGAGTCTAAAGAAGAAAAATACAAGAAAAACCAAAGTCCAAAACAAATGCCTTGCAAAAACTTGTAAATGCAGTGGTGTCTGGGGAACAATGGCAAGGAAAACAGCCATATGTATCCAGCATAGATGCAATTAAAGAATCTTTTTGGATGCTCCTCCACCTACCCGCCCACTCCCACCTCACTCCTCTAGCATCCTCCTTCTCTGGGCCATCAAGCCTCCACGGGACCAAGCATATTCCTTCCCTGACACTGAGGCCAGACAAGGAAGTCCTTTGTTGCAAATGTATTAGGAGGGGCAATGGACCAGCCCATGTGTACTCTTTGGTTGGTGGCTTAGTTCCTGGGAGCTCTAAAGGGTCTGGTTGGTTGATACTGTTGTTCTTCCTATAGGATTGCAAATTCCTTCAGCTCCTTCAGCCCTTCCTCTTAGGGAAGGGGAACAACATTTGAAATGTAAATAAATAAAATAATTAATAAAAAATACAGTCGAACAGGTGAAGAAAATGA
The DNA here is from genome assembly GCF_004785775.1 of Grammomys surdaster. Classification (NCBI taxonomy): domain Eukaryota; kingdom Metazoa; phylum Chordata; class Mammalia; order Rodentia; family Muridae; genus Grammomys; species Grammomys surdaster. The sequence goes on from NW_021604591.1 coordinate 15,316,950, forward strand.
ATAAAATACTTCAAGTCCTGAAAACGTAAAGAAATAGAAGAAATAAAGAAAACACAAACTGAAAAAAATAAAAGAATCTTGTTGGAGCTGGGGTACTGCTTAGTGGGAAGTGTGTATGCACATCTACATGTGCACACATACACATTTCTAAATAACTTTCATTTAAGGTTGGTTGAATTGCAGATGGGAAACACACTAATATAGAGGCCCAAGTTAACTCTCCCTCTGCTTGTTTCACAAATATGTGGATACCCACACAATTCTTTGAATATGGAGAGGTTGAGCTGGTGCTTACATAGAACTGGAATTCCCCATTATGTTCTAGTGTCTTTGGTATGGAAAGGTACTCTGCAGACTATCAAAAGAGAAACATAAATACCAGCCCAGCCATACACCCTTTGATCTACAAATCCATGCTCCCTATAAGATGTGTTAGGGCAATGATGGCACAAAGCTTGTGGGAGTAACCATCCAATGTCTGATTTGATTTAAGGCTTGTTCTACAAGATTGAACCCATATATGACACTGCTTAAGTTACCAAGAACCAGAGACTAGATAGTTCAGAGACCTAGGGCAGAACCAAACACTACTGCTCTAAAAAAAGTGACAATAGCATGACTGCTAATGATATTCTCTTAATAGCATAGATCAGTGCCTTATTCAGCCATCTTCAGAGAGGCTTCCTCCTTCAGCAGATGGTACAAACACGGAGACCTACGGGGAAAGAGAAAGAGAGAGATATCTCAGAACATGCTGCTCCAAATGAGATGTCTCCATCAAACCCCTATCTAAGGTATATTAGACACAATGACAGCACAAAGTCTGAGAATGATTATCTGTGTTTTATTTGTTGCTGAACAGAAATAATTAGTAATAAAAATTAACAATATATCAGCTGTCATTTTGACTAATCTGATAAGAGGGCACCTTTATTGAGGAATTGTATTTATTAGATTAGCCTTCGGACTTGTCTGCAGGGCAATTTATCAATTGCTACTTCATATAAGAGGGCCCAGCCCACTGTGGGTTGTTGCCAACCCTAAGGAGATGAGTCTGGGCTGTAGAAGAAAGGTAACTGAATGTGAGCCCAGAGTAAGTCTGTAGGCAATATTTCTTCATAGTCTCTACTTTAGTTTCAGCCAACTTGCTTTTGGTTAGTGTTTTATCTCAGCATCAGAAAGCAAACTAGAGCCGGGCAGTGGTGGCACACACCTTTAATCCCAGCACTTGAGAGGCAGAGACAGGTGGATTTCTGAGAAATCCACAGTGGTCTACACAGTGAGTTCCAGGACAGCCAGGGCTACAGAGAGAAACCCTGTCTCAAAAAACCAAACCAAAAAAAAAAAAAAAAGCAAGCTAGAATAGAAACCAAATATGAAATAATCATTACTATTAAGATCAGTAAACCAGGATCTGCAAGCTGTAGAAAATGAAAGAAAGATAATTGGACCAAAAAAAAAAAAAAACCCTAAACTTCTCAAAGAGACAGTTGCAAATGCCTTAACAATAACATGCCAAAAAATTGAACAGATATCTACCTTTGGATATGTGTTTATATTAATACCAAATATATAGACTAGGACAACAGAACTATATTTGCACAAATGATCTGTGTTAAATGGTGCAGTGTCTTGGCCAAACACTTTGCCAGTTTCTTTTTTGTTTTCTTTTTTTTTTTTTTGGTTTGGTTTTTCGAGACAGGGTTTCTCTGTGTAACCCTAGCTGTCCTGGAACTCACTGTGTAGACCAGGCTAGCCTCAAACTCTCGAACTCAGAAATCTGCCTGCCACTGCCTCCCAAGTGCTGGGATTAAAGGTGTGCGCCACCACCGCTCGGCTGCCAGTTTCTTTTAAAGATAAGCATAATTTATGACCCTGCAGTCTTCTACTATGTGTTTAACCATGAAAAGTGAAACCCTATTTTTATACAAAACCTGTACTTAAATGTATAAACATTCATCATTACTGAGACAGGGCCTTGCTGTATAGCAGTGCCTGGCTCAGGGCTCACTATGTAGACTATCTCTGTCCCCATTAATGCAGGGATTACAGGGATGTGCCACTATTCTGACAACATTATTACTAACAGACCCAAACTTTAAACAGTCACATGTCCTTGAACTAGTGATTAAAAAAAGAAAGCTTGGGACTGTCCAACAATCGAATAACGCTAACATCAAACAGTATACTACCAACATCTAAAATGACATTGGTGACTGTCTTAGTGTGCTGTGCTGGGGAAATGAAGCTGGCCTCAAAGCCTGCACATTAGCTGTGTGTCACAGTTTATGCTTAGAATCTCAGCTACCTTGGACACTAAGACACAGACAGGAAAATTGTTAATTTTGAGGTTAGCCTGGGCAAGTGGAGAGACTCTTTTCTCAAAACGAACGAACGAACGAACGAACGAACGAACGAACCAACCAACCAACCAACCAACTATCCAACCAACCAACCAACCAACCAACCAGTAAAAATAAAATCCCCAAATATAGCTACATATGATAGGTTCTATCCATAAAACTTTCTGGAAAAGCAAACTCTAGGATCATGAAAGGCTCCAGAGCTGGCATGGAGATGGTTATGGATTATATCTTGAATACAGTTGTAAATACACAGCTGTATAGTTCCCCAAACATATAGAATTATATACTTTACAAGGTGGCTTATTTATGGCTGGAGGTGCATACCTTTGACCCCAACTCTTGGGAAACTTAGGAAGGAGAATGCAAATTTGAAGTCAGCCTGGCTTACAAATTAGTATCCTAACTGATCTCTCCCTTACCCCTTCAAAAAAGAAGAGACAAAAGTAATTGTCATTGAATATAAAATTGAGCTCTGGAGACCAATTCAAAGAAGATAATATGTCAAGTTACAAATTTATTTGGGAGGATTTCCAGTTTCCAGGATTATTAGAGGCCTTCTAAGTATGAGATTGGAAGATAATTGGTATCTTGGGACATTGCATGAGAGCTGCTCAGTGGGGAGTTGAAAAATATTCTAAGTAATAATGTTATGGGGTTCCTGACCACTGGGAAAAGACTATAGACTCAATCCAGTTATAATTAAAATTTTTATTGATTATTGTTAGCAGGATAACAATCTCTGAGCCAAAATTGATATTTCTCTGTGAAGGAGGATGAGGGAAGGATTTTTAAAACTGAAAAACCACAAGACAACCTTGAGTATCTGCACAAGCAAGTCAGGAGTTTTTATACTCTGCCAAGATAAGGCAACTTCAAAATAGCCCTTGATTGTATGGAGGTTAGAGAGGCCAAAAAGCGGTTAATTTTATGTTAACAAGTAGACGGTCATGGCTGTGCATTTCTGAGTGAGGGTCACTACGTCAGGGTTATGGGAAGTTATCTTCCAGGGACTGGAGTCAGAGAAAATCAGCTAGTGGTTACCAAGATGGATACCTAAAATAAAATGGAGTTTCTTTAGCCATCATGATAATTTCAAGAAGAGCATGAAAACATTTCTGGTGGTTTGGATGAGAACACCCCATCACATATTTGAGTGTGTTGTTCTGCAATTGGTTGACTGTTAGGAAGGACTAGGAGGTATCAGAGGAAGTGTGACCATGATGGCCATGGAGCAATGGTCTGATATGATATGTGATAGTGTGAGCAAGGCCTCAATTAAATGCTTTCTTCTGTACAATGTCTTAGACATGATGTTTCATCACAGCAACCGTAACCCTAACTAAAACCATGTTATTAATATAAATCTTTCTTATATACCTAGTGATAATGAATAGAGTTAATCAGCTAGCCAGGCTGGTGTGTGGTCTGGGGAGCAGACTGGCCAGCCAATGGCAGCAAACAATGACCTCTTAGAAGCCAATCTTGGCAAGGCAAGTGCACACTGGGGGCTTGTGTGTTCTTTAACATTTTGATGCTGTTTTAGAGCTAAATGGACTCATCTCTGCGCCACTTACATGCTAATGTCCTTATTGGCACCCAGAAGCCTAAGGATGGGTAGAGTGTCAGTAGCATTCTCTGACCAGCATGTCTTCCTAGTTGTAGGAGGGTGGGGGTCATTAATGAAACCACAATTCAGGTATTGGAATAGACTCTTGATTGTATGTCTTTTGTATTGTGTGTGACATTAGGCCAACTCCCTAACTTCCACAAGCCTATGTTTCCTGCCAGGGAATTTGCCTTGGTTGGCAAGCTTAAAGGGGGTACCTCCAAATTCATAATTCAGATTAATTATATTTAATATAACACTAAAAGATCAATGCTATGCAAGAGCGTTTTATTTTGTGAATAAGGAAATGTTGGTAAGGAATTTTATGATGGGCTATATAGCATTTGAAAGGTTAGGCCAATTCTCTGTATGTTCATGTCATATTCCTGCCACTAGGTGTAGGTAGTGTATAGACTGAGAGAAGCATCAGAAACTCACAATACAAAAGTCCATGACCACTGCAGGCTGCAACATGCACAGTGGCTTTTGTCAGCCCCTTTCTTCTATTACATTATCATTAGCTGTTTTTCTAGGCTTTCATTGTCTCAACTTGGCTGTCCTGGATCTTGCTTTTTAGACAGACCTTGAACTCAGAGATCTACATGCCTGTAGAGACACTCCTGGGATTAAAGGTGGGTACCGCCTTGCCTGAACTTAAGCTTTTCTTCACATAGAACTTGCTCTGTCCCAGGCTGGCCTTAAACTCAAGAGATCTATTTGGCTTTATCTACTGAGATTAAAGGTGTGTGCCACTACACCTGGATCAAAATTTAGCTGGGTAGGATCTTGCCCCAAAGTCCCATTTCCTTAATCTGCTATCTCCTACAACACAGGATTCGACTCCATCTCACATCCTGATGTCCCTTTAATACTTGAACCATATATTATTTTTTTCCCTTCTAAGCTTACTATGCTTGTTCAAAATGCTCTTCATGAAACTTAACCAGAGAAGAAAGTCTCTGCTGGGCTTTTTTGAGATTTTCTTTGTCAATGCAATTAATTTAAATCTCTTTACTTTGCCTTAGATAGACTCTTCAGACAAGGGCAAAAAGCATCAACATTCTTCACCAAAATACCATAAAAACAGTCTCTATGCCACAAACTGAAATTCTTCTTGGACACCCCTTGGCCTTGGTCTGCACAGTTCAAATTACAAGCAACAAAGTTTTCCGTATTCCTACTAGGGTAGCCCATTATGTCCCATTTAAAGCATCCCCCAGCTTACCAAATCCAAAGTCCTCAAATCCACATTCTTTCAAACAAAAGCATGGTTAGGCTTATCACAGCAATTCCCTAGTCCCAGGTACCAACTTCTGCCTTAAGGTTTAACAGATGCCATGACCAAGGCAAGTCTTATAAAGGACAACATTTAATTGGGACTGTCTTATAAGTTCAGAGGTTCAGTCCATTATCACCAAGGTGGGAGCTTGGCAGCATCTAGGCAGGCATGATGCATGTTAAATACTTTGTATCTGGCCTCTCAGAACAGTTGCTTTAGTTTTCAATGACCCAGGTGTGAAGCTTGATGAATCTGATGAATGGATTGTTTAGGGAACTCCATAGGTAAAATTGTGCAGCTCTCTGCAGTGTGTAGCAATGTATTTGTCCTATAAATGTCTTGAGAGTTCTTCATTTGAAGGCTGCTAGTGGAAGATGAACTTCCAGTCTGCTAGGATGAAGGTCTTAAGCCCATGCCCACATTGACACACCTACTCCAACAAGGCTACACCTCCTAATAGTGCCACTCCCTGGGCAAAGCATCTACAAACCATCAACAGGGGGTTACACGGTGAGATGGAGAAGGAAGACATGAGGGTGTTCCATTTCTAACTAACTTAATGAAATCAGATTTTAACGAGGGGTCCCAGTAGATGGAACCTTTGCTTTCACAACCACAATGGTTGCTTCTGGACACTGTGGAGAGCCTTCAAATATTTAAGAACTTATGTTGGTCATATTTGGCTAGAATGTGAAACTGGAGGTTAGGCAGCATAGGAGCGGTTTCCAATAGAGCATCTCAAAAGGTATAAAACCCAAGGTATAAGGGATATTCTTGGCCTTATACAAAGAATAAGGTAGGAGAGATATCCAGTAACCACTAGTTTCAAGGTTTAAATTTTGTCTAGGCTTCTTTCAGGGCCCAATTCATCCTCTCTACCTGCCCTGAACTCTGGGGTCTGCATATACAATATAATTTCCAATGGTCCCCAGAACCTGTGCTAATGATGGAGTGAACTGAGAAATAAAGGCTGGTTCATTGTCAGACCCAAGCAGGGTAGGTAAACCATACTGGGTATAACGTCTTCCAAAAGACCGGCAGTCACATTCTTTGTATGGTAGGCATCTACCCATTCTAAAAGGATATCTATAAAAACTAGCAGATATTTATATCCATATATGCAGGCTTTTACCTCTGTGTGGTTTATTTCCCAACTAGCTCCTGGTCGTTGGCCTCTGATCCTAGTTCCTGAAGTTTCTTTTTCTTTTTAAAAATGGGATATTATATTTATTTACATTTCAGATGTTATCCCCTTTCCCCATTCCCCCCTGAAATCTTCTATCTAATTTCTTCTCTTCCTGTTTCTATGAGGATGTGACCCCACCCACCCACCTACTCCTACCTCCCTGCCCTCGAATTCCCCCACACTGGGGCATTCAGCCTTCATGGGACCAAGGACATCTTCTCCCACAAGGCCATCCTCCACTACACATACAGCTGGAGCCATGGGTCCCTCCATGTGTATTCCCAGGCTGGTAGTTTAGATCCTGAGAGCTCTGGTTGGTTGGTATTGTCACTCTCCCCATGGGGCCAAAATCCCTTCAGCTCCTCCAGTCCTCTCTCTAACTCCTCCATTGGGAACCCTGTGATCAGTTCAATGGTTAGCTGTGAGCATCAGGCTCTGTAATTGTTGGGCTCTGGCAGAGCCTCCCAGGAAACAGGTATATCAGGCTGCCCTTCTTAATCCCTCTGCTATAGAAGCTTGAAAATACTTATCTTGCTGTTCCAAGACAGGACTGTCATGGACCCATTAATGGTTTTCTTAGGAAATGACTTCCTTGACTGTGGAGTCTTTTTCCCCTTCACAAAAGAACTGATAAGGTGGACCAAGAAGATCATCAGCATAAGATTCAGCAGCCTGGAAACAACTTGTTTTCCTGAACTTATGTTTGTCTGACATAAGACTAACATTATCTTTTCATAGCTTATATCCATTAATAGGGTGAGATTTTGGAAAGCATCAGTATATTGGTCAGGGTCAACTCAAAATCTCTAAAGTCAGATTTAATTTGATTTAAGTTTTGCAAGGAAAGGGGATTTGTATTCTGGAGAGAAAAAGTTTACTTGACATTTTCCTTAATAGGAAAGAAGGGAGTTGGGGACCACTTGGCGGTGGTTGCTTAGAGGAGGTGACCTTCAGAGTGAACCTGGAGATAGTGAGCAGGATGACTTGGAGAGAGCAAACAGAGGATTTTGTGCGGGGCGCGCGTGAAGTGGTCTCGCCGGCAAAAAACATACACACACGCGCGCACACACACACATCACACACACGCCAGAATCCTTCCGTATGAACACGTTTATTTCCCCAAAACCAAGATGGTGGAAGAAGACGAGAAGGCGTGGGAAAGCACTGCCTATATACCCCAGAGCGGGGTATTCACCCCCTGATTGGCTGCTTACTCGTAGCGCGCCAAACGCCGTGGGATGGGCTTAGTTTTGGCGGGCTTACCATGGCACATGCGCAGTTTACTTGGTACTAGGAAGAATTACGGGCGACAGCGCCACCTAGCGATGGCGGACTTTGTCAGCTCTCGTGGCGGCTCCCAACAACTGCCCCTTTTTGTTTAAATATAGAGGGTGGCAGGGGTCCCTGGGAAGGTTTCGTAACTCCCACCTTTGGGGGGTCTCACGGCGGGTCTGAGTCTCTTTAGAGGGCAGTGCTCAAACTCTTACCCGTCACGGGGTCAGCCTCCCCACCCGAGGCTGTCCTGTCTTAGGTGGCCGAGCCTTATCCGTCCACTCCGTTATTGACTTACCAGACCTTCTATCCGTGGAACGAACACCTTAGTGGGCAGGGACTGTGTACAGAAATGTTTGAGGCTTTACAGGGTGTCTTTACCAGAAGCCCTAGGGTGCAGCGGCTGAGGAATCTGTCTACTGGCTATTTCTTTTTAGATTTGTCAAACAGGCACTGGTCAATGTCCCGTGTCTAGGCTGACTGACATTTCTTCACAGCCAGCACCAAAGAATGGTGAGCGTTCTGGCTAGGCTACGAGGGTCGCGCACCCACACCTGGCATTCTCTGAATGTGCGCTCCAGGTTGTGGCCACTCGTAATGCCTGTCACTGGGTAATATCACCATTTGTGGTATACCTCTGGCATATGAGATCAGCTTATTCCCGTCGTTGGGATCAATTGACAGCCGGTCTGGAGACAAAAGGATGGAGTTATCTAACTGACTGTCCTTAGCCTGTCTAGCATGGTACCAGTTATGATTCAAACCCACGGCCTGATCAAGCAAATTCCATCTTGGGGGAATAAGCGATCAAAGAACCAACAGTTTAAAACCGTCTCTCTTACCCTACCAGGTGCAATGGAAACACAAATCTTCTGGGTGCAAGGGCTAAGGGGAACAGAAAGAGATGTAAACACCCATCCCTGTGCAATGGAGTCATCTCCTAGGGGTGTAAGGGCTGTTTGTCTCAAAATTTAGGTACCACAGCTATACAGACAAGAATCAGCCAGGTCGAGACTCCTCACTGACCCAGTGTATTGGGCAAATCTCTGGGGTGCAACGCTGATGGCCTAACATTTAGCACCACCACTCGCAAGGGGAGGACTGTTCATTTTCGAAGCAGTGAAAGCTACACTGCAGGGAAAGCCCCTAGTACTTTGGTCACAAACGCCTGGCCAATAATAGCCTTGCCAAAATTCTATTGAGTTATGAGTTTGCAAACCAATCAAAGGATGAATACTAAACCACAACTTAGGGTAAACTAAACAGGCTTACTCCCACTTACTTAAAAAAAAAGGAAGGGGGGAAAAGGAAAAGAAAGGAAGAAAGCTGAAGAATTCTGGGAGGACAGTCCCTCAGTCAGGAACAGATCCACGTGCGTCGAGTTGATGTTCACCACAGCTGTTCTCAATTTTCTGAGTGTCTCACTGAAGTTTTCTGAGCAGTTTCTTGTAAGATACTGAAATAATTTTCTGGACAGATTAGTTACACGAG
>NW_021604591.1:15326249-15334497 GCF_004785775.1 Grammomys surdaster
TGGTGATGTAAAGTGTACCCAGTTTTTTCTCACATCTCAATTGGGCTAGTTGAAAGAGGATATCTAATCTCTCTCTCACTAAATCAAGGTGTTGATTAAGGATCATTAGCCCGCCTTTTTGTTGGGTACTGGCGGAGGTTTGAAGGTTAACAGTCTCTGCCACCGTGGCTGACAATTGGGGGTAGTGCCCACCTGAATAGAAGTTGACATAGTAATCTCAGTGGCAGTGGCGATAACGGCACTAATTAATATCGTCGTCACTATGGCTGCAGTTATACCAAATCTCCTTTTTGTCTAAATAATGACAAAGTGGAATGAGTCTCCACGGGGATGGGAACCCATCGCGTGACTCTGGCAACCATAGTTCAAGTGAATCTTTAGAATTCCAACACTGGGACATCCAGCAGGTTTTATTGGTACAATTCTTAAAGGTGGAATTTGATAAAATAAACAAAAATACTAGGAACCTGTATCCCTTGGATCAGTACAAGGGCTATCATCAGAGCCTGGAGGGTCTGTCTGGGTGTCACCTTCCAGTATCGTGAGTCGCCTCGTCAGCCGCTCTGGTAGCCAAAACAGATTGTCTTCTTCCTGTGGAAACACACAGACCGCTCCCCTGGCTTTTATTAAAATAGAATCTGGACTTTTTCATTGTCTGGTCAAGATGTCCTTTTATTTGACCATTTCTTTTGGCCTGTCAAGCTGAAAATGAGGTTTTAGCCAATTAATATCTGTTAACAACTTTTGAAAATCACTTTTCTGGAGCAACAAGTATTCTAAAATCTTAAAGCTCATTATACTAGAGCAAAGGCTTGTAGAAAAACTCCTTTAGAGAGATCAGCCAATAAAATATACAATGAATAATATATATTGAGAGATTTAAACGCTTTAACCTTTTGTATTAAAGCAACAACAAATTTTTTAAGGCCATTAATTATTCTTTGAGGCAAGCTTTTTTAATGAATGGCTTCATGGGCTCTCAAAAATCACAAGCAATTTCACTTAATGCAAACCTCTCACCTTTACCAGGAGGTAAAGGAACTGTATAGAACACTCTTTTAAATCTATAATAATTTTTTATATGTATTTACTTGAATGGCAGCTGGAGTAGGCAAGTCAGGCTGTAGTGTCCCATTAGTCTTATAAATCTTAAATTTGAACTTTCTCTGTGTAGTCCTGGCTGTCTTGGAACTCACTCTGTAGACCAGGCTGGCCTTGAACTCAGAAATCTGTCTGTCTTTGCCTCCCAAGTGTTGGGATTAAAGGCGTGTGCCACCACTGCCTGGCCCTAGTGTTTTTTGATTAATTGAATAACCAACTTTTTTTAGCTGAGTGAAGTATCAAATAAAGCCAAGCTGAAGGCAATCTTGTCCTCTAATAATTGTTAATTAGCCCCAGTATCTATCAATCTTTTAAAACCCTTTTTTTTCTTCAATTATTAATTTAAGATTAGGTCTCTTGTTATTAATAAGACCTAATACACATCAGAGGAACCAAGGCCATTTTGTCTCTATCACACCCAACAATTTTGGCCTGGCCCAAAAGCTGTTTTGAATTTCTTTTGAGTCTGAGGCAGACACCTCCCTAAGGAACAAGCAAGGCAATAAACAAATTCTAGAGAACACCCTTTTTGAGGCGGGACAGGACAATAGGAATGTCTGAAATTTAAGCTCCTGTCTCAACTACTCTGTTATAGTCTAATTTAAATGTAAATGTTTTAATCTTGGCCTATATCCTGAGGCCTGGCCCAAGGATTATCCTTCTTGCACCAAGGACAGGTGTGTCAGGTAACCTTGGTCACCTGGCTGTTGTTTAAGTCTCTGTTCCTGGGACAGTCACTTTAAAAACTATCTAAATTTCTACATTTAAAACACTCCCCATCTCTATGGCTCTGTGTAGTTATGGCCACAACCTGATTGCATGAGGATGCAATTTCATTGCAAAGACAAGTATCTAAGTCTGTCTTTGCTTGTATGGTTTGAGGGCCGTGTAGGCAGTTTAACCTGATTAATATCACACTGACCTTGTCTTACAAGCACGTTAAGATCTCAGTCTGTATGTCTTAATTTAAATGTAAACGTTCTTAATCTCTAGCAGGCCAGTACTGTATCACAACTTGTTATAAATATTTTTATTTAACTCTACCTGCTGCCCCCCCTTTTCTATAACCTGGGCGAATCAAAAAAAAAATTTTTAAACTCAAGATTACAACTGCCAACTGCAGCCAATGGAATACTGGCAGTTTAACTAAACTTTTAAATATCTTTTGTAGCATTAGCGTGTAACCATTAATTTTGAGAAGCAAAAGCAAAACCAATTTAAACAATTTATCTTCTCTAAAATCAACACCAAGCAGACCACCCCTATACTACAAAGTTTTGTTTCTAATTCTCTACACATGAATGTATGAAGCAGCTTTTAATCTCATTGAAGAGACATTGGTCTAAAATCTTACTTTCTATATACCTGGTTTCTGAACGACTCCAACACTGAGCTAGTTCCACGCCACCTTTCGTTATCAAAGTTGTACATTTTTAATTACACCCAATAATTTAAGCCAATAGTCTATAACCAAGACATGTAGAACATTTTTATACTTTTAAAACTAATCTGAAACAACAATGAAATGGCTATATATCTTATTTTTAGATCAAACAAAATTTCTTGTCTTTCTAGCTGTAATTTCAAGAGAAAAGCACTTTGTCACAGAGGTTTTTCTAGGACAAAATGACTCTTAGCTTCCTTATAAAACTCAAAATGTTGCTGGTCTCTTTTAAAAGCAGCTTATGTCAACCTCAATTCCTGAAAAGACCTTTTTTGCTCCCAAAGGTTGGATCAAGCAGTTTTAACGATCTTTCTTTTTGAACACGTAACAAACACAGAACATTTAGACAACGAAACAAAAGGCAAACACAACACGTGGACATTGGCGCGCCAAGGACAAGAGACAAAAAGGACTCTAAGAACTACAGAGAATTTCAGGACTTCTCCCGAATTCTCTGCTTCTAGATGAACTCTGAAATAGCCTTTTCATTCTTTTTTGTTGACACAGCTCAGAGAGAGGGCACCTGTATTTTTTAAAACTCTTTCTCTCTCTCTCATATTTAAAATGTAACTTTTTATCTCGTTCATTGGAGATGTAGCGAGCAGCTAATTTAACACTTCAATACCCTGCTTTCTAATTCTTTTTAACCCTGTTCTTCCCGCCTGAAGCGGCTTTTCGGCCATAGGCAATGCCTGTTTAGAATTCTCTTGACCTATGTTTCGCTGTTACCTCCTAGGCAAAATCTTCATTCACCTAGACTGACTCTCCCGAAACATTCTTCTTGTAAACACAGCCTCTAATTGACCGTCACTAACGCAAGCACTCGATCTCGTGGCGGCGGCCGGCTGGCATCTATCCTCTCCATCCCTCTCTTCATCTGAGTCCTCTGACTCGGAAGTTAGTCCCTCCGACTCAGAGCTATCACGCCGTAAAAACCCCGGCTCCTTTACCAGATACAGAGGTTTGTTTCTGAGGCTTATTTTCCTTCCGTCTCTCCCGAGAGTGTTCTTCCTCTCCTCTCTCACCCCCGTGGGTTGGTCCTCGGGGAGGCCTGATTTCTTAAATATGTCTCTTTTCTCTTTTCTTTTCTGACTTTTTAAGCGCTTCCATTTCTCTGTCTCTGTTTCTGACATGTGGGCCCATAATTCGTCTATCACTCCCCAGCCCGCCGCCATAACCGAGCAGCTTTTCTCATCCTGCAAAACCAGAAGGAAGAATACCAGCACTGTCTGGGGAGGGAGACGAAAAAATTCAAGACCAAACATTATCTCTCAGAGAACATTATCCCGTCATACGGTTCTGGATTCACTCCACGCGTGAGAAAACGAGCGGAGGGTCTTCTTTAAGCAGCGCCGGCGATGGAAAATTCTCCCGGGTTTCAGCACCAAATGTGCGGGGCGCGCGTGAAGTGGTCTCGCCGGCAAAAAACATACACACACGCGCGCACACACACACATCACACACACGCCAGAATCCTTCCGTATGAACACGTTTATTTCCCCAAAACCAAGATGGTGGAAGAAGACGAGAAGGCGTGGGAAAGCACTGCCTATATACCCCAGAGCGGGGTATTCACCCCCTGATTGGCTGCTTACTCGTAGCGCGCCAAACGCCGTGGGATGGGCTTAGTTTTGGCGGGCTTACCATGGCACATGCGCAGTTTACTTGGTACTAGGAAGAATTACGGGCGACAGCGCCACCTAGCGATGGCGGACTTTGTCAGCTCTCGTGGCGGCTCCCAACAGGATTTCACATATCCTTCTCTCAGGGAGGCATTGATCACCACAGATACAGTACTGGAGGAGGCTGGAAGAGTAGATTCCATGTAACAGTGTCTGTCTACAGAGATTTAACTCTTCCAGGAAAGCAAAACATAATTACATATAGGGGACCTCAGATCATTTTTCAGCCTCATAGTTGGATAGTTCTAGTTGGATGGTAGTATTATAACTAGTATTTTTCATAGAAGGCCATTTTCTCTGTTTTCTAGTATACAAGTATAGGAAGCTGTACTACATGAAAAAAGCACGTCTCCCTTAGGGATACAAATCCAAGGAGTACTAGTGTCTCAGTGCTTTAGAGAAGTCCAAGTTGATGACAGCTCATTGTCTGTCTTCAAAGAGAAGGTATCCAGTAAGTCTTCTCTTCCCTGAATTCCATGTCTGTAAAGTTCCCTGATGACACCCTGTCTCAAACAAGGTGAAATTTGAAGAGCAACACCAAGTGTTGTCCTTTGTTCTATACATGTACTATAAGTTACTTTCACTCATATATTTTATATACCATACACAAAAGATGAAGAAGGAAAGGAAGAGAGAAAGAAAGAAAGGAAGAAAGAAAGAAAGACAGGAAGGAAGAAAAAAGGAAGAAAGAGAAGGGCAGGAAGACATTGGACACAAATATAGAAGCTGATAAAATAAAAAATATTGCATCAAGACAAAAGGAAAATCAGTAAATCGGATACTAAAACTTAATTTGGGGATGGAGACAGAGATAGAGACATTGGAACAAAAGCAGCAAAATAACTGTAGCACAGTCTATGTTTCTAAGTAACTACAGCAGGCTGTTTGTGAGGGCCAGCAAATAAAAGCAATTGGAGAATAAAAAACACTGGGATGAGAATGTGAGCCTTTATCTGAAAGATTAACTGACAAATTTAGCTACTCAATGAACTATTTAACTTAGATGATGGACAGCTATGCTCCCATCAAGTCTTCCACTGTTCTAGGGAAAAGGGGTTACTAAATCTAAAGGAGTACCTTAATTAATGGTAGATCAGAGGTGAATAAGTAGGTTAGCATTTCAGAGCTCTTCTTGATCTTGCAGAACACCCCAGTTTGGTTTCCATCACCCATATCAGCTAGCTTGAAATCTCTTGTATCTCCAGCTCCCTGGGATCTGATGCCAACTTCTGACTGCTATGACCACTCACACTTGCATCCCTCCCCCCAGGTACACAATTTAAAATGAAAATAAATGATTAAAGGAAAAGAAATAGTATCCCAGGCTGGCATGGTTGCTCACTCTGTACCAGGAAGCATGCTCACAGAAGACTGATGACCTGAGTTTGAATCCCAGCCTGAATGTGGTGGAAAGAAAGAACTAACTTCTGTAGGTTGTCCTTTAACACACACACACACACACACACACACGAACACCAGTAAATGTCTTTGCTTAACACTATTTTTGAGTGACATAATTTGTATTTATTATCCATTTCTATTTTCAGAATTAAAAATAAGAGACAGCAATTCCTCACTGGAATTGACTGGAAGCTTAAAGGAGGATGCTGAGGGAGAGGGAACAGACAGACACGTGGTCAGGGAGTTAGGGGAGAAGGGAAAATCATCCAAAGATAAAAATGTGTTAATAAAAATTTAAAGAATAACTAATAATTAAAACAATTATATATTTTGTTTGGCAATAAGTTATAGAGCATGAAGGACGGGACACACATGTATAACTGTATATAGAATTTGTTTCATTATTTGAGATATTTTTCTAAATATACATAGAGCTCTGTGTTGAGATGTCAGAGGGTAAGAGAGAACTGAGAGACTGAGCCTCAGTGAGCTGCAACCCCAAGAGGTTTTTGTTCAGCTCTGGAGCACTGTGGGAGGAACCTCCCTACTTTGAAGACAGTAATAGGTTGCAGCATCATCAGCCTCCACAGGATGAATGGCAAAAGTGAAGTCTGTCCCAGAACCACTGCCACTGAACCTGGCAGGGACCCCAGATTCTAGGTTAGATGCCTCATAGATGAGGAGTTTGGGTGGCTGTCCTGGTTTCTGTTGGTACCAGTGCATATAACTATAGCTAGATATACTGACACTTTTGCTGGCTTTGCAGGAGATGGTGACTTTCTGCCCTAGAGACACAGGCAAAGAAGCTGGAGACTGGGTCAGCACAATGTCACCAGTGGAACCTGAAATGATAAACACACAGACTATTGTTATATATGTATAAAAACCTTCCCAGCAGAGGACCTTTTATTTTAAAAATTTCAAGAACATTGTGGACGTCACTATGAGAAACCAGGAAATCAAGGGAATGGGGAAACTTAAAATCAATTACAAATGCCCTAATTATAATGATCAAGAGCACAGAAGCATGGAAAGTCATGATGGACACAGAGGTTGCTTCCAACACTTCTCTGCATCCTTACCTGGAACCCAGAGCAGCAGCACCCATAGGAACAGTGTGTCTGTCTCCATCTCTGAGAGCTGGAAGAGAGGATGCTTCTTCGGCTCCTGACAGCTGACCTTAAAGGAGCCTGGGCTGTTATATAATGACTCCATATGCAAATCTGCCCAGCAGAGTGTGTCCTGCTGCTCCAAGGGCTCCTGTTTCACTCATAGGGATTTGGTGTCAGCAGAATATTTACTAGAGCAACATATATGTCTTTTTTTCCACGGGAGGGGGTTTATTTAGGGCGGAGGGCAAAGGTGGGGAGAGAAACGGGAAGAATGACAGAGAGAAGAAGAAAAGAGCAACATATATGTCTTAAAGGACCCTTCTAAATACATGTTTTTTTTGGAAACAGGATTTCTCTATCTATTCTTGGTTGTCCTGAAGCTCATTCTGTAGACCAGATCCTCCTGTCTCTGCCTCCTGAGTGCTGGGATTAAAGGTATGCACCATCACCACCCAGTTTTTCCTTGCAGTCTACTCTGTTAAATATTTACCCTCTAGTCTTTTTGAGGTGTGAGGTGGGGAGTGCACTGTGGCTGCACTATGTAAAGAATGTAAGTTATCTCAAGAACAACTTGATCCCTCAAAATTGTACATACCCAGTGAAAGCATTATCTGAGAGGGGATAGAGAAAAATGACTCAATGAAGAAAAGTAACAGAATTCTTGTCATATTACTTTATTTTTTTTAGATTCATGTTTTAGATCCATTTGTTCATGTTCATTTTGAAGGGATCGTCTCTTGCCATGGTATGTCATTAGAGATCAGCAGACAAGTTTGGGTGTAGATCTGAGACAAGGTTTGTTGTTCACCACTACTCATGAAATGCTTCCTGGGCCAGGCTCTTGTGGGGATTCTCTTGTTTCCTTCTGTCTCTCATCTTGCCATAGCATCACTCCAAATACAGTCCATGCTGCTGCTGTGTCTGGCTTTTTGTGGGTAGCTGTGAGCCAGGCCCTCACACCTATGTAACCAGCACTTTGCCAACAGAATCACCCTGTCAGCCCATTGTTTTCAAGTAAAACTAGTGAGGGGAAGTTCTTTTTATTGAACAGAAGTAATACAACAGGATAAGCAGGAGTTCAAAAAAAATGAAGAAAAGAAGCATGTAATGGAGATGTGCACAGATACATCTTTTGTGTAGATCTTCAAGCATCCAAGATTATTAAAAGACAGATATCTTGTATTTTGTCATGGTGATAAAAAGCTAATTGACAAAACTGTTGATTCTTCCTCAGAGAAATTGTAAGATAGACAAAGAGATGGGCAGACACGTAAGTGAATATAGACAGGGATGTGAGTTTTTCTTCATGTTCTCAGACTGCTGCCCCCTTTCTAGGTTTAACTGGTCAGAAGGTTGGATTTCCTAACAAGATTTTAAGGTGGGAAGTGACATAGTAATATTTTAATTAAATAATAAAATAAAAAGATAAGAAGCCTTATAAAAAGAAGGAAGAGTAATAAGAACTGAAATGGGGAAAGTAGGAAGAAAGGAGGGAGAGGGAGGCAGGA
>NW_021604591.1:15334507-15346817 GCF_004785775.1 Grammomys surdaster
AACTGAAATGGGGAAAGTAGGAAGAAAGGAGGGAGAGGGAGGCAGGAAGGAAGAAGAGAAAGAAAAGAACTAGGGAAGGGAGGAAGAGGGAAGAAGAAAGAATGAGAAAGAAAGAAGGGAGGAAAGAGTGAGGACAAAGGAAAGATGGATAATTTCCTTCTCAGCTTAGACTCACTGTTGCTGTTTCCAGGTCTCTGCCAGGTAGAGATGGATTCTTTTGTTTTATTGTACACATTCACTGTATTGAACCAGCTAAAGTTCAAAGATGAGATAAACAGGGCAAACCAAATATACATCGCCTGAAATTTGCAAGTTATTCATCACATTTTACCTTCCTTTTTGAGGTATAGTCACTTTTAGTTGATTTCTATTTCAAAATTAGAATGTTGACCTGTTATAATGTGAAAAGTTAGGTGATAATTCTCATTTATGCCCAGAATAAAAAATATTTCTATATTATGCAATGTATACTATCGATTCCAAGGGTCATACATTTTTAAGTATCCTTAAATCTTGCAGTTATTACTTTAAGGCTGGTTATTGTTGGTGGGAGACAAATATTTCTGATATTATTCTACTGCTTCCATGAGCTGTTCCCATTGCTCTTGGTGCTCTTGACTTGCCTTGTATGTAGCGTCAAGAACTGCACTTCTGCCAGGCATGATGATGTATTCTAGAAATCCAAATATGTAAGAAGCTGAGGTGGGAGGATCTTGAGTTTGCAGCCCTTTAGGACCCATAGCTTGGGTTACCCAGATGACCAAATCTTCTGTCCTGCTCCAAGCCCCACATCTCCTCTATTTTTGCATATAGTTCTGGTAATATATATTTTAATTTATACATATTTTGTCCTCTTTTTTATTGACTTATAACTTAACTTTCTATTCATTAATATTGGTACTTTTGCCTTAGTGCAGCAGGATGCCCCTCTCATCATGGGAGGAGACTCAGTACCCTCTGACAGAAAGATCGACAAGATGATAGAACAGAAGATGTATGGGATAGGGATGTTCCTGCGTGGAATGCAACACAGATGTGCAAACAAGGTTGATCATTGCGAAGTAGGTACCTGACCTCAGCCCTGAGACAAGAAATTTGGCCATAAACACCTCAGAGAGGAGCTCTTTGAAGTGCACAGAGGTCCTGAAGTGCACTGAGTATGGGGAAAGGATGGGCTGAGCTTTACAAAGGAGGACAAAGGAATTGAGTGTACAAGCACACATGGCCCTGAAGCTAACATGCTGGAAATTGGCCAAGAAGGAAAAGGTTTATGCATAGTGCAAAGAGAGCCCATGGGTCAGAGGTCATAAAGAGTTCATCAATATTATTTAGTGAATGTTGTGCTTGACACACAACAAAGAAAACCATGTGAAAGCTGTTGTCGTTTCTGTCCCAGCTGAACTGTTAGCTCTTTCATCCTACCATGTTTTGAATTTACAAAATGATACTGAGAATTATACCCTCTGAACAATACCCAGTTCCACATGCCCAGCTTAGGCTGAGTGAGCATTTAGTAAATTATAATTCTATGTAAACTACCACATAGAAAATTTGCTGGCCTAGTAAATGCCAAAGAAAATGAATACACCCTGTGTGGTTTTGTCTTTATTTGAACATGATAGCAATTAGCTTGGCCACTTCCAGTGCTTCTTCTTGTAGGTGATGGTATCAAACCAAAAGTGTTATTGTTGTTATTATTATTTATCATTATTTTGGTTTTACATACTGGTTTGCCATTCTGTTTGTTAAGTCGAGATGTGGTGAATTACAAATATAAGAACAATGTAAATAAACTCTTAAATCTGGAAAAAAAAAGAATTATACCCAGTTCCACATTCCAAACTTAGACTGAGTGAGCATTTAGTAAATTTTAATTCTATGTAAAACTACTACATAGAAAAATTTGTTAACTCAATATTTGCCAATCCTGGCGTCAAGCACACTTTCTTTCTGGTTTTAGTTCCTCTTGTCAAAAAATTTTGCAGCTATGATGACAAGATTTATCTGTTCCTCTGCCCACTAGTCCCATATTCTTTACCCACCCTCTTTGTTTCTGTGGATTGTGTTGAGGCCTGCTCCTTCTAACATAACTGTGGCCATTTTGTATTCAGTCTCCATTTTGCTCATAAGGTGAAATAAATTTCATGTTCTTAGACTCCACTTTTTTAAAGTAACTATCCACAAGTGGCACTGAAGAATGTTCTTGGTAAGCCAAAAAGGTTATGATCGTATCAATCATGCTCTGTTATCTCAATGGTTTTAAATTCCCCTGTTCACCACCTATCCACCACCACCTTACCTTACTCAGAACCAATCAGCTTAAAGGTTAGCCTATAATACTTTGTCTAGTAAGCCAAAATGTAATATTGCTCCCCTTCTTGCCTTTTAAACTTTTGGACCTGTTTTTTTCTATATAATGTCTGCCCTGAAAATTGATGTCATAGTTTCAGACTCATTTCTGAACTATGTCCATAGTCTGACCACTATTAAAGTCATTAAATTCAATAAACTATTCTTGCTTAACTGACCTGTGTTTGTATGGTTAGTGTGGAGATTCCTGAACCCCAACAGATTGTAGTTTGCTTATCATTGACTTTACAGCTAATATCCACATATAAAAGAATATATTCCATATTCATCTTTCTGAGTCGAGGATTCCTCACTTAAGAGTATTTATTCTACTGTTTGCTTGTAAATTTCATGTTGTTATTTGTGTGTGTGTGTGTCTCTCTGTGTGTGTTGTGTATGTGTGTATTTTTTATCCATTTTTCTGTGAGGGACATCTAGGTTGTTTCCAATTTCTGGCTATTATAAACAGACCAGCAGTGAACATGGCTGAACAAGGGTCTATGTGGTAGAATGAAGTATCCTTTGGGTATGTGCCCAAGAGTGGTGTAGCTGGATACTGATGTAGATTTCTTTCTGAGGATCCACCACACTCTTATCCATAGTGGCTGGATGAATTTTCATTCCCACTAGGAATGTATGAATGTTCCTTTTACTCCACATTCTTTTAAGATTGAGCTGTCACTTGTTTTATTGATCTTTGCCATCAGATCCTGTTAGAGGGTATATTAACCTGTTTCTAGTTAGGGTGTGGCTCAGCCCTTAGTACATACCTTTACTCCCTCTGGCTGGAATACAGACACACCTTTAGTATACACCTTTATTCCCACACAAGGAAGGTAACTTAGTTTGTAGAGGGAAGCACTCATGTTTGAAAGTGATGTCTAATTGAGTGGCAAAAAAAGTAATGAATCAGAGAAAGATTTGACAGAATAGGATATGCCCAACTCTCATAAGAAGAGAGAAGAAAGAGAAGTTACTTAAGAGACAGATAATACAGGAAGAAGAGACTACAGTACAGGAATACAGTAGAGTTCGTGGAGAACAGTAGATTAGAACTGAGAGGGAGAGCAGCACGGAGAAGCAGGCAGTTTTACTGAGATAGTTTTATGAAGAGAACAACCTAGACACAGGTAAAGACAGAATGAGCAAGGGATTAAGAAGGAGTCACAAGAAAGATTGCTAAAGTTAGTTTCAAGTCAATCAGAGCAATTCAGATACTGAAAGAAAAGCCAGATTGAATCAGTCATCTGGAAGAGGAGATTGATCCTAAACAGCTGAGTTGAAACAGTGAGCTGGAATTCAGAAAAAACTAGAAAATGTGAGCTTATTCAGCAGCAGTTCCCAGAGGCTGAAAATATTCTAGGCCTACATTAGATTGATACAGAGGCTAGATATCAGCTATGCCAGCATAGCTAACTGAGTTCCTTGGATCGGCGGAGGGCTGAGGGTGAGAGAAAGAAAGACAAGGAGTCATCTGGTAAAGAACCAAATGCTATATTTTCAACTGTGTAGATCCCTTTTATACTCCCCACAAAACAGGAACACAAACAGGAACAGGAATAAAAACAAGAACAAGGATCAAAACAGGAACAAGGATCAAAACAGGAACAAGGAGACACACTTGGCAGCTTATCACCTAAGTTTGGATTTCTCCTTGAGCAGTCTTCTCAGGGAAATGCATAGAGATGGAGGATCAGGCATAACAGCACAGGTGCAGAGGATGGTGACTCAAAATTCACCCTTTTTCTTTTAATTGGAGGCCGAGCGGAGACAGAGACCAGACCCTCAGTGAATATTGGGGATATTGTAATGACCTCCAGCCCCCTGCCGTTGTACAGTGAGGTGGTATGGTCATACCCATCCCGGTGTCTTTTTCCTGAGGAGGGGAACTGTATCTACACCAACCCCTATGCAGCCAGGCATGTCTCTCAGGGAAACTCCCTTGCAGTCCTGGCTGCAGCTCGGGCCTAGGTGAATGATTATGCTCTTTGTAGCATGGTCAGTCACACTTGGGCAGAGGGATCCCCCTCGACCATGTAAAAGCACCAATCCTCGCACAACAGCTTGAGATTGTACCTGTTGTGCCCAAAGGCGGCACAGACACCCAAAAACAAGCATCAGCAAAATTAGGCTAAAACTGCCAAGGAAGTAACTCCAGCCCACTCTTTCACCAGCATTCCCACTTGAAGAAACATGCTCAAGATGGATGACCCATCAATAGGATCAACTCTGGTATCATTAACTAATACAATCTTATTAAAGAGCTGCCGAGTAAGATAATAATAAGTAGCATTCCAAGAACCAGAAATCAACGGATTCAAATACTTAACAGAAGAGGAAGCATTAATTACATGCACAGGTGTAACACAAAATGGCATGAAAGAAGGGATCATAGCTAACAACATGTCTGGTGAATAACATAAAATCTACTTGTTCTTGAACCAAAGCAATTTGTTGATTTGAGTCTAAAACAGCAATATGAAAATGAGACTGAATATCACTCTGAGAAACCAATGTATCTGTACCCTCCCCAAAGTTCATTCAATGTCTGGGCAGTTTGTATGCTGCTGGATAAGGCAATGCCTACGCACA
This sequence comes from Grammomys surdaster, assembly GCF_004785775.1. Lineage (NCBI taxonomy): Eukaryota > Metazoa > Chordata > Mammalia > Rodentia > Muridae > Grammomys > Grammomys surdaster. The sequence continues at coordinate 15,339,449 of NW_021604591.1, forward strand.
CGGTGGTCCCTGCAGCAATGGCAATGGTGGCAATGATCCCAGCAGTAATTCCGAAATCTCTTTTCTGTCGCTTCTAGATGATAACTTCAGCCCCATCAGACTCCACTGGTATAGCCATAAGTCCACTCCAACAATTTGCTAAAAAACAAGACTCAGCAGAACAATTTAGCTGCCCCCCCTCACTGGTCTGATTAAACAAAACAAAAGGAAAGGGGTCATATCAAGACAGGCACGGTGGCATCAAGGCTCACACTTATCAATATCGGTGGATTTTGGACCAGGCTCCATTGTTCCATTCCCTTTACCCGGCTCATCCACAGGGTGAACACAACGCTCGGGAATCCAAAGGTACAGCCAGTATGAAATTTTAGGCTCTGGGCATTAAGAGGAAATTTGTCATGTAATTGCTGAGCATGAGATACAGCAGGAAGGGAAGAATCTTCAGCAGCAAGCATGCATCTCGTGTGCTGATCTGCCAAGGAATTCCCCTCACTAAGGGGACCTGGGAGGCCTGTATGACTTCGTATATGTCCAACATACATGGGATTATTTCCCTGCCATAAAAGCTTCTGTGCTTTATTCAAAACAAAGGCTACAGTAGAATGGGGATTGATAAAAGGAGCAGTTTCTAAATTTTTTATGATATTCGCCACATAAATACTATCAGTAAAGATATTTAAGGGTTCAGTAAACAAATCCAAAGCTAAACAAAGAGCTTCTAATTCTGTCTGTTGAGCAGAGGCCCTGGAAATAAAAACCTTTTTTACTATTTTATAAGAAACAACCACAGCCATTCCTGAAGAAGATCCATCAGTGAAAACTACTCTGGCATTAGGAATTGGGTCCCGATATACTATCTTAGGAAAACAAACAGGGTGCATTTAAAAAATTGGACCCTTTTATCCAGAGGATAACGATTATCAAACTGTGCCGAGGTATAGCAAGCAAACATTCCCCAGCCTTCATCATTACTAATTAGATAACTTAATTGCTCCTTGGTATAGGGAAGAATAATTTTTCTAATTCTAAGGCCAAAATACTGTTTGGATACCCCCTCTGCCTTCAACAGTAATTGTAAAATCAAGGTAGGATAACCTGAAACAATCCTGCGAGGAGAAGCTGGTGAATGAATCCAACAGAGAGGGCCCCCCTGCCATAATAAGGCAGTGGGAGCAAATTGAGATGGGAAAACCAGCAGCCACAAATCTTGATGATAATCTATATGTTGTAACATAGTAGAGGATAAGGCTTCTTGAAACCTTGATAAAGCAGCTCTGGCTTCTTTACTAAGGACCCTCTCAGAGGTAGGGTTGGCATCCCCTTGCAAAATATCAAACAAAGGCTTAAGTTCCCCTGAAGACACTCCAACCGAAGGTCGCACCCAATTTAAATTTCCTAATAGTTTTTGATAATCATTCAATGTTTTTAATTGATCTACCCTAATTTGAACCTTCTGAGGACGGACCCCTACAACCGAAGCATTTTTTGTCTGAAGGAGATCTCCTTAATCCTTTATTTAAGGCAGCAGCCAGCACCTGGGCCTGCACAAAATTCCCATCTATCTCTTTGCAAATTTTCAAATATTCATTAAGACTTTTGGACTTATGGGGCCTTATAGCTTCTTGGCAGTATTTATTGGCATTTTCCAAAGCCAACTGTTTAATCACAGGCATAGCAGAATCCACATCCCCAAAAATTTTTCCAGCTAATGCTATCAGTCGAGCCACAAAATCTGAATAAGGCTCGGAAGGTCCTTGAAGGACTTTGGTTAATTGTTCTCCTGCAGCTAAATTGGGAAGACTGCCCCATGCTCTCACAGCTGCAGTGGCAACCTGAGCATACACTCCAGGATTGTATTGAATTTGGTTTTGCAGAGCTTCATAGGCCCCAGTACCGGTTAACATTTCTAGGTTTACCTGAGGGTTGCCAGCTTGGGCATTGAGTTGTGCAGTTCTAATACATTGCTCCTGATATTCACTCCTCCAGAGCAAATAATTCCCCCCTGAAAGAACAGCACGACACAACTGTTGCCAATCACTAGGAGTTAAATTCAAAGCAGTATAAGAATTTATCAAAGCCTTGGTAAAGGGAGCCAAAGGGCTGTAAGATGCTACAGCCTCCTTCAGTTGCTTTAATTCCTTAAAGGTCAAGGGTTGGTGCTGCCGAATAAATTGCCCAGGATTAGCAGGATTAGGTACCTCAACAACAGGATAGGCACGAAGACACTCCCTTCTTTGTTTCTGAAAAATCACCCCTTTAGTAACAGGGGCCTCCTTGGCCTTCAGTTCCATCTCGCCCTGCCACCATTCCTCCCAAGAATCCTCATACGCAGGTGGAGCCGAAGGGGAGCAGGGCTCCGCAGGACATGTGCAATTCTTAAGGATTTGAATCTTAACATCTTGGTCTGTTTACCTTGTTTTTTCTGGGATTACAGCTTCTCCCTCTCTTTTCTCCTCGAACCCACTTCCTTTCCTCCATCAACCTCCAAATGTTCCTCTTCCTCCTCCTCCTCCTCAGAAGAATCCCCAGATGTAGATGAAGAGGAGGAAGAAGATCCACATAGGGACTCCCTAGCCAATTCCTCCTGAACTTCTCCAAGAGTTCTCTTAGCCTCCTCAATTTGTTCCTCAACCAATTCGTTTTCACTAACAAGGGCATCCCTAACCAGTTTCCAAACGCCCCAAACTGATTTCTTAAAGACTGAAGGACCATGGCGATCAGCAGCAGCACGAAAATCACCTATCACCTTTTCCCAGTCTTCCAGCTTAAAAGTCCCATTTGCCACAAACCATGGAGAGAATTTTTGTACTTCTTTCATAAATTCTTCAATAACCCTAGCTTTAACAGCAGTTTCCTGCTGAGCCAGAAGAGTAGATAGTTGCTTAGCCAGCAACTCCTTACTGTGTCCCAAACCCATGGCGTTTACTTACCCCGAAAATTCACTTTCAGTCCGTGCCCAATACATCTCCTGTCTTAATGTGCACCCCAAAGATGGCCCGACAGCAATCTTCCTCTTCTTTCCAATCTCGGTGGGAACCTCCACTTGTCAGCTATGCCAGCATAGCTAACTGAGTTCCTTGGATCGGCGGAGGGCTGAGGGCGAGAGAAAGAAAGACAAAGAGTCATCTGGTAAAGAACCAAATGCTATATTTTCAACTGTGTAGATCCCTTTTATACTCCCCACAAAACAGGAACACAAACAGGAACAGGAATAAAAACAAGAACAAGGATCAAAACAGGAACAAGGATCAAAACAGGAACAAGGAGACACACTTGGCAGCTTATCACCTAAGTTTGGATTTCTCCTTGAGCAGTCTTCTCAGGGAAATGCATAGAGATGGAGGATCAGGCATAACAGCACAGGTGCAGAGGATGGTGACTCACAGCTAGAAGCTTCAAGGACTAGACCTAGGTTAGCCAAAGAAAGCAGTAAGCCTCCCAGACAGTAATTACAACAGGAGAATAGGTTACATTTACATTGATGTTATTTAGTTTTCACATATCAGTACTAGAACTTGTTAAGTTCTAGTTAAAATATTAAGGCCTAGATGAAATGTTAAGGCCTAGGTAACTGTTACCTGGCTAGCCTGCCATTTTGTTCTGTTACTAATATAAGAAAACTTTCTCACAGGTTGTATCTCCTGCTACTAGGAAACTTTCTCATGTCCAAGTGTAACGACCCGTTCTGCCCCACATTTGGAGGCCACTATGTTCCGGTCCGAGCTGCTACTCCAGTCTGTGGGTCAGGTGTCAGGAGCCATAATAGGACAAGCTAATAATTAGCAGTTGATCATCCTGAAAATCTTGCCTCGGATTATTATATAATCTGCGACAAGTGTGCCCCATTCAGAAAGGCTGTGGCAGGACATATTTTAGGAAAGATCCTGCTATTAATATGCTTTTCTATTATTATTATTAAACATATGTAACAATCACTAAGCAATAGCACACCCCTTTGGAGCAGATCTCTGCAGACCCATGAAGATGTAGTGTCTTGTAGTGATGCTATATAGACAAATAGATGACTTCTTAAGTCTTAATGATGATCCTATAAGAATTCCTAAAATTATATCAATGATTATTTAGCTCTTGTTATAGTGGGAGTGGTATTATGCCCCTTTCTGATAGTCAAAACTGCTATGAGAACTCTGCTAGTCTCCCAAGTGTCATCAGTTAACAGCACTTAGAGAGTAACCAGACTCTCTCCTGCTCAGAGCACATTCCAAGGTGGTTGTAAAACAATTAACCAAAGGTCACTAAAAGGGAACTTATGATTTATTATAGGTGCTAGGACAGAAGAGAAAATATTGCCTGGGTTTATCTATATAAAACTTCACGGATTTCTTATAGTTTTAAACCTTCAGTGAACCTGTGGAGCTAGACAGGTGTTGGATGTTTAGCCAGATAATTACTCCTAATGGATATGCATGTAAACATTCTCTATTGTAAACTTCTGTTTCAATTTATGATTTGAATTTTGGTGTGAACTTGTGATGAACTTTGTAACATGTGATCATGTATTCTGGATGATGTATAAGACAGAGGGACGTTTGTTAGCGGTGCTTCTTCCTTCTCGCTCTCTTCTCTCTCTCTTCTCTTCTTTCTTCCCTGCTTAGTATCTCTCCACTTAGAATTTTTCCTTTGTTAGAATTTTTTCTCTTTCCCCACTTAGGAAACTTTTTACACTTAGTAATAAACTATAATAACTTTTCTAAGTGTCTTTTCTTCCTGTGACCCCAAACTAACAGACCTAAGTTAGATCCTAGCAGCGCCTGCAGAGAGAGTACTAAGGTTATTTGCCTAATTCTCTGATGTCCCTGGGCTGAGGTGTTAAGTACCAGAAACTGCAGTTTCTGGACAGAGGATACCAGAGGGCAGGCCAACTACAGTAGCCTAACCCTAGGTCTTACCCACTGCCGACGCTCTTCCCATCCCCCTCGGCTCCCTCAAGAAGAACCGACCGGAGGAGAAGAAAGAAGAAGCACCTTCTCCCACCAAGCCAGGGATGGCTCCCAGCAGGTCAAGGTCTAGCAAGAGAGAGGGTGGGGATGGAAGGGCAAGAGACACCACGAAGAATGGAGACAAGACAGAGTGTTTGATCAAGTCCCGTTTATTGAAAGGAAATCCTGGGTATATATAAGCACAAGCTGGGGAATGCAGCTGAAGACACTTTAGCACGTGTGCCTTGCAGCTGAGGGCATTTAAACAACAAAACAAAATATGGGAGAAAAACAAGATGTTTATCAGAGTGTGCTCAGCTGTTGTGGGCTGTTGAAAACAAGACTCTTGTCAGGGTATATGGCCTGAGATGGCTGCAAAGATGATAGATGCTTTCTGCTGGGAGTCGGTTCCCAACACCCAAGTTGGTTACGTATTCTGCCATGTTCTGGGCCCTTGGAAATCAATCATGATAGAGTCAATAGAACTGCTTTGTGTAGCTTGGATCTGACCTAACCACCTAACAGCACTTCCTGCACCTGTGTATAAGCTTTTATGGTATTTGCCTTTAAAAGCTGCCTCCCATCTATTTAAAATAAGACTTTCATTTTGAGTAGGGGTCAAATAGTTTAAGTTCCCAAGACCTCCCTAGGAACTGACATTGTACTTGGCAGAAGAGAGACATGTACACAGGTGACTGACATCCTGGTTAGCAGGTTAAGACATGAATGTTAGATAAGGCAAGTCCCCTGTCACAGTTGAATACCCCACTCAATGGGATCAGGATAAGTGTGAAACAAGGACATGTTCCTAAAGAAATCTATCCTTAAATCCTGATGGTGGAATAACACTTGGCTCAGATGTTTGTAGATCTGAGGCTTAAAAAGCTCTATAGGACCCTAACCCAGAGTCATGGTTCAGCTCTTTGTTTTCTTCCTTTCTTTTTTTTTTAACTGAATATTTTACTTATTTACAATTCAGATGTTATCCCCTTTCCCCATGAACCCACCCATAAAGCCCCTATTCCATCCCTCCTCCTCCTTTTTGCTTTTATAATATTTTAATTTTCATGCAGGTATTGATGTCATTTCTAGGTTGAGGAACTAGCAAAACAATAGATGCAAATAGTCAAGGAAAAAGCAAGACAACAAACAGTAATAGTCAAAGAACAAGCAAGGAAGTAAACAGAGTCCAGAGATAACCATTTCTAAGGGCTAATCAGGATGACCAAAATATCTGAGTCTACTTCCCTGTCCTAGCCCAAAGTCATTTTCATGCCTGAAGTCTACTTCTTTATTCTAGCCTAAGATTTATATTCCAGCCTGTAATTACTTCTTTGTTCTAGCCTAAGATTTAGATTCCTGACTTTAAAAAAAAAATAATATTGTTTTATTGGATATTTTATGTACTTTTCAGGTGTTAACTCCTTTGCCCATTCGGTCCACACCCAGGAACCCCCAATCATATCCCCCCTTCTCCTGCTTTTACGAGGCTGTGCCCTCACCCACCCACCCACTCCCACCTCCCCACCCTTGAATTTCCCCACACTGGGGCATCCAGCCTTCACAGGACCTACTCTCCCACCTATGCCCGACAGAGCCATCTTCTCCTACATATACAGCTGGAGCCATGGGTCCTTCCCTATGTGCGCCAGACTGGTGGTTTAGACCCTGGGAGCTCTGATTTCTTGGTATTGTTGCTCTCCTCATGGGGCCGCAAACACTTTCTGCTCCTTCAGTCTTCTCTCTAACTCCTCCATTGGAAACCCTTTTGTTACTCCTTCTAAGAAGGAATGGAAGTACCCACACTTTGGTCTTCCTTCTTTATGAGACGCATGTGGTCTGTGAGTTGTATTTTGGTTGTTGCAAGCATTTGGGCTAATATCCAGTTATCAGTGAGTGCATACCATGTGTGTTCTTTTGTTATTATGTTACCTCACTCAGGATGATATTTTCTAGTTCCATCCATTTGCCTATGAATTTCATGAATTCGTTGTTTTTAATAGCAAATTGTTCTTTATAACTCTATGAAGAATTGAGTTGGAATTTTCATGGTGATTGCATTCAATCTGTAGATTGCTTTCAGCAAGATGGCCGTTTTACTATATTAATCCTGCCAACCCATGAGCATGGAAGATCTTTCCATCTTTTGAGATCTTCTTTGATTTCTTTTTTCAGAAACTTGAAGTTCTTGTCATACAGATCTTTCACTTGCTTGGTTAGATTCGCACCAAGGTATTTTATATTATTTGTGACTATTGTGAAGGATGTCATTTCCCTAATTTCTTTCTCAGCCTGTTTATCCTTGGAGTAGAGGAAGGCTACTGATTTGTTTGAGTTGATTTTATAACCAGCCACTTTGCTGAAGTTGTTTATCAGGTTTAGGAGTTCTCTGGTGGAAGTTTGGGGGTCACTTAAGTATACTATCATAT
>NW_021604592.1:0-14001 GCF_004785775.1 Grammomys surdaster
GAGATTTTAAATTAGATAGCACAGAATACAGTGAAATTGACATAATATGTTTTCAAATGTTGAAAACAACAACAACAACAATAACAACAACAACAACAGTCAGCACAGAATTCTGCATCCAGTACCAATATTCTTCCTACACAGTGATTATAAACATCATTCAACAGGGAAAAAGAAGAAAAGTAAAAAATGAGCAAATATTGGTCATAATTTGTTGTACCTGTTCTAAATATAACGATGGGAAAATTTTTCACATAGAATGAAATTAATAAAACAAAGCACTCTGGAACATGGAAAAAAACCAACACATGAAGCAATAATATGTATAAATACAGTGAGCTTTTTTAAAATTTTTTTTATTTTCAAAATTACAAATTGTCTTCAGCTGGAGCACATAGCATACTGACTGTAATTATAAATGTATGTAAAATTAATTCTTCAGATATTTACAGGTTAAAGAAATTTTAAGGTAAAACCTTAAAAATTACTGTAGCTGAAGGAAATAGTGGCACTACGGATAGAGTCCTGTGTACACACATGCACAATTCTGGTTTAGGTGTATGGTGTATGTGTGAATAAAGTATGTAAAGCATGAAGAGCCACATGATGTGAATTCTTTTCTCAAATTCTTCTTCAAAATAAATAATCAGTCCAACTTTCAAGCTTAAAAATGAGTGATTACCTGACTCAAAAACCAGTTCCACAGGCTGCTTTCTCACATCCTGGAAAACTCTGCTACGCTTCACTCAGTAATGTTGTTGAAAATGGTTGATGTGCATCTACACAGGAAAGCAAGAAGAAAAGGAGATAAACACAGGAATGGTAAACGAGAGGGAATATTAAATGATTGCTATTAATCTTGAATTCTTTCTTTTTTAAATTGCAATTAACTCAGGAGTCAGCTCCTCAGACTATTCACAGAAATACAAATTCTGTATTTGTAAGCTGACACGGTATGTTCTATCACTGTCATCCTAGGAATAAGCTTCATGTACCATATTTCTAGTATAGACATATGTAATGTTTGTTATTCAATCCCGTTAAACATTAAGCGATCTGAAATATGTTTCCTTTAATACAAAATAATTTTCTGTTATGTGACTCACTGCTTAGAGTTGTCTGAATAGTTTCTCTTTTTCTCAGCTTTCACTTTAGTCAGCTAGAGGATATCAGGTTTCTGCCTTCTGAGGACAATTGGCAGGTATTGATTTCTATTGTTTTACATACTCAAAGTGGATAGTCTGACAAGATGAGGTTGTGGTATCTTAACTACAATGAGTCAGTAGGTCTAAATACCATATAATGAGCCTTTTTTTTTCTTTAACAAAATTAATTTGGAAACCTCACCATATAAACTTCATAGATACAATTCTTTAATTGAAAATGGTAGTAATATAGTGTTCATTATTTACTTTATTACCAAATTTCAACTACAAATGGATCTTAAGTGTAGAAATCTGTCAGGTATCTGGCATTTTTCTTCTTGCACTAAAATATAATTGGAACACATCATAGAATCTAATTAGAATATATCCTAGATATGTTAACACAACTAAAGCTACCAGTGGCCACAAATCAAAAACTAATAGACACAAAACCACTCAGGGAAGAAGAAAACTAAACAAGTAAGTCACTCTCTTCCCTAGAATAGAATGATATGCAGTAATTACTGGTAGAATCCAAGAAAGATAATCATATCAGAAACAAACAGGTAAAAAGGATATCAAACGTACAGGTGAAGAAAATATGAAACACGAATGTGAAACTATGTTTCAAATTAAATAAGTATAGTTATTACATGTCAGTTGAAATATTTATTTAATGATATCCTTGGATTTCTTTTGTTTTGAAACAAAGCCTCATGCACTCCGACTGGCTTTCAAGCCTCCAGGCACCTGTGGATGATGTTGAACTTCAGTTCCTCCAGCCGGTACAGTGCTACAGTGACTAGCTGGTGCACTGTGCTCAATTTGATGCAGTACTGAGGCTCAAACCTACAGATATATACCTGAGAGGCAGTGACCCAACCAACTGCATTCGCAGCCTTGTCTAAATATAGTTAAGAACTAAAATGATAAGGAAAAAACAGAGCACCTAAAAAATTATTTACTAATGTCGCCCACATATATCATGTAGATTCTTCTATCTTCATGTATTTCTAGTCTGTTTTCAGTGACACATGGTATCTTATCTAAAGGTTATTTTAAAATATTTTTCTTGGTTGTTGCTATCATTTCCCCTTATTTTTAAGTTTCTATTATTTTGCAAATATAATTAAATCATTTTCCCTTCCCTTTCTTTCCTCCAAACTCTCCCATTTTCCTTTCCTTGATCCTTTTCAAATTCAATATCTCATTTTTCAAAATGTGTTTGTGTGTGTGTGATTCATGTGTTTGTGTGATTCATGTGTGTGTGTGATTCATGTGTGTGTGTGTGTGTGTGTATGTATTTCATTTTTCAAAATGTGTGTGTGTGTGTCAGACGTGTGTGTTTGTGTCATGCATATGTGTGTGTATGAGAGAGGGGAGTGAGAGAGAGAATGTATGTTTTCTCTACTGCTTCTATTTTATGAACAACATCTGGCACAAATTAGATTTTTTATTTAAAGATTATTGTACACTTCAGGTATTTCTAGGTTTTGATTTAGTATTATGTCCAAGAGTGTGTAGATCTTGGCACAAGTTGTATTGATCTGATGCTGTTAGTTAGTTAAAAGACTGTGTGTATCACAATTTTGAATTTGAGTCAATCATAAATCTGTACTTTATATTCTTTGTTGAACATTCCTTATAATTTATTCTGTTTCTTCCTAGTAAGGATTGAACAAAGATGCTAAATTAAACTTTAAAATTATTTCTAATTACACACAACAATCAACAAGATAAAAACACCAAAACAAAACATAATACAAATAAATTCCACAAGAAAAGAAAAAGCAAAAAATCATGGAGTCCATTTTGAGCTGGACAGCTGCTCCTGGGCTTGGAGACTGCACTGCACTGTGGTTGGCCCAGCAGGACTCGATTGGAGAAAACTGACTTTCTCTTTCCTAGATATCTACTGCATCCTGCTTGGCCACATAAGGGACAGTATGACATGGTTTCCTGCTCCTGAAAGAGAGCCAACAGGGCATGGACTTCCAGGAAGGTTGACATTTCCTATGAATAAGGCTTTTTTTTTAATAGTTTACTTTATGTTTCTACTTCAGGAAAATGTCCTCTCTACCAAGGTTAATGACTCCATGATAATCAGAGACACACAGCCGACTAGGAGGCAAGGGAGTAGATAATGCTGGTCTGATGTCTTAAGCACATATACAGCAGAGGACTACCTGGTCTGACCTCAGTGAAAGAAGATGCATCTAACCCTAAAGAAACTTGAGGCCTCAGGAGTGGGAAGGTATGGTAGGGTGGGGTGGGAGAGTGGGGACATCCTCTTAGAGACGAGGAGAGGAGGAATGGGATGAGGAACTGCCAGAGGGAAGACCAGGAAGGGGATAAGGACTGGTTAGTAAAAAGAGACTTATTTAATAATAATAATAATAATAATAATAATAATAATAAATGATACAAATATATATACATATACATATATATAATTTCTCAACTATGCAAAACATAAGGATGCAATATGAATTGTATAAGGAGCTTTACAGATCTAAAAGAACAGAGGCAGCTGCACTATGAACCAGCTTGTCAGAAAGATACTGAAGAAGGTGATAAAGAAATTTAGGGAGTGGTGATCCCACCCAACTAAATTTTTGTTTGTGCTTAACAAAGGCAGACAGATCTCTGAATTGTTTTGCTATGTTAAAAAAATAAGTGCTTGCTGTATCTTTCTAAGAATCAAGGGGCTGGGGTCAAGGGATGCTGATTCATGGGCTAATCAAAAGGGAACCTGGGGTATAATCAAACAACTTGGCTTTTGATCTTCTAGAGATGAATTATCCAGAGAGTCTTTAGAACGGCAAGAGAAAGCTGTCTGACACAGAACACAGAGAGAAGGCAGGAAAAAGCTGTCTCAAGCAGAACATAGGCCAACAATTTGTAACCCAGGATTTGACATCTCTCCTCTCAAGCACTCCTTCCTCAGAACCACTTTCCAAGCCAAGGCTGGTCCTTAGCAAGTATCACTTGAAAATAACTTCTTAGTTATTGGTGGGACTTTGTATCTACTACCTCTTCTTTGTGCTGGGATTCTGTTGGTTTGTCCCTGTTCAGGTATATGAATGTTGTCTTGGCTTTTTGTATGTTTTGTGCTACATTATTTGTTTGTATTGAGAGAGGGAGGGAGAGAGAGAGAGAGAGAGAGAGAGAGAGAGAGAGAGAGAATGAAAATGGACAGGTAGATATGTGGGAGGATCTGAGAGAAACGGAGGGAGAAAAGTATTATCAAAGGATATTGTTTGGAAAATTTTTAAATAAAAAAGGAAATTTGTGATATTACTACAAAAATTAAAAATTATAGAAAGACAAAAACTAACAACAAAAATGTAAATGGGAGAATATTGAGGAAACATTGAGGGAATCATGAGGAGGAGAGAATTTATATGATCATATTTCAGTGTGTGTGTGTGTGTGTGTGTGTGTGTGTGTGTTTAATGCATGACATTCTCAAGAATAAAGAAAATTATGATTTTAAATTTTTGGAGAAAAGCATTTTTACCACATTCTTAGAATATATTCTCCACACTAAGTCCCAACCTACATTTCTAAATCAAAATTTATGGAATCATTATCCTGAATGTTTAGTATATCTAAGGACTATCAGTGCATATTGCAAAAATTCAAGAATAACCCAGGTGCAGTAGGTTTTTAACTCTGTATTGTTGACTATGCTAACAGTACTTTTCAAAAAATATACCTTCCTCTATGGCACTGGATCATCTGAGCCAAAATTTGTTTAAAATTTGGATAATAAAAGTGGAGGAGCTTCTGAGAAATGAAGCATTGACTATTGTTTCTTCTGAAGTGTGTAAAAGACATACATGACACATTAAAACCAGAAACTGCAGTCTGTTCTTCCTTCTGCATCTATACTTGCTTTTGTCATGATTTTCATTAATAACAATGAACTATAAGGGGTATTTCCCAATAGATTTCCTCCCCCTGCCTCCGGTGTGTGTGTATGTGTTGTGTGATGTGTGCATTCACGTGTACGAATGCTGGTATGCATACTGCACAAATGTGATTGTCATAGGACAATATGGACACCTGCCACCACCTAGAACATTACTTGAGACAGGGTCTCTGACAGTGTTACCCAATATATATAGTTAGCCAAGAGCTCTCCTGTATTTCTGCCTAGCATCTTCCTGGAGACAACACTGGGAATTCAGTCACTTGTGAGTCCTGCTTTTACATGGATTCTTGTCGTCCAATCACATTTTGTCAGGATTGCATGGTAAGTACTTCAACAGCTGAGCAATCCCCCAGTATCAAAGATGAACATCTTTATCTTCTCAGATTGTCTTTGGAATTCTGACTTGTCCCTAGAAATACATAGAGGTAAAACCAGTCAAGGAGGTAAAAGATGATTGTAATAAGAAACTGAAAAGATATTGGGGAAATCAAAGTTGGGAAGATCTTACATGCTCCTGGACTGACAGAATTAATGTTAAGAAAATATAAACATAATAAACTATATTAATGTTAAGAAAATGACTAAAGAACATAATTTAGAGGTCAACTTTTCTCCACTCAAAATCTCAGTGGCATTCTTCAGAGAAGTAGAAAACCTTCTTAACATACATATGAAAGACCTCAGTAGCCAAAATAACTTTAGGCAAAAAAAAAAAAAAGAAAAAGAAAAACAAACAAAAAAACCAAAACAATGAGAGAGGCATCACTGTCCCCAAACAATACTGTGGGTCCCCTGTAAGAATGGGTTGATGGTACTGGTAAACAGGAAACCCAGTGAAACAAATGATTCAGAAATAAACCCATCTACTAACAGTTACCAAAATTTTGACTATGGTTTCAGAAACATACTCTGGGAAAATCGCTCTTAACTGAATGTTGCTGGAAAAACTAACATTTCATGTGTAAACAAATGAAAGAAAATACACATCTGTTAAATGGCACAAATATTAGTCCACAATACATTGAATACCTTGATATAAGACTTGAAAGTTTGAAACCACATCTAAACATAAGGAAAACAATTTCCTAGGTAAAAACATAGGAAAAGTCTGTATGACAAAGACTTCAATAGCACAGGAAAGAAGGCATTGAAACAATAAGATGAATCGTGAATTACCAGAACCAATATTTGGCATTTTTCTTGAGTTCTGGGCAAAAATAGTGTGAAGTCATAGATGACTAAAATTACAGTTAATTCAATATAATTCATAAATGATATATGATTAATAAATCCCAATATAAAATATAGCATACATTGATATTGAGCACTTTAATACATTATAATAGAATTATATTACATTAATTTTAAATTTCACAGTGGTAAAGCAGTGCTAATATAACAGGAATGATACCACCGTGTATCTATATTGCTTTTGCTATTTCTCTGACATATGACCAATATATTGACAAAAATTCACATGAATACAATAAAATTTGGCTAGTATATGAAGAGACCAAAAATAAATAAAGAAAAAAACCACTTTCGACAATGAAAGGGTACTAAGAGAAGTATATATTGAAATATCACTGAAATATTTCTCATCTATCAGATTATACAAAAACAAAATAATTTGTTACAGCTTTATTGGTGAAAATGTGTGCCTAATGTAATGTGTTTGGTGTAATGTTCTGATGTGTGGCAATTTCATAATATCTGATAAAATTATGGATGTTTTCTCATGATACAATTTTATTTTACGGAAGTTGTCACTGATCTGTACAATAACACTTTAAAAGTTATTTGCTTTCTGTGCTGGAATTATTTCAGAACAAACTTAATGTCTACTGCATATTATTTATTAATAATGTTACATTCATAGGACAGAACTCTACACAAATTTCTCTATATTTACCAAAAGTCATGTGTTTCAATATTCTAACTGATGGTTCCCTTTTGTAATTCCTTTTAGAATTTTCAATTAGTTTTTCACTTTCATATTAAATAATTAATTTTTATCAGACATATAGAAGACAATGCTGTACATTTTAAAGAATTAATATGCTATTAATCATATGAAATTCAAACAGTTTAAACATTTCTGTCCCCTAAGCATCTATTCTTTCTTTTGAACACTGCAAATCTTCTCATCTTCCCTTTGGAAATTTGTATTGCATTATTTTCATTTATAGTAATTATACTAAACAAGCATGCTAAGAGTTGTTCCTCTGAAACTTGGACCCTTTGATCAAGTACCTCTCATTCCGTTTTCTGCCATATCTATTTTTAAACATGAGCTGGAATGATAAATTTCACGGTGTAGACACTGATTATCTAAGGGAGAGGAATGGATATAATGAGGAAATTTTACAGTCTGTAATTGTGTATACCCTTTGGTATTTGTAGGCCAAATGACATGTATCATTACAGGAAGAAAAAACATCATCGTTGAATACAGTAAAGGCCTAAGAATTGAGAACCAAAAAGGCTATGCCTGTAATTTATTTAGTAGTTGAATGATAACTCAAATATTAGACATCATTACCCAAATGCAACACTGCTTTATGCGATGAAGTTTAGAAAATTCATATGTTCTTGGACATTGACATCCATAGATATAATACAGCTTGTACGTAGTTACTTCTTCAGTACTGAAAAAATATTCATGTTAATGGACCATTGTCTCACTGACAGATGAAGCGTAGGCTTTTATCAATTTATACGTAATTTCAAAAGAATAGCAAATGTAATTATAAGGACATAGAAAAAAATAATTTGCTGTAGAAAGATACAAAAATGAAATGGTAGTATGAGCGAGCTTGAAAGTTCTTCAAACTAAACTAGCAACGTTATTCTTCTGAATATACTGTATTTTAACTTTGGCATGAAACCATTTCAAGCTGTCTAACAAAACAAATGAGGCTGTTACCGTGACACAAGGCATATTCATTTAGTTTTTGGTTAGAGTTTGTATTAAACCCATCATAGTTTGAGATGAGCAGACTTTTTTTGTTTCAGAGCAAAGGGTGTCATGTATTCATATTACTTCTCTGCAAACAAAGTTAGCATTTGAAATATGCACACTACCTGTAACGAGCACAAAATAGTTATTTTCAAACAGATGTAGGAAATCACTCAACGCAGTGATATAAAAGATAAAACGTCTCCTCTCTGCTTCTGAATGGAAATGAACGCAAACATATTTACATTAAGCATATATCTGCAGCCAAACTGATTCTTTTCACCGAAATAGCAGGTCTATGCCAAAGCAATTATGATCCATGACAGTACATATGAGTATCTGTTAGCATATTATGTCTGGCAGCTGAAAATGATTTCAGATATATCCAAATGATGCTCATTGTCAGAAAAAATGATGATTCTTATATAGATGAATTGTACTGCCTTTCCCAACAATATATAAGTTAAAGCAAAATTTCTTTAAATGGTGCTGTGGTATGTTTCAGACAGAATAAAAAATTGCTTTAAATGGCACCTTACACATTAGTAAGGTATGTAAATAATCAACACTCAACCATTTTTGCACTTACTCATCAATAAATCAACACACCTATAACTCTTTTGTGTAAAGATTTCTTTAAAATTGGGGTGGTTTTCTTTTTAGTGTAATTTGTTCTCAACACTGAGTTTACATATATACCTAAGCCACAATATGTGCCTTTAAGCAGCTCACAGTTTGGTGGAACAGTCTGAGAGTACTGATAAAAGCATAGGTTCTTTCCATAATATATATTATTAAGGTGAAAGGGTGAAGCAACTCACTAACTCTCTAGTTCAGAAAATACTGTTTGCAGTGGTGTGATCTGATATGACCCAGAGTAAATTCTGGTTATGATCCAGACTAAATTAATCCTGATCACAAGCACAGGCACAGAATGAAGAGACAGACGCATGTGAAACAAAAATGTCAGCGAGCCCATTTTTATTAAGATAATGACTACTCTGGGTAAGGTAAGGAAGGAGTAGATTGAGGTGAATAAAATAGTGCATTAAATTTATGGTGACAGAAAGGATAATAAAAACTATGAAGTATTTTAAAAGATAAAAGATATCTAAACATCTGCCAGCATGACTGCCTGCCTGCCTGTCTGTCTGTCTGTCTGTCTGTCTGTCTGTCAGTCCCTCTGAGGGATAGCTATAAGTGTATATGAAACTATTTTCTGTCTCAAAAACCAGAAAATATTTTTTCATTGGTCTCAACATTTTTTTCATAATGTTCTATCTAGACCGCCTTATCTGGACTCAGTGGGAAAGGAAGCACCTAGACTCACAGAGACTTGATGTGTCAGGGTGGGGGGGAATACCCAGGGAGACCCTCCCACTCAAAGGAGAAGGGGGTGACAGGAGAAATATTGTGGGAAGGCGTGACCAGAAGAAGAGCAGTGAGTGGGTTGTAAAGTGAATAATTAATATAATAATAGTGGTAATGGTAATAATAATAATAATAATGATAAACAAAAAGAAAAATAGAGTTATATATTTGTTACTAGTGTTACTGGAGATTTGACACTTTTTTTAGGTCTAGGATACAAATGGTCTTCAAAGACTAGAAAAACTGCCTATTTTTGAATTAAAGAATAGATCATCTAATTCTCATTTTTAAAATTAAGCATCAAGTAAGATATTAGATAATTGATGTTCAAGAACAAATTAGTGTAAAATTAAACTGCGTTTGCCAATAAGTATTGCATAAGAAATATGAATATTTCTTTTTTATTGGATATTTTCTTTATTTACACTTCAAATGTTATCCCCTTTCCCGGTTTCCACCCCAAAACCCCCTGCTTCTGTGAGGGTGGTCCCCCCAACTCTTCCTTCTCTGTCCCGAATATTTCTATATATAATAATTTAACTATAAACCTTGTTGATAAGTTATTTCCTAAAAATCTATATTTTATGTATATCAAACACAAAATTTTAAATCATGTCATGATTTGATTTGCTCTGGATACATAAAATACTGTAGAAACTAACTAATCTGTTATTTTAGTTTATGTCACTTGAACTAAGTAAATTCTTTAGCTGAAAAAGAGAAAAATCAAAGATGAAAGTACAAGCTTACAAAGCTTGCAGCCATTCAACCCAAACTATTTTCCTTAGAAAATTTGAACTTCATAAATATTCAAGCAAACCACAAGCTAATTATTAACAAATTCATAAGTTTATATAGATTTTAAAATGTAGTTGGCTTTTATCCTCTAATATCTTTCATTTAAGCAGTGAATTATAAATATCATGATTGTAGGTAGACTTTTGGGATTGCAGGAATTACCATCTTCTTCCTTCATCATTTGTAAATAACGTTATTTATAAGGTATTATTTATTGCACTGTTTTTCCCATGTTGACTTCCTTCCTTAGACAACACTTTCCTCCTGTCCAGTAACAGGAGTATCAGGTACTTGTCCAGCTTTAAAACCTGTGCACTGGTTCCTCTGGGTGTGTATCTGCATGGTGCCAATGCCTAGGCTCCCACACAGGGCTCTTTCAACTTTTGTTTCCAAACTTTTGTTTGGAATTTTGACATGCCCACCTTAAGGATTTGAGATATTGTGTCATTAAAAATTAAAATAAATAAGATGCCTGAATTTTTTATGATAGGGGAGACCTAGAATTTGTGTGACCATTTTATAATTAAAAAATTGTACTAATATTCTTGTCTATTACTTAGAAGAGGTGGTTGAAAACATATATAAAGAAAGGAAAAATGTTTGATGTTGCATTTTTGATGTTAGCTTGGAAGCTTATCAGAGTAAAAAAATTACATGTCAAATGAAATGTGTTTAAACTAGCTAAAATAAACATAGCAGCTAAACAAGTGCTGCTATTGGAACATAATCAGATGTGAAATTCATCTGTAGACTACTTTGCTTTTCTATGATTTGCTCTCCAATTGTCAATATGAACACACATTATTCTATATATGAATAATAATAATAAACCCTCAAGTAAGGGTGACAGAAGTATAAAACACTCATTGGGTAGAGGTTAGAGATGCTCCAAACCACTATATAAATCAGAAGGTTTCTATGTTTAATTGAATTTTATGGATAAAATTACATGTAATAGTGTGTCATTTATGTTAACACATTTATTTAAAATTAAAATGAAGATTTTAACTGAAAATTTATATTTAATAGTATTAATAACAAATATTATACAGCATTTAGAAATTGACTAAATGGAACAAAATTTTGGAAAATCATTTTAATGATAAGAGATAAATTTTAAGATGCCACGCACATGTGTATCTGATATTCATAGTAGGGTAAAATACATATAAAAATTGTGACACTCATATAATCAATATCCAAGGTATAGAGCCATTCTAGATGTTCATAGTGAGATGAACATGGAGACAATAGGGTATGTGAACAAGGAGGTTTTATTGAGCTGTAAAGAGCAATGTAGTTACGCCATTGCAGAGAAGTGAGTGGAACTAGTGAACAACGTGGAAAATTTCTTTGTTTAAATATCTTCTATTTCTGTGATTCCAATGTGAAAACTAAGTAGTAAGTATTTATCTTATACATCATGATATTTTGCTGTATATTTGAAATTTAGTTTTCTCAATGAATAAGCTAATTATAATGATATTTTAAAAAATTAGAATCATAACAACAACCCATTTATATGCAATTGCTTTAGTTGCCTTGTTTTTATTGGGGCTGGGCTGCAAAAGTGTTCTGCTCAAAGGTCTTTCTTACCATCTGTGTTCTCCTCTGGCAAGGTTAGTTGATTATTACTTGTTTTTACTAGATATTTATTATCTAGTGTGTAGATGGGGTTAAAATAATATCTGTTAGGCTTAATTAGTCTCAATATGTGAGAGCCATGTGTCTAGAGTTGAATGATGTGATCAGTTCTTCAATGAGTATTTTAACTGCAAATAAGGCAACTTATTGACTTTCTCTACGTTTTTGAGTATGATTTTTACAGCTGTTTTGTCACAGTGATTTTTCACATCTCTTTAGGTGATGAGTAATTTTGTTACCTCTCCTGCTGCTGTTCAAATTCTTTACTCTTTAAGGAAGAAGAAACTTGACTGAGTTTCATGTACTTCTCACAACAGAAGTTTCTCTTCTCTTTAAGTCTATAACAATAAGTTTTGCTTTCATCAGTCATGGGCTCAACTATTCCCATGGATGGTTGTGATCCTTTAAAGATAGTGATCCTTTGGGGTTTGCAACCCCATAGGAAGAACAAGACTATCATCCAATCAGGTCCCCCCAGAGCTCCCAGGGTCTAAACCACCAACCAAAGAGTACACATGGAGAGACATATGGCTCCAGCTGCATATGTAGCAGAGGATGGCCTTGTAGGGCATCAATGGGAGAAAAAGCCCTTAGTCCTATAAATTCTCAGTGCCCCAGTGTAGGGGGATGTCAGGGAGGTGATGTGGGAGTGGATAGGTGAGTGGAGAAGCACCCTCTTAGAAGCAGGGGTAGAGGGATGGGATAGGGAGTTTTTTGAGGTGACTCAGGAAAGGGGATAACATTTGAAATGTAAATAAAATATCAAAGTAAATATAATAGTGATCCATTAAAAAAAATGCCTGTGAGTGGAAGCTCCCATATGTTTGAATTTAAGAATTTAATAAGATTCCCATGAAAATGTTCCTGCCCTATGCAAGGGTGAGGTAGCTTTTGTAATTTATTTTGAATGCTACAATAGTCCATCTTGTCTTCCTTGATTCATTTCATACTATGCTTAGCTCCTTCATACTATGCTTAGCTTCCATCCGTGGTCATCTCAATTTTTTTCCTTAGTCATTTTTAGAGTTTTACCACATCTAACTTAATTTTATAGTCAGAACTGTTTAGATTCCATGGATAGCGACACTATACTCTTTCAAGGTAGCATCATTCCAGTGTTATATACACACCAAATGAAAAACAAACTCTTTTTTTTTAATTTTCAACAGTTTAGATGATGAATTCTTTAGGAAATAAATGGCTAGTTAAAGAAACATTGTATTTAAAGAAGTTCCTCCTCTATTTTCACTCTAACATTTTTCATTTTTTTTTTTCCAGTAAGGACAAAAGAGTTGTAGAACGGTCTCATGCAGCTCACACTGGCCTCAAAATTTTCTTTATGGGTGTCACGGACAGAATGCTGACCATGGTATTTCCAGATTTCCAGTGTTGGAATTAGAGGTGTGTTCCTCTATGCTAAGCTCTAATAAAAGCATTTTTTGTTACCAAAATGATTTTAGACATATATACGAAAAATAAACATTAAGTTAGTGATCTGGCATGATAATTCAAATGATTAACATTATCATAATCATAAGGTTAGTAAATTCAAAAACTGTTTTGACAAATGATATTATGGCAAAGATTCAAAATTCACTGCAAAACTGATTGTCACAGAGAAGTGTATTATGTCTTTCTCTGCATAATCCCTGGGTTGAAAGAAAGGAGCCAAGGAAAGAAAATGCTGGGCCTATTCACCCAGCTCCAAGCTGGGAGACTGGGCTTGTGATTTGGATGTATTTCTAAAACTTTAAAACAAATAATAATAAAAGAGATCTTTTCAAGAGTCTGACATATTCAGAGGCAGATGCTCACAACTACTCATTGAACTGATAATGAGGTTCCCAATGGAGGAGTTAGAGTGAAGGCCATTGGAGCTGAAAGGGTTTGTGGCCCCATGAGGAGAGCAACAATACCAACCAACCACAGCTCCCAGGGTCTAAACCACTAGCCTGGGAGCACTTAGGGAGAGATCCAGGGCTTCAGCTGAATAGTAAGAATGGAGGGCCCTGCTGGGCATAGGTGGAAGAAGAGATCCTTGACCACATGAAGGCTGGATGCCCCAGGGGGTGGGAATTTGAGGGTGGGGAGGTGGGAGTGGGGGGGGTAGATAGAGGTTACATCCACAGAGAAGGAGGAGGGGTGAG
>NW_021604592.1:14101-57861 GCF_004785775.1 Grammomys surdaster
AAGGGGACAACATATGAAATGTAAATAAAACATCCAATAAAAAAAAAAGAAAGAAAGAAAAAAGAAAAATGTAACAATCACTTGGCATAGTTGCTATTGGTTGGCAAGCTTAAATTCTCTGATATTCTCCCTTGTGGGCCACAATTCAGCTCCCAAGTCTGTTCTGGATCCCTGATCAATCAATAACAGCTTGATTACAATAAATAATTGTCATCTTAAAAAAAAAGGGATCTTTTTAAGTATGGAGCCAGGTCTCCTGCAGAGCCTAGGAGAATCAGATGGTGATAACCATGCTTGGAATAGCATATTCCTAGAGACTAATTGGTATGATAGAATTATAAAATAAATACATTTTGTTTCAGGTGAAATACATGGCTTGGAATGTTAAGTGATAAATTCTCTCAAAACTTTGTTTTATATATTGAATAAATATGTCTCTAAATTTCAAATGGCTATTAGAAGATAATAATCCTTATAAAAGACTTAAGACATTGTAGAAAATATACTATAAAATGTCACAGAAAGTAGAACTTGAATTTTAATATTTTGTCACACATTTAGCTGTTTTAGTTTTTCAAAAGTTAACTAAAGGTAAAATTTATTCATTATCAATAAAATTTTAGAACATCAAGTGAATGAAAGGCTTAAAAATTGGCATCCACTTGATCTGAATCCCAATTTGGGCACTGGAGCTCTTTTCTTTCATGCTTTTCTCTATTTTGACCGTTGTTTCTTCAGACAGAAACAATTCCAGGTGAGAACTTTTGACTGTGGGATGTGGCAACCCCATCCCTCTACTTGACATTCCTGAGTCCTGTCAGTTGTGTCCTGAGTATTCTGTACTTTTTTGGCTAATATCCACTTACCTGTGAGTACATACCATGAATATCATTTTGTGAATTTACTCAGTTACCTCACTCAGGATGATATTTTTTAATTCCATTCATTTGTCTGCAAAACTCACAATATCCTCATTCTTAACAGCTGAGTAGTATTCCATTATGTAAATGAAGCACATTTTCTGTATCCATTATTCCATTGTGTGTTGTTTCCAGCTTCTGGCTATTACAAATAAGGCCGCTATGAACATAGTGTAACACATGCCCCTGTGGCATGGTGGAGCATCTTTTGGGTATATGCTCAAAAGTGGTATAGCTGGCTTTTCAGGTAGATCTGTTTCCAGCTTTCTGAGGAACCTCCAGATTGATTTCCAGAGTGGTTGTGCCAGTTTTCAATCCCAACAGCAATGGAGTAGTACTCCTCTTCTCCACATCCTTGCCAACACGTACTTTCACCCAAGATTTTGATCTTAGCTATTCTGATTGGTGTAAGGTAGAATCTCAGGTCATTTTAATTTGCATTTCCCTGACCACTAAGGACTTTGAACATTTCTGTAAGTGGGTCTCAGACTGTCTAGATAAACATTCTTTAGGGAAAAAATATCTTGAAATTAGTTCATAGTTTGAGAAACACTCCATTATTCAATTTCTTCAATTTGTCTTTAGAGAAACCATCATAGAAACAGCTTCCCTATGAAGCAATACTTCACAGACTTGGGGTCCATTACATTAGTAATCCTTATACAGAGAAATCTTGATTGATATACCTCAGGTCTCTGAATATATCTCAGGTCTTCAGAATTATAGTTTATTTCCTTGGGTACTCAGTTGACAAGAAGAGAATCACAGGACATCTTTCCTTCCTGTAGGCTTCTCTACATAGCTGAGAAGTGAATGAGTTGATATTCTTGGAATCGCTTTCCTTATAGATGCTCCTGCTCCTTATAGATGTAGAAATAAAGTAGATATTTATTGGTGGACTAGGGTAAGTGAAAACGGGAAAGAAGAGATCAGATGGGGAGCAGAGGGGTTATAGGGAAGAGAGAATGAATATGAGAGGCAACAGCTTGAATTAAGGGGCATTTGTGGGATAATATGCAAGCCTAGGACCTTTGAAACTTTCCAAAATAATGAAGATGATCCTAATGATGCTGCGTAATAATGAAGATACAGAATTACAACTGAACATGTTATCTCACCAGATGAGGATTAAAATAGTAGGACTGGGTTACACTCGATTGCTATTTTGGTCAAAGGGATCTTATGGAGATCAAAACAACAATGCAGGCTGTTGTTAACATAATGGATGCTCTCTATAAACTGACAATAAGGCCCCATTGCTATGGACAACACCCAAATAGCTCATTGAATCTTTAGAAGTTGATCTGCTGCCTACATGGAACTTTGCCCCTATATTTTAGTATCTTTGGTGTGGGAAGATACTCTTCAAGCTTCCAAAAGAGAAACATAAAAACCAACCTAGTCATAAAACCTTTGACATACAGTCTTTCATTCCTGCAAAAAAAGAAAAAAAAATGCTAGGGCAATGGTGGCATAGAAATTATGGAAGAAACCAACCAATATATAATTTGACTTACAACCCACTCCACAAGACAATACCTATATCTGACACTTCTTCCATGACCAAGAACTGAAGACTAGATGGGCCAGAGACCTAGAGTAAAACCAAACACTACTTGTTGAAAAAAATAAGTATCAATAAAGTGACTTCTAATGAAAATCTGCTATACTTCATAGACATGTATCTTATCCATCCATCATCAGAGAAACTTAGTTCTTAAAAAAATAGTCGCAGAGACCCATGGTCAAATGTTATTTGGAGAGAGAGCCTAGTTGGAGGTCTTCATCTAATCTCTTCCCTCAGAGATCAGGTTGACTTGCAGAAGAGGAGGTGGAAAGAGTATAAGAACCAAATGTGATAAACAAGTCATTTAATCAATTAAGCAAACTTCGTTTCAACTCACAGAAATGTAAGCATCAAACACAAAGCCTCCATGGCTCAGCACTATGTCTCCTGCATCTATATTATAACTTTTAGCTTAGTTTTTTATAGTACTCCTAAGTGTGAGAATGAATGTGTCTCTGATTATTGTGCCTAATCTTGGGACTCTTTACCTTCTGTTGAGTTACATTGTCCAACCTTGGTATGATGGTTTTTGATTTATCTTATTATATTTTCCTTCATGAAAAATTAATGTAAACAAAGTAAAAAAAAATTCAGGTGCTTTGTAGTATGTTATTTCTCTGCAAGACACCTTGTGACAGAGCAAGTCAGATAGAAAATAGGTCACAGATTAGGTGACAGCATTAGCAATAAGCCAACCAGAAAAGAAAGCAAGGACTCAAATGGGAATTCAAAACAATAAAGTGCCTCACAAACATTACGAAGGACACAGGAAGAAAGGATCATTGAAAGCAAGTAAATGACACACTCACCAATCTTAAAGAATGGAGTAGTAATGTTTCTGCTCATGTAAGGACTTTCTGATAGTTTCCATTGAGGCAGAAGCCAAGTCCCAAGCACTCTACCTGGATCTTAACAGTAGTAGAAACTCCTTATCAGCCAGGAACTCAGGCTGATGATAAACTGCAGCTGTAGCCTACGCAGTACTCGCACACAGTCAATAAGAAGAGTGGGTTAGTGTCTGTCTGAAGATCAACCAAAGTTACACAAATTTAAAAGGAAATTAATTTCTGTAACTGCATGAGAATAAAAGTGAGCTTCTTGAGATCAGACCACTGTATTTGACAAACTCTGATTATTATAGTGGACCTTAAAAATCCATAGCTTTTAAAGATAATTTTATAATTAGAGATGTCAAAAGGTGTTCCTTGCATAATAGCTCATTTGTTCCTCATGTGGTTTTCTTACTAATACTGGGGAAAATATTTTCATAGTTCTATTTACAATCTTCATTTAAATACTCAAAGCTGTGTGATGTTTTATACAGTTTACTACTCTCTTTCCTTTCTTATTACTAATGTTTTTCTCATTGTACCCACTTGGCTGAAAAGTACTATACATTCACCCAATATTAAAACTAGCTCTATCAGGTTGATATACATCATTTGAAAGACATTTCTTACCATGTGGATAATTCAAATTTAGGCTATTTGATTGTATCAGCAATTTTTTCCCCCTTATAACCTACAGTGTCAGAGCAGGTGGGACATTCTATGTCCCTTGTTTGCTACAGTCTGATGAAAAGTAAATGAAGCAAAGTTGACTTTAAGGTCTAAATGTGTCTGGGGATTGATAAGAAGAACATCATCAAGGGAGGTACCTTATATCATATAGAAACTGATGAAGAGCAAAACTCAGCATTTCTGGGAACTGTACAAATGTATTTTGAAATGTGAAGATTAATAAAAAGGTTTATGAATATGTTGACAAAGCTTTCTCTGAAAACAGCTCTCATAAAATCAGCAAGGGATCTCATCGGAAAATGTGCAAGAAGGCATGACTTTGCCATATAAATCACCAACTCTGTTCTACTGAGTAGTGAAAAACAAAGCATACAACTGTTATTGATTTAGGGTACTGTGTGGTCTTCCAGATCACTTGGAATTGTGTTAGAAGCAATTTATTAAATTCTGAGTATGTTTATGTCTTCCAAGATCATCACAACAGATATTTTGAGACCTCTGATTCTTGTAAAGGAGTTACAATGGATTGCCTTGGGGTTAGAGATAGGTTTTATAGCTACAAAGTTCCAATAA
The DNA here is from genome assembly GCF_004785775.1 of Grammomys surdaster. Lineage (NCBI taxonomy): Eukaryota > Metazoa > Chordata > Mammalia > Rodentia > Muridae > Grammomys > Grammomys surdaster. The sequence continues at coordinate 18,682 of NW_021604592.1, forward strand.
TGCTGAGCTTTCTTTGCAGCTCATTCTTTTCTTGGCCTATATTGTTTCTCATTAAATATTCTAGTTAGCTCAGTATTGCTATTTGCAACCCAGGCACATTTACCAATGACATTGCTATCATGTTCATTTCAGTCTTACTCTGTTTGCGTACATGGTAAGAGACCTGATAGTTTTTTATAATTGCTTCAATGTGTGCTATGCAACTTCCCGAGACAAAGTGTAGCAAATGCAAAAGGACATTTACTGCAAGGTTGGTAAGCATGTTAACACGGACAAGCAGTAAATATTTGCAATTAGGGAATGACATGCTCTCAAAGCAACTTTGCAATCTATGGTTAAATATGAAAGACATGATACAAATACGCTGATGTTTTTATGTTCTAATAAAATTTATTTAGCAGAATAGCTAGTGGGTTAGATCTGGCTGCCGGGTCATAGTGTTTTGGGCCATGGATTATAAAGAGATCTTTATTTTTCAGATCCTTTTCACTTTTTTATTTCAGTCCCAAGTCTTCCAACATGTTTTTACTCCTTTCTGACAGCCAAAATGTATTACACACTTTAATATAGCCACGGAATATTATTTTTTATTAACAGAACTATCCACAGAATGCTATGTTTGCTCTTTTACTGACTGTAAAATGTAGGATTTGAAAAAGAAGCTAGTGGTAAAGCAAAGGGAAAACCTGCCTTTCTTGTGACATATGCAGATAAATAGTGTAGAACCTAAGATAGAAATTTCAGGAACTCTAGGTCTGGCATTCATTAACACAGTATGGGAAATGCTCCATTGGCCTCTTCTCAACACAGATCTCTTCCTTCAATACACACAAAAACCAACACTGTAATTAACAGGGGTAGTGGAGAGGTAAATTTTACTCACTTCAGAGTTCAGTGGATTACAAAAACACCAAGTCATGCAGCTTATTTGAGCAGAACTTTAAGAAAAGCCACAAGACTTCCTAACGTGCCAGAGTAAATCATATAACCCCGGGATGACTGTGCCAACAGCTGCTGTGTCTCCAAATCCCAGCTTATCATAATTTCTTAGAGAACTACTTAAAACCTAAGCCTGTGGGGTCTTTAAAAATCAGGATCCCAGACAGATGCAAAGAAATCCTATTATACAGCTATTCCACATCTTGCTGGGCATAGCAGGTAACAGTCCATGATCTAACCCAAGGGCCTCATATTCCAGAAGAGAAATTTGAATCGGAGAGTCTATTTTTTCCTCCCCCAGTGCTTGTCATGATCAGGAAGCTGTATTGACTGATGTCCTATCACTCACACTGCTTCATGAGATAACAACCCTCCTAATATCACTATCATGCACCCCTGCCACATGGGACAGGTCCTTCTGAGGTTCTTTCTATGTCCTTCAACCATAATTCAGAACTCAATTTCAACACATTGCTGACTCCCTAACAACACCGCCTTGCTTCACATGACCTTCTCGGTCTTCTTCATGCAACTAAGTCATTTCTAGCATTCAAGATTCTGCTGAAAATACTCTCCTCTCTGGAAGGCCTTTTAGGTTATTAAAAAAACATTAATCTTTATTTTTGTCTTAGTTATTATGTGATCTGTTTTATTAAATTAAAATAAACATAGTCACTTATAAATTAAGTAAATAATAAAATTTATTAATAAAATAAATAAATGAGTCACTTATAAATTGAATAAATAATATTACTTTCTAGTTATGTTCTGTGCTGCAGCAGTAATGGGCAGGGGCTTTAATATCATCTAAATTATTTGTCCCAAGTACTGACTGCATACATAGAAAATCAAAATGTAATTGGAAAATTGTATTTGGTAAAACTCTATTTTGTGTCAGGATGTTAAAGGAAGTATTTGGTGCAGGGACCTTCCTGCTTCAGTGACTCATACAGTCTACTGTTCAAGGACTCAGGACAACTACCTAGCAGATTGACTTGATAACCCATTCTTCATTGGGGATTTATATACATACGAATATGTGTTTATGTGAATTATGTGGGTATATAGTTATATTTAATGTATACATGTAATATAGTATATATATGAGTATATATGACAGTTTTCTCTTGTGCCTTTATAACCTAGAATGAATTAAATTAAGGCCTAAGGTGAACTCCTGTTATGCCTTTGATCTTTAATCAACGGAAGAAGATGGGTTATGATACTCTACAAGTCAGAACTGCACTACAGCATTGTGAAAATAAACAACCAAACAAGTCTTTGAATAAAGTAAGCTCAGCCCTTTCCTTTCCCTTCCAGTATCTTTCTTTTCGTTCTTTATTTTTTGTTTTTGACACAGGTTCCTAATGTAGCCAGCATACCACTATGCTTGACTTAAGTCTATTTCAGTGTAAAAACAGATCAGAAAAAAGTTGAATATTTTGGTTTCTCATATGATTGTATAAACTTTTTATCCAGATTGGAATATTTATTTGTGGAATTGTCTAGGAGTCATAAAAGAGTCAGGAAACTCACAAGGCTGACAATGTTTCTTCCTCAAAATATTCATGTGGAAACAATTGGTTGTGTGTGTGTGTGTGTGTGTGTGTGTGTGTGTGTGTATGGAGTCTACCACAGGTGTCCCTAGCCCTAGGTCATCAGAATAGGAGAGTTGGCCCTTCCCTTCACCTGCTTCAACACTTGGGAGAACAGACTGTATGCATCAGAGTATAGGTGGCTGGGGAGATAAGGGCTGCAGCTGAGCCAGCTCCAGGAGTATGAACATAGGAGATCTGGCAAATCAGATATCTCCCAGGCCCAGATGAAGGGCTTTGTTGTGGCTCACCACAACATCTAGCACATTGATGAACTGCTGGATGTCAAGAAGGATCTGGTCCTACAGAGACATATAGAATCTCCATGACAAATGGCTAAAACAAATTATCTGAGAGAGGAGCCCCAGTGAGTTTCCAGTATTAATAGAATAGCAGAAGCCAGACGCTTCAACCCAGACCAATGAGTCATTGCAATGAACATTTAAAAGCAAAGAACTGTGGACAAAAGTGTATACTGTGGGACCCACTGTGGTATACTATGTTTTCCACAAGGACATTGTTTTTTCTCTGCTGGGTAGTAGGTTGCAAGAGTGGAGGGTTGGTATGAGAGGAAGAGGAGTGGAGGGCTATTAGGGTTCATTATAGGGACCTTCAGAGACTAAACCACCAACCAAAGAGAATACATGGTATGTAACTAGGGCTCTGACACATATGTGTGTGCAAATTGATCTTCATGTGGGTTCCCCAACATCTGGAGTGCAGTTTGTCCATGACTGTGTTGCCTGACTGTAGGTTCTGTTCCTCTACCTGGACTGCCTTGTCTGGCCTCAGTGAAGGAAGATGTAACTAGTCTTTCAGTAACAGGATGTGCTGGGGTGGGGCTGGAGGGCATCATCCCTCTCAGAAGAAAAAGGGGAAGAGGTGGGAGATGGGTTGTATGAGGAGGGGACAGGGAAGAGGGGTCCTTCTATCTGAATGTAAATCGAATGAATAAATAAAATAATGGAAAAAAAGAAACAATGTAAAATCAAGCATATAACCTTGAAAGACCGTATTTTTTCAACTTTGACAATTGTACATAAAACATTCATTTCTGGAGTAAGAGCTACAAACTCAGCAAAAGACTCTCAAAAGTCACTACTTTGCATCAGAATTAGCAGATGCAAAAAGACTACAAGAAGGGAATTTACAACAACTTCCCTCAAGGCTTCATATCTGGACATAAAATGTTTAATTAGGACATACCCACACAATGAAGTTTCTGAACACAGGTGCCAGGAATAACTGAACATGCAGAAATAAACATAGAATATGAGAAGACAGTCTAAATTCTTAAGAGTTGAAGAGTGATGCTATGTTTTGTATTACAAGTTTCAATGTAGACTTTTAAATTAATCAAATGTATAGAGTTACCTTAAAAACTTTCTCTCAGTTATTTAGCCACTAAATTCTCCAAAATGTTATCATTTTTCTAAAGACTTCATGAAAACTAAGCAAATATTTATTTCAGTTACTCATCTATTTATTTAAGTTCTGGGTCATCTAAGCTGTGTAGGGCATGGGTTCCCTCTCAAGGCATCGACCTCAAGTTGAACCAAACATTCATTGTCCATTCCCACAAATACCTATGCCCCAACACATCTTCCTGGCAGAATAGTTTGTAGGTAGGGGGGGGGGTTGGTGACAGGGTTGGTATCCATATCTTCTACCCCAAAGAGAATAGAACATAGGGACAAAGCCTCTTAGCCTGCCCCAGCTTAACCTCTCTATGTTCAATGAACTATGTAACAGTTTCCCTTGGCAATGGGATTCTGCTATCAGTTTTCAGAGACTGACCCACTTTCCTAACATTAGTTTAGTTTGTTTAGGGATTGCCACCAGACCACCTAGACTAATAACCAACTGAAGATAACCCACAATGGATTTGGCAAAGTTCCTTCTATTTATAATTCTATTGAATAATTTAAGGCATAAACTGTTTGAATAGCTGGAAGAATTCTGCACTAAAAGCCCTGTGATATTTTGCTTTTGTTGTTGTTGATGTGTAGTTTTATTCTTTTCTTTTTTTGGGGGGTGGAAGATTATAATGGCTGCTTCTAATTCACGAGGGTTATAGGTCAATTTAAATTGTTTATATGATATTAGTTTAATAATAGAAATTACTGCCTATAGAAAATATTATCCATTTAGAATCTTCAGTTTTGTGGAGTACAGGTTTTTAAACTATATCCTTATGATTCTCTAGATTTTCCCAGTGTCTCTTGTTATGTTCCCATTTCTGTTTCTGATTTTTATTAATTTAGAGATTCCTTATGTCTTTTTTAATTAGCTTAGACAAGGGCTTATCTGTCATGTTGATTTTCTCAAATAATCAACTTTTTGTTTCACTGATTCTTTGTTCTCTTTGTTTCTATCTGATGATTCCAGCCCTCATTTTTTAATTGTCTGGTGTCTGTTATTGGGTGTGCTTACTTCTCTTTTTGTTCTAGAGCTTTAGAGTGTCCTGTTAGGTTTGCTTGTATGAAATCTCTCCATCTTTTTGTTTTTGTTGTTCTGGTTGTTTTTGTTGTTTTAAATGTAGGCACTTAATAATATGAACTTTTCTCTTAGTTTGGGTATGTTGTCTATTTATTTTCATTGAATCTAGACAGTCATTGATATTTTTTTCTTTCTGGATTCATTAGTTTGTAAGATATCTTTTGTTACTCTTGTTGATATTGTCCAGTTTTAATCAGTGGTGCTCTAATATACTACAAGGGGTTTTATTTCAAATTTCTTGTGTCTATTGAGACCTGCTTGTATCCGAGTACATGGTCAGTTTTGGATAATGTAGTTTGAGGTGATGAGAAGAAAGTATATTCTTTTGTGTCGTGAGTGGTGGGCTATAAGAGACGCTAACACATTTAAGAACCATATTAAAAGTAGGCTTTGAAAAAAATCAAAGTTTCATTTCCCAGAGAGGGCTCAACTATCTATCAGTAAACTAGATAAAAATTAATCTACACTTTTCTTTTCATACTCCAATCACTGTTTTGATCTGTATTCTTCTCTTAATTAACTTCATGGCACAAGAATCTGTTAATAAACATATTGAAAAAGAACATGTCTAAAATTTATATTTCCTATATTCATTACAGAGTCTCTTTGAATTAAAATGATAACTTACTTCCCTTTAAAATATAAATTTACACATTGCCAAGATAATAGAGAAGACTGTATAAAGTACACATTTGCTAGGTTTCTTTGCTACAGTAAGAGGTAGGCTCTTTAAAAACTAGAGTTGTGTCTAAGCAGCCAAGGTACATGGGTCTACGAAACTCTGATATGTATTTACCCTTAGAACTAACCTTTCTTTCCTACACAAATTGAAATTAACAGTGTAACAATTTGCCAAACCAGTTAGAGTGAGGACACTCGTTCAGAGTCACTGACATTCTCTTTTTACCCTTTTTATCAATTTTAATCAAATTCGCTTTGTCCAATTCACTTCCCTGGTGGCTTATAAGCATTTTGCCTTATTGGAAGAATTGATTCTTTGGTGATGAATATTCATTCAATTATCCTTATCCTGTTATTTAAAAAAAACAATTATACTGAGTGTTTCTCTTATAAAACATGTGTTCTTAACTATCACATGAATGTCTTGCTTGGTTTGTAAAGATTAGATTAGGGGGACAGCTAAATATACCTCGTGCATTCATGCTTGATTCTAATGTCCATTTGTGAAAGAAGAAGAGGAAGACTCTTTTCTCAACTTTACATTAAAAGTCATTTGACACCTGTCTCCATGCAGTTACTTTCCTCTTAGTTTTACTGCTTAAAGACATATTAATCATTTCCTCCATTTTGTAGGGTGTCTTCACATGATCACAATAAATGGAGATGACTTTAGTAATATTAAGTTGGAAACAGTGATGTAAATTAAACTGCAGACAGAAGATATGTAGTCAAGAGAACACAAAGCATTGATAATTCAGTTATTTGTGGATATAAGGATTTGCTCTAATATTCTGATCTTTTTTCAAATGTATTTATATTTATTAAATTTTGAGACAGGTTCTCATAGATTCTCTCAGCCTTGATCTCACTATATTGCTGAAAGATTACCTTGAACTTTTATTTTCTTGCCTCTAATTCTCTAGTCCTGCAACTATAATTATGTGCAACTATACTCATTTTTGAGTTTTAGTATCCAAGTTAGGATAGTTAACTATGAATAAAGGTACATGATATATACAAATATATATAATAAATATATATTAGTTGATGATAGATATCTTTACCTGTCAATATGTAAAATCTAAAGATAAGATAATTATGCTTTTTAACTTTGACAAATAATATAAAATTCTATTCAAGATTTAATACCATGGCTGACAATAGCTTGTGTACACATACCTAGAGAATATCAGAGTCATTTTTTCAATTGATCACAAGTATTTGTTATACACACCAAAATGCTTATTGATGTTGCAGATATGCCTTTAGTTCAATGCACTACATCTAGAAGAATAGTTTTGTGGTCTTAGTTTATGTACAGTCCTGAAAATATAGTGTACTTGAAAGCAATCCGTTTTCAGAATATTCAGCATAAATATGCTTCAACACTGCATTGATACTAGAGTAAAAGAGGGTCACATGTTAAAATGTCAGTATTTTGTTATACATCTCCTGCTTCTAATAGGAAATAAAATAGAATGAATTATCCATTTCAACAGTCAAACCTTTAGATCACAATAATTCAAACTATAGGCATTTGTTTGAAATACAAATATAGGAGATAAATGTTGAGGACTTCCTCCTCCTTTATGTTGGTTGCTATAAATTAAATATCTTTAACAGATTTCTAACTCTCATTGACTTTTCCTTTTGGTGATTTTAGTAGTATTATATTCATTGCGCAAAATGATATCTTTGAAGATTTTCACACACAATTGCAGTCACAATCTTCATTGCCCCTAGTGATTACCCCATTTCTCTGTCTTCTTTCACCTGCCACAGTCAAGTATCTACATATATAAAAATGTGAGATATTTATGGTTGTATTTAGATTATTCTCATAATAAAATTGTGTCCAGTTTCAATCATTATCTTGTACATGACAACTTATTCAGATATTTACTTTCGTACTCACTAGAAAACATATGTTATATTTAGATTATTCTCATAATAAAATTGTGTCCAGTTCCAATCATTTTCTTGTAAATGACAACTTAGTCAAATATTTACTTTTATACTCACTAGAAAACTCAGGAAGAAAACACTGAAAAATCATAAAAATGACTACACAATTTCTAACTTGTCTAACAAAAATAGCTGCCTTTAATAACACCAGATGGTTTCACAATTTCTATATACAGGAAGTCCAAGCATAATATGAGTTGTCTGTTTGTTCAACTTCTAACAGGTAGAATACAACATGTTTCTTTGTTCTTTAGAACGACTATGGATTCCGATTTATTTTTCTAAATTTCCCATTTTTTTGTTTAGGTTGGGGTCATTGTTTTAATATATCTTGGGACGATGATATCATTTCAGAGACCCCACAGAGATGGGACCTTTCTATGTTAGAACTACAGTGATCAATCTCATTTTTACAGGCAAGGCTTAGTATATCTTTCCACATATCTATTATGTAATACCTGAAGAGATTAGGCCTCAATTACCTTCTTGTTTTAAGGCTAACTTAGCATTAATATTGAAGAAAATCATTTTAGCCATGTGAAGTAAATTAATTACAGGATTGATATATACTTTCCATAAGTGATCATATTAGAGTCATAACAGAATTCTTATAATCACTATATATTAGATGTCTTTACCATAGGTTAATATTGACAGTTTCCAAAACATATCTTTTTCTAGGGGAATGTGCTCATTCTTGCTCGTCATAGTTTCTGGTTTATGTTTTATCCTGATAGACATTGTTTTCTGTAAGTTTTAAAAAATGAAGTAAAAAAAGAAGGAATATAAGATAATTTTTTTGGATAGAAATAAAGATTGAGTAGCTGACTTCACTGACAAATGTCATGGTCTTGTTAGTTTTATGAGCTTTGAGTCGTGAAGATTAATGCCCGAATTAGCTGCCTTTATTGGCCATAAGTAACATTTATTAGTTGAAAGCAGCAAAAATACTGCATTCAGCAATTGTCAATATGTGTTCATAATTGGCTTTATATTGAGGTAATCAGTGTCAAGCTCACCCTGATCTCTGTTCTCACATACACATATTGCTTTATTTTATTTACAGGTCCTTTTAAGGCATACAAACAGATGGTTTGATTTAGAAAGCTTTGCCTTATCCAGAAAAATTAGCATTAGTCCAGATGGACTTTCAGGCTTCAGTGCCAATATTGTACCTCCACCATATGGACAGGAAAATGTATGGCAGGATACATGATGTTCCACTTTACGCTTTAACACAGATAATGTTTGATTACTTGTTCATGCTCATTAATTCCTGTTATTAGGGAAGCAGGGAATGGAAATGCTCGGAAATAAACATTTTAAAAATAGCAATTTCAATATTGCTAGCAGTCTCATAATTAGCAAATTGCATACTAGCACTTTTTTTTTTACTTTTTAAGTAAAACTTGAAAATACTACAAAATTACTTTAAAAAGATAAAAATAAAACTGTACTTAGAACTCTGATGCTGACCTATTTATAGAGCAGGCAGACTCATGAGCATGATCTATATTTGATGACAACTTAGTGTCAAGTCACTGTAAATCTCATAGAATTCATAAGTAAGTTCCTGCAGTGATTAAATTATGAATCTGAACTTACTTGAAACTGTGGCAAATTTCTGCATGATGAAGGTCAACTTTTTCAAAATAAGTTGATAAAATATATCTCTTAATGATAAAGTTCACTCTTTCCACATAAGTTCATAAAAATACTACTTTTCTTAAAGGAAAACTTTTCCATTCATTTAATATTCTAAGAAAGGAAAGTTTTTAAAGAGCTTTATATGAAAAAACAACATTTTCTTTTTCACTAAATGTTATCTACATTGATGCCTTATTGAAGCCTGCGTTTGTTGCAAATGTGACACTGTATTCAGAAAACAACAAACCAACATATCCATTATATCCTAGTTTCATGTTTAGATAAATACTAAGATTTAAGTTGTCATTCATCTTACCCCTTATGTAATTTTAATAGAAGTAATGAAACCATATGTTTTAATATGAAATAAAATTATCATAAATGTAGAATACTTGCTACAGGTTAATTAATTATTTTATTTATTTTTATATTACTATGCTAAAATTTTTACTAAAAAATTTAAACAATCCAATAAGAATAGTCACTGTTCTCCAATAACCAACCAGTCTTATACCACTGAATAACTGATGTTTAAAATACTTTGAAGGAACCTTGTGATACTTAAGTCCTAAATATATATGTATTGTTCAATATCTGTATTTATTATTTTTAAATGAAATATCCTGGTTTTCTGAAATTGTCTTATGAATTAAATACTCAAACACAATGAACCAGGAAGATTGACAAGTTTTGAAGACAAATGAGAAAAAATAAATGTAAAATCATTGGACCAAAGGAAATAAGAACACATTTATAAAATGTATCAATGTTAGCTTTCATCTTATTTGAATGAATCCAAGTGGATATATTGATAAAGAGATCCTGAAATATTTACAGCCCATCCTTTGATTTTAGATAATATATTACTTACAATAATGTATTAATGTTTGTGGTTACATCAGATGGCAGTGTTTCCTAGCCAACCAGAGGTCATGCTCTGGGTCCAGCCTAAAATTATTCCATAGGTTTTTTTTTTCAGTTATGATCTTCTTACTACATATTTCTCAAAAAAATTCAAGAATGAAAAGGATTTGCTTCTATCCATATGGTATATCTTCTAGTGACTATTGAGCAAACAGTAGTTTTCCTCTGACAAAGGATGAATCAGAAGCCATGAGGCAAACTTTCCTACAATCCTTCACTTCATATGTTGAATGCTGATGTCTTATATGGATGTCATGATTTTCTAAGACTTGGCAGCAATGCAGCAGATGGAAATAGAGGTGCGACCAAAGCAGGAAGAGCAAAGTGGAAGAGTTGAATAACCTTCAGTTCTTTATGGTCCTGTAACCAGTGCTTGGCATTGCCATCTAAACTGACTTGCAGCATAGTGTGAATGTTCTTATTGAATGAATGCAATGTAAAGATTTTAACTGATATTATGGTATTTCGTAGGATCTCTGTATTTTGAAAAGAATTTAATCATTCATTGAAGTTGTCACCTAATAGTGTTTTATTCTCTGAACTTCATACAAAAATGAAATAGCATAATCATTTTTAATTACATTCCTTTCAATACATAAAATCTTAAAAGCATTCTACTCTTTCTGTATCTTTCTGGTTCCAATTTATATTGGGCATACTGCTAAGAAGTACAATAACCAAATAATTCAAATAAACTTTGAATTAATTTATCATGGCTTGGAGATCTTTTTAAATCTACATTGCAAGGACTGTATTTCAGTCTTTAAGTTAGTAGTTGTCAGCTGGGTCTGTACAGTCCATTTGCATTTTGTACAGATTCATTTTTTATCAGATATTTTCTTTATTTACATATCAAATGTTAGCCTCCTTCTCAGTTTCCAACCACCTGGATTCCCCCTATTTCATCCTTCTTCCTCCTGCTTCTATGAGGGTGTTCCCCCACCTACCCACCCACTCCTGCCCTGGCATTCCTTTACACTGAGGGATCAAGTCTTCAGAAGGGCCAAGGGCCTCTCCTCTCATTGATGACAGACAAGGCCATCCTCTGCTACATATGCAGCTGGAGCCATGAATCCCGCGCTGTGTAGTCTTTGGTTGGTGGTTTAGTCCCTGGGAGCACTGGGGTATCTGATTGGTTGATATTGTTGTTCATCCTATGGGGTTGCAAACCCCTTCATTTCTTTCAGTCCCTTCTCTAACTTCTCTATTATGGACCCTGTGCTCTGTCCAATATCAGACTCCTGCCAGCATGCAGTTCTTGGCATCCACAATGGTGTCTGGGTTTGGTGACTCTCAATGGGATAGATCCACAGGTGGGGCAGTCTCTGGATGGCCTTTCCTTCAGTCTCTGCTCCACACTTTGTCTCCATATTTCCTCCCCTGTGTACTTTGTTTAACCTTCAAAGAAGGATCAAAGCCCTCATAATTTGATCTTCTTGCACTTCATGTGGTCAGTAAATTATATCTTGGGTATCCCAAGCTTTTGGGTTAATACACACTATTTAGTGAGTGCATTCCATGTGTATTCTTTTGTGATTGGGTTACCTCACTTACAATGTTATTTTCTAGTTCTGTCCATTTGCTTAAGAATTTCATGAAGTCATTGCTTTTTATTACTGAGTAGTATTCCATTGTGTAAATGTACCACATATTTTGTATCCATTCCTCTGCTGAAGGACATCTGGGTTCTTTCAGCTTCTGGCTATTGTAAATAAGACTGCTATGAACATAGTGGAATATGTGTCCTTGTTATATGTTGGGGCATCTTTTGGTTATATGTCCAGGAGTGGTATAGCTGGGTCCTTAGGTAATGCTATGTCTAATTTTCTGAGGAACCGCCAGACTGATTTCTAGAGTGGTTGTATCAACTTGCAATCCTACCAACAATGGAGGAGTGTCCCTCTTTCTCCACATCCTCACCAGCATCTGCTGCCACCGGAGTTTTTGATCTTAGCCATTCTTACTGGTGTGAGGTAGAATCTCAGGTTTACTTTGATTTGTATTTTCCTGATGACTAAGTAACCAGAGCAATTAGAAAGCAAAAGAAGCTCAAAGGGATACAAATTGGAAAGGAAGAAGTCAAAATATCACTATTGAGACGATATGATAGTATACTTAAGTGACCCCAAAAATTTCACCGCAGAACCCCTAAACCTGATAAACTTCAGCAAAGTGGGTGTATATAAAATTAACTCAAGCAATTCAGAAGCCTTCCTCTACTCAAAGGATAAACAGGCTGAGAAAGAAATTAGGGAAATGACACCCTTCACAATAGTCACAAATAATACAAAATAACTTGGTGTGAATCCAACCAAGCAAGTGAAAGACCTATATGACAAGTGCTTCAAGTCTCTGAAAAAGAAATCGAAGAAGATATCAGAAGATGGAAAGAACTCCCATGTTCATGGATTGCAGAATTAATATAGTAAAAATGACTATCTTGCTAAAAGCAATCAACCAAATTCAATGCAATCCCCTCAAAATTCCAAATCAATTCTTCATAGAGTTAGAAAGAACAATTCTCAAATTCATTTGGAATATCAAAAAACTCAGGATAACGAAAACTATTCTTAACAATAAAAGAATTTTTGGGGGAATCACCATCCCTGACCTCAAGCTGTATTACAGAGCAATAGTGATAAAAACGGCATGGTATTGGTACAGAGACAGGCAAGAAGATCAATAGAATAGAATTTAAAACCCAGAAATGAAGCCACATGCCTATGATCACTTGATCTTTGACAATGGAGCTAAATCCATCCAGTGGAAAAAAGACAGGATTTTCAAGAAATGATGCTTGTTCAACTGGAGGTCAGTTGCATGTGGAAGAATGCAAATTGATCCATTGTTATCTCCTTGTACAAAGCTGAAGTCCAAGTGGATCATGGAATTACACCTAAAACAGATACACTGAAACCAATAGAAGAGGAAGTGGGCTAGAGCCTTGAATACATGGGCATAGTTTCCTGAACAGAACACCAATGGCTTATGGACTAAGATTAACAACAGACAAATGAGAACTCATAAAATTGCAAAACTTCCATAAGACAAAGGACACTATCAGTAGGACATAATGGGAACCAACAGATTGGGAAACGATCTTTCCCAATACTACATCTGATAGTGGGCTAATATCCAATATATACAAAGAACTTAAGAAGTCAAACTCCACAGAATCAAATAACTCTATTTTAAATGGGGTATGGTAGTAAACAAAGAATTCTAAACTGAGGAATATCAAATGGCTGAGAAGCACCTAGAGAGATGTTCAACATCGTTAGTCATCAAATTTGTAAGAGATTATGAATGATGACATTTCAGAGATCATCTATAAGAATTTTAATATGTTTTCATAGGTGACCTAATAAACATTTTAGTCTTGTAGTATATGCAATCTCTGTCATTCTTAAATCTCTCCTTTCAACACAAAAGCATGTACATAATTCACAATCATATCAATGGCTTTATTTTAATGAAAATTTATTTCCAATATCATGGGATGTGGCTAGATTTGGTCAATGCCAAAACACAGATTATCAAACCATTTCTGCTCTAAAGTGGCCTTTTGTGGCTTCAGAAATCTTAATATCTTGGAATGGAAGAACATATGTTGTCAGGCAGAGGTGATCACTGGATTGCAGAATGTAGAAAGACATGCATGGCACGTGCTCCCATGACTCCCTCTGGACAGCTACAAATGGTAAACCACATAATGTGTCCACATTTTGTCAGGCACCTCCTGAAGATCAAGAGTTTTCTTAGTTATAAACTATTACTCTATTGGAGAATTTGTTATAACATGAATGAAAACACTGTGATAGAAAGCCGGTGTGTTTTTATTCCAAGAGAATGAAAGCCTGAGTAGTGCAAGTAAACATTTCTTATTCCCTCTTTATCAGACAACCAGCTGACATTTCTTCATAAGACAAATCGTAGTGTTGGAACTAATTTTGGAAGTGTCAGAGAATTGAACAAAATTTTTATTTTGAAAGTTGCTAAGGATGGCTCAGATATAACATGTGGTAGTGGCATTCAATTAAAACCTGGCTGGTAGTTAAGTGACATGAGATAAATGCAACCAATCACCTGTGTTCAAACTTGCATACTAACTAGTGGATGAGCTAGCAGACTTAATATCTAGAACAGTGATGGAAATAAATTCACAGAGTGTCTAGGGATTTCTATTGTAAGCATCAAAAATAATATACAGAGAAACACCAAGGTACAATTTTTCAGATTCTGAAGAAAATTTGATAAAAACAATTTATTTGGTGGAATCTATCTCTAAATCACAGAATCAGACAATCTGGTTTTGGATTCAGAAGGTCTGGGTTTTATTTATTTATCTATTTTGATAATTTTATTTTTAATTATACAAGTTAGTGTATCTGATGTGGGTGTGTAACTAAAGAAGCCAAGACAATGGGTCCCCTGAAGCTGAGTTCTAGGCAGTTGTGAACTACTCAGTACAGACATGAGGAACTGAACAGTCATCCTCTGGAAATGCAGACCTGCCTCTGGACTACTGAGTCATTTCTCCAACACCACTGGGTTTTATTTTTTAAGATGATTCCCATGAAATGAAACATATTACAGTCTGAAAAATCACCACTACCACTTGTACTTGAAGGCAGAAAGTTTATAAACCTTTCTTTCATTCACTTCAAAGTCAATCAAAAACAGGCACAGTTAGCCAACATAACCTCCAAAGGACCATCATTTATTTCAGGCCTGCTTTAAAAATTCTAAAAAACAAAGATCCCACTTCTGGGTGCCATTTGTTCATGGCAACCACAATCCATCCAATGAGTTAATGATTAGTTTCAGGGTACAGTGAATCTGAACAAGAAAAAGTGATTATAATAGTGTCAAAATAATAAATGAGAAGAAAAGTATATATAGTTAGGTTCAGTTAAATAAGAACTTTGAAAGTCAAAAGAATCCATTATAGGAACATTGATGGAAACACCACATTTAAATCTTAAGAAATGAATAAAGAGTTTGAAAGTGAGGCTCATTAAAGTTGCTTGTTTCAGCATGTGTATGCCTCACTATTGTCTCATCATTTATGGCTTTCCATGACTAGTGGTTGATTCACTAATTTACATTATAAATACTATGTAACAGGTCTATACTTAGACAGAAACTCACCAATAAAACTGTCTTCATAAGTTTTTTTTTTCTTTCTGTTTTTTTTTTTTTTTCTGAGATAGGGTTTCTCTGTGTAGTCCTGGCTGTCCTGGAACTCCCTCTGTAGACCAGGGGGCCTCGAACTCAGAAATCTGCCTGCCTCTGCCTCCCAAGTGCTGGGATTAAAGGTGTGCACCACCACTTCCCAGCAGTAAGTTTTATTCATTATGAACTTTGAATGAATTTACCTAGTGTGTTCATTATTCCAAAAAGCTAAAAACATGTGTCATTTTAAATTCAAAATATATGTATAGTGTTTTAAAGTGAAATGTAATTTTAATTAGAATATATATATTAGACAAGTGATGAGTTTCATAATGACATTCCATTCAATTATGTCATATTGCTTGAGTTGTTTTACCCTCAGCCTTTGCCCTCTTCTTCCACATTCTTTTAGTGTTCTTACAGTATTCTTATAGTATGCTTCACTTTTATGCGGTGTGTGTGTGTGTGTGTGTGTGTGTGTGTAGACAGAGAGAGAGAGAGAGAGAGAGAGAGAGAGAGAGAGAGAGAGAGAGAGGAGAAGAGAAGAGAAATAGATGTGGTCTCTGTATATTAGAGTATATAATATATATATATTTGAAATTGCTTTCAAATATTTCTAAAATTCTAATTCAAATCAATTCTGAGTTCATATTTTCATGGTTTTGTTTGTCTTGTTGTGTTTGGGTTTGCAAGAAATAAACTTTAAAGACAGAATCAAGGAAAATTCTAAACGACAGTATTCTAAAAATAGATATAATTTTATTACCAATCTCAGTTATGAACATTTCTATTTTAATTGTTTCATCTTTTTTTGACTCAGAAAATTTATTGTAAGTAATTAAATTTATGATAAATAAACAATAATAGAATCACAAAATTGCAATATTCAATTAGCATTTCAGCATTCATTGTTCTTTATTAATAAAGAAACATCTAAATTTCTTTCTTGTTGGTTTTTGTCAGCACTGGGACTGAAACCATGGCCTCTACAAGCTAGACGACTACTCTAGCACTGAGTTGCAATCACAGCCCATATTGACTTTTACTTTTGATTGGGAGGGGGGGGCTTTGTAAATTGTCCAGTCAGGCCCTCAACTGGTAATTTTCCTAATTCAGCCTCTGGTATGTGAGGGTTTGTAGGCCTATGCTACCATGAACAGCTAAAAATTTCAATCTGTTAAATATTTTTTCCTTTTATTGCTCTAATTCTATCAACAGTGCTCAATTTCAAAATCTAGTTTGAATAGAAGTTCAAGTTTTTTTTTAAATTACATGTGGGAATATATGTTAAATTTTACATATATATGTAAATTTTAACATATATATTCATACAGATCTTTAGCTAGACAGTAAAATGGTGCAATTTCTTCAGATACGAATCTATGTAAAATATATTCAAATTTTATCTAAGATGTTTTCTATATTGCTAAATTTAGTAAACAATATTGTCCTTAGTTTTTAAACTTTTCCATGGTCGTCTTTGAGACAAAATATAACTTCCAACTGTTATTGAATCTTGGAAAATAAGAGTTCGAATCACCAACTTCAGTTATGCTCTGATTATCATGTCCCTTCTAATATTAATTGTCTTCTTGATGAGCTCTAAAATCACCTGGAAGACAGATGATTGGTCTTTGGGTATATTTTGAAGAATTATTTTAATTACATTAATTGAAATGGGAAGAAGTAAGATCTGTCTACTATGCATTGTACTCCTCCCTTGGCTGGGATGTTGGATTCTATTTATTTAACATTTCAGTCTACTAACTCAGTTAATAATTTTTTTTAACAAAACGTTCTCTCTGTGTGTGTCTCTCTGTCTGTCTCTGTCTGTCTCTCTCTCTCTGTCTGTCTCTCTCTGTCTGTCTCTCTCTCTCTGTCTCTCTCTCTCTCTGTCTCTCTCTCTCTGTCTCTCTCTCTCTGTCTCTCTCTGTCTCTCTCTGTCTCTCTCTCTCTCTCTCTCTCTCTCTCTCTCTCTCTCTCTTTGTGTGTATGTGTATGCGAGCTGAGTTTGAGCATCCATCACTCTCTGCTTTTGCCTGTGGGTACAATGTCAACAGCTGCCAAAGGCTCCTTCTTCTATGACCCTCCTGATATGATTGAATAGAACCTCAAACTATGAGTCAAAATAAATCTCTTTCCTTGAGTTTGCTTTTGTCAAAGTATTGTAACACAACAGGATGAGTAATGAAGAATGTCTCCTGGATACTTTATGAGTAAAATTAATACAGTTTATATTAAAAAATATAGTCATGTGTCTGAGGACTTTGTAAAGTACCTGTCAGATAATTATTGGGATTTTAATTTGAATCTCCAGAATTGACGTAAAAGCAAAGCAAGGTAGTGTGCCCCTGTACCTTAGGACTGTAGGCAGGAACAGTCAATGAATTACTATAGTTCATTTGCCAGCCAACATGGCCTAATTAACGAGCTTAGGTTCATTGAGAGGTCTTGACTCAAAAGGCAAAGTGGAAAGCTGTTGACAAATAACTTCAATCTCTGGCATGAAAATGCATGGATGTTGGCACACACATACACACACTACACTCAGACACAAACACACACGCACACACACACAGAGAGAGAGAGAGAGAGAGAGAGAGAGAGAGAGAGAGAGAAAGAAAAAGTTTTGTTTAAATATAATTAATTGCGTTAGTAGACTTAAATGTTAAATGAGTTGGAAGTCTATCAGATAAGTTACACAAAGATCTAAAGGATCTAATAAATTATAATCAAATGGGGGAAAAGAATGAAGTCATCAATTTTTTAGAGTATTTGCATTCAGGGGCTCCACAATGGCTATACTTTACCAGATTGTGAGTCTCCATTGTATATATATATATAACCCTATCAATGGTTAAATGAAAAATAAACACACCAAAAAAAAAAACAGTGAAAAATGAAACCTTCCAAATATTCAGAATATCTCTGCCCATTGCCAGTTGTTTCTCACTCTGTTTTGAAGATGGCTGTGTGACTCTACCAGTTTGAGAGTTGCTAACATATATCACCACAAATAAACTTTACATTAACTGAGTAACATTGACTGTGACAAAGATGTTATTAGGTAGCAACTGTGAACAAGATTTATCTTTTTATTATGGCTTGAAGTTGCAGGTTCCTTCCCAACTATTCCAGAAATCAAAATATGGTAGTGGAAGTTTGACTGAGAATTTTGCAAGACTCCTCGGTTCAAAATCATAAATCATACCCATTAAGAGGATAATGCTATCACTGGAATATTTTCTCAGGCTTTTGTCTCTGTGAACTTAGCCTCCCCCGGCCCCTCTCTCTCTCCCTCCCTCTCTCTCTCTCTCCCTCCCTCCCTCTCCCCTTCCATCTCCATCTCTCTGTTGCTCTCTGTCACTCTAGCTCTAGCTCTATCTGGTTTTCTCTCTCTCATTAATCCTGTTATTATTCTAGAGTCATGATTTTAATTTTAATTCTGGTGGAAGGTGGACATTTAAAAAGTAGACAATAAAAACTAAGGAGAAAAAGAAAGAGGCATGTTGAAAATAAAAATTTTCTTCTTGATTCTGTCTCTTCTATCATTTTCCCAATTGCTAGAAATACTGGAAACAATGAGTTTAATTTATACCATTCTCTGCTATCCTGTATGAGAAATAAAATTAGTGTAAAACTCATATAGTGAAGAACTATAAAAAACCATAAAAACAATATCAAATTATTTACCTTCTTCAGAATATTTGAGATGGTTTATGTTTATGTAGATACTTTATCCAGATTAAAAATGAACCAATTCTTCAAAAATGTCTTTGCTTTAAAATATGAGAGAATACAACTTACATCTTCAAGAAATATTGCTTTTTCTTCACTTAAAATACCTCTTTTAACACATGAAAAAAAAGAAGACACAGGGACAATGCACAACAAAGTAAAATCCCTAGATTCTCAATTTAGCAAAGACAAAGATGAAATCTTGGTTTTCAATATTCTCTCTATTTGCTACATTCAAAGAAAATTGGTTCCTTAGGAAGAAAATGAATAGTACTCAAAGGCTTGACAGTTCTATTCAATATAATGAAAGGAGCTCATTAAAACAGTTGTATATTCTCAAAGGAACTTAGATAAGTAGTATGAAGACTTAAATTTTTGTGAGTGGTTTTTAAAAACTAAAGGAAGACTAAGTGGACACAGAGAATGAGAACTGTTTCTTAACAAAGCTGTACATGAAATAAGATAGGAATAACTTGTTGCCATGTGCTGTCCACAAAGCCTATGGGAAAGATGTATATATCTACCATTGATGATGGAAGCAATAAAGCTCCAGAACCTGTTGGCCACTGAAAAATTACCTTCGGATCTACACATAATCAGTAAACCAAAGTATCATGTATGTAAACTTCATGCTTTCATGACAAGTGCAAGAAAGTTTCAGTTAGGGAGAAAAGTTTAAAAGTTTTGCATTTCCTTTAAAGAAATATAGTTGTTTTTGTTTTATACCATCTACATTTTGTACCAGAACCTAAAGAAATGAAAGGGTAACAAGTAAAGCTCTCTGTTTTATCATTGCTCCAACAATGTGCTGATGCTAACGCACATCACAATAACAGAGACCACTTCAGGAATGGAAATGTTTGTTACTACCTTTGTTTTAATATACACATGTGTGCAAATGCACATACCATGTGCTTTCTAGATATCTTCAGTCTAAAAACTTGAGTCAAGGCAGCTTGTCCCATCAGGGGTATCGTTAAGCCATGGTGGGTTGGGAACCTTATGTCCAATACAGCTTCCCAGTCACCACTGTCAGGGCACTCAGCAATCTCACAGTTCAACATCATTCCTTGTCCTGTAATCAGCATGTCTCACTCATCGCTCTGGCAGCCACCATGATCCATCAGAATCCTACAGAAAAAATACAAACATGTCCTCTTTCCCATATTTAATACCTGATTGGGATCATGCCATATATTAGTAAGTGGATCCTTCCCTTTCACCTATGGATAAGTATGCCTAATTGAAGTGTGCCATAGATACTCAGCAGAAATTTCCTTGATATCAATATATATTTTTTAATATTTAAAATAAAAAATAAAATAGGAATATGATTTAAATAAATTTGTAGTGAATAGTGATATATCTCCCCCTTTTTTATTTTATAAAGATATTGTTTTAAAGTTCCATGGGCCCATTCCACAGTCTCTTGTCCTCTTAACAATTATAAGGAATCCCAGTAATATGGGTAATGTTAAATTGCTGCCAAAAAGTCTCAAATGTTCAACTGTGATAACCAGTTCCATCGTCTGGTTTTGTTTGTTTGTTTTCCTTCCTTTCTTTTTTTTTTTTATTATTGGATACTTTATTTATCTACATTTCAGATGTTATCCCCTTTCCCCATCGCCCCCCAGAAACCCCTTAATTAATTGGTAGCACCACTGCTTCTGCAATTGTTTTGACACAAGAAGTTAACACAGCTACTTTTGTTAATAATTTAGCAAAAATGTCACTAATGTGTTGAGTATACAAGAGGATTCAGATAAACATTTAGAAGAATGGATTGATGTTCTTTTTCGTATTGAAATTATTGGAAGAAGGTTCAGAATTTAAGGGTAAGGAGTCATCTCGAGTGTCATGCCAAACACCATTGGATTCATGTTAGTTCTAAAATTTACAGTGGTAGTGATCATAATTAGGAAAAAGTTTATAGACACTTGTAGTATATTTGGCATAATTCTAACACTTCTCTGGATGTTTTAACTTTACAGAGTGGGCTTTTGAATTTCAAGAATGCTGCTCTGCTGAGCGTTGATGTGGTAGATACTGCTGATAAAATTACCCATGGCCTGAGGTCAGTATTTCTATTTTGGTCAAGCTTCAAGAATGGCATATATAGCTTGATCATGCTAGCCCTTTTTGTGCTGGGAATACTTTTATCCTGGTCCATCATGTTAAAGCTTGTCTTTAACAACATCAACATGTTGGCAGCCAAAATACATGACTTGAAGCTGAAAAAGGACCCCCAGACAGAGTTATTAAATTAACAGGCTGGCAAGACAAGGGCTAATAATAGTCTGCACAGAGCATTACAAACCTAAGACAGAAGTGCATTGCATTTGATAATGCATATGCTATGATGGGTAAGGAAAGCATTCTTGTCAGAATCACCTAAGACAGGCTCAGTCTTATTAATGAAATAAAGAAGGAGGAGAGGCAGAGAGCCTTTGGGGATGCTTGGCAAGAATCTGACATGTGCCAAGGACAAGGAAATGGGCTGCTTGGCAGGAATAAGACATTGGCCAAGGACTAGAAAGTAGGCTTCAGGCAGGAATCTGACATTAGGCTAGAACAAAGTAATTTCAGGCAGTAATCTAAATCTTAAGCTAGAACAAAGAAGTAATTTCAGACAGGAATCTAAATTTTAGGCTAGAACAAGGAAGTAGGCTTCAGACATGAAAATGACTTTAGGCTAGGACAGGGAAATAGGCTCAGAAATTTTGGTCATCCTAATAACCCCTTAGAAACAGTGAACCTACGAGTGTTCATGGAACTGTGTTTAATGCCTTGCTTGTAATTAAAATGACATAAAAGCAAAAAGTGGGAGGGGGGATGGGATAGGGGATTCTTGGGAGAGGAAATGGGGAAAAGAATGACATCTGAAAGGTAAATAAATAAATTATCCAGTAAAAAAAAATGAATGTTAGTACCTGTTTATTCTTAGTCTTGAATAATAGAACCACTTTCACCTTAGATGTCAATGAACACAGGAATCACTCACTAGATTCAGAATAAAATATCTTCTCACCAGATATCCACTGCCAATTTAATATTCCAAATAATATGCCAGGCATAAAAGCTAAAATGCTTCACAAAAGTTTTATTCCCCACAGTTAGGTTTTAAGAATTCTGATCTTCCAGGTTATACACTATACTTTCAATTTGAACACAAAGGATACAGGTCTTAAAGTTAATGCATCATATATAAACTGAATGCTCCAACATTCTTTTTCATACAAAAGAAACTTTCCTTGAAATATATATGATTTCATTTCTACAATGATTTAAATTAATATTCTGCATGTAGTAATTATGCTGCAAATTAATATAGTTACAGTCCTAGTTCCTCAAACAACGAAACAAAGGCCTTTTAATATTTCAAAGCTTAGGTCATGGCTGGACAGATTCTAAATTAACTCATCTAAGTTAATTCATTAATATATCTTAATATCTCAAGACCTTGTTCAGAAAGTACCTTGCAGGTGGATTTCAGAGATAAGTAGATGAAGTAAAGGCTTGTACCCAAACCTCTAAGTACAGATGACTCTTATATAAACATACAGAAGCACAACAGATTCTTCTTGTTCTATGAAGATTCTGTTGTTTGACAAGTGAGGAAGCTATGGACCAGGGGAATGAATGATCTTAGGGAAGATCCTCACTGAAATAACTACCTATACATAGTTAGACATAGTGCTCACCAAATATCCAATCTTGACTGCCTGAATGCATGCATATTATTAAATAGTTAAGGGGAACAGTGAAAAGGAAAGTTAGAATCTAATAATCTGATTGTGATATATTATATTTAGTATCTGAGATTAGTATAATTTCAAGCATCCTTAAATCCAGAAGAAAAAAGCAGAAGTGTCAAAACCAAGGACTTATTTATGATCATGGAACAAGTCTGCTAGCCATAGCTGGCTTTGAAGATCCAGAAATTCATGAGATAAGGATGTGTTTAACTAAAACAAACTAGCAAGGGAAGTAAAAGATTTTAATTTTAAGTCTACAGAAAGGAAAGCAGGCAGTTACCAACATGACTGTTATAAAGGTAAGTTCAACACATCAAGATGTAATAAGTAAATGAAATCATAACAAGGATTAGATGAAGAAAGATAGTAGACAAGTGTGTGTAGGGTGAGTGTATGTGATATATATGTGTATATATATATATATATATATATAAAATACTTATTTCATATTTACAACACACACACCAAAATCAATATTAGAAAAACAAACAAAATAGCACTTTATCCCAAACCTTCAATATCCCCAATGCCCATTTATTGAGGTCTTAGTTGCCAGAATGTTCCTATTGCAAGATACATCTTTATCAAATGGAACCTGATATGTTCAGATCACCAGGGACATGCCCTTAAAGGGATTGTCAGGTTTTTATCTTTATCTCTGTTTCTTACTAACAATGGGGAGCCAATGAATCTCATGATAGCATATTCTATTGCTGTGGTAGAGCCACCCTCTAGAATTCTTCTCTATCAGTTTTGGTACATCTTTTAACCAGCCAAATTGAGTCCTTTATAAACTGCCACCCTGGATCAACAAACTGCATTACCTGATCCATGTCTGTATACAGACTGGTAGTTTGAGAGGATACAGCTTAAGAAAGGATTGAGCCCAAAGGAACTGTAAAAAAATAAAAAACAAACAAAAAAACCCTTGGATTTTAAAAATTATAATACACTTTATTTGGCTTTCCTTTGTACCTGAACCACTTGTGTTCTTACTTAATATTCAGGTTTATGATTAATTTTCTGTGAAGTTTTAGAATCTCTTAACAGTAGAGGAAAGAAAATTTCTGTTGTTTGAACTCCTAAAGAAGAGGAAAATCATGTCTTCTTATCTTTATACAAGTTAGCTTTCTATCACTATTCAGAACATAATCCAAATTTAAAAATTAATGATTATTTTTGCACAGGGTTTTTACCATTTCATTTCATGTTCTTGTGAATTTGGGCCCAAAATGTGTCATAATAAGACTGCATGGCAGAGTAAGCTTCCTCCCCATTGAAATGAAATGGTTCATTTTTGTGAGCACTTATAGCCTCAGTAATAGTGTCAGGCCTTGGGACCTCCCCTTGAGCTGGATCCCTCTTTGGGCCTGTTGCTGGACCTTCTTTTCCTCGGGGTCCTCTCCATTTCCATCCCTGTAGTTCTTTCAAACAAGAACAATTATGGGTCAGAGTTTTTATAGTGGGATGGCAACTCCTTCCCTCATTTGACACATTGTCTTCCGGTTGAAGGTGGCCTCTATAAGTTACCTCTCCCTATTGTCGAGCATTTCATCTAAGGTCCCTCCCTTTGAGTCCTGAGAGTCTCTCACATCCCAGGTCTCTGGTGAGGTTTTGTATTTCTAAATTAAAATAATTTAAAAATAAATTAAAGTAAGCTTCTCAAATATGAGGAGGGTAAGACATAGAGCTTAGGTTTCAGATACTATTTTGCTTCATATGATAAAATTATTCATAATTCTCATTGCTAAATTATATAAATTTCTACCCATTTTTCATTGAAAAAATGTAGTGTTGTGACTGGAGACTCTTTTTACAGACTAACAGTAAGATGGTGCTTAAAATCCAGGTGTTTACATGCCCTGAACCATTTACAAACACCTCATTCAATAGAACTTTTCTTTTATTGCAATGAATTTTAAGTGAACCATTCACTAATTTCCAGGACACAAGATATGCAGAATAATTTTCTATCATAAATTGAAGATTCTAAGAGTAGAATTGTAGATCTTCTATTGTGTGAAAGCATCTGTGAAACCTAATATTGAAAAAAAAATAGAATGAGCATAAACAATTTTCCTGGCCTTCAGGCATTTAAAATTAAGTAGCTTTTTATACAATATGATAAATCATGTGTATTATGTACGTATATATGCATGCTTTTATAGGTTAAGACCCTAAACTTATTGAAAGATAAAATGGTAATACTTTATCACAAGCTATTTCTAACTTTTCTATGAGGGATTAGTTATTTTATGTAATAGACATATGATGTTCAATACATGAAATAAATCTGGCTTGTACATGTTGAACTTCTAACAAATACCACATTGGAGCTCTTATAAGCATTGGCCTTTGTCAGAGAGTGAAGGTCAGGTCATGCATGCCACAAGATGCGTGACTTAGCTCTAGGCATGCATCCATCCTGAAACTTAGTTGTCTCCAGTATGAAATAAATCCCTGAGAATAAGCTCATCACATAGAGTCAGAAAAACTGCTCCAGAAAATGCTCTCAGGGCATGTTGCATGGCTTATACATTTTCTCATGACAGATGCTAGAAAATACTTATGTAGTGAAGGATAATTGCTTTGAACTATGAATTATGAATGAGAAGCTTTACCATAAACACCTATGCATCAAACTTAGTTGATTTCGTTTTAATTTTAGAGAAATTTGATTTCATTTTCATAGATTTACTTAATGAAAGAAGGATGATTGAACATACTTGGATAAGTGATTGAAGAAATATATCCTTATGTCAAGAATTTTATGTTGTGTGTGATTCACTTGGAAGAATTAAGCCTAAATTCTAAGATCAATTTTACTATATGAGGTCACCTGGGGGAACAATATTTTCTGAAAATAAAATTATATTTTAAATGACTGAAGGAATATGATATTTCATAGGTGTGCTACAATTAAAGAAGACTTCAAAAACAATTCCAGTTAAATAAATTTTAATATGTACATCATGAAAATATAGGTTGAATACTATACAAAAAAACTTAAAACATGGGCTTTGAGATAGCTCAATAAGTAAAGTTCTCTCAATGTAAATATGGGGGACTGAGTCAATGACCAAACCATACAAACAGACACACACACACACACACACACACACACACACACACACACACAAGCACTCGCTACACAAAGAGATTTGGAATGGTGGTTCAAAATTTTAATCCCCAGGTTTGAACAGTTAGTTGCTTCCTGTTCTCTTCTGTAGAATATCCTCAATTTGAGGAGGCATTTGTTGGAAAAATCTCATTTATGGCTGTGTTCCAAAATTTCACATTTTGTGCATATTGTCTGGCTGTGAGTCTCTGTGTTTGTTCCCATTTGCTGCAGGAGGAAGGTTTTCTAATGGTAGTTGAACAAGACACTGATCTGAGTGTCGCCAATTAGGAGTCATTTTATTAATGCAGTTCTTTTTCTCTTTTTGAGACCAGTATTATATGGTTTTATTCTATCTATCTGTTCTCAGGTTTTTGCTCACACAGTGTTGGATATGGTGGCTTTGGGTTCTCTCTCTCTCTCTCTCTCTCTCTCTCTCTCTCTCTCTCTCTCTCTCTCTCTCTCTCTCTCTCTCTCTGGAACTGCTGAGATTGTCAGCTATTATGAAAGAGCTTCTCTACACTAAGAGATTTTCTTTTAAATTCAAATAAATTTTTTCCAAGGATAAAAAAAAGGCTTTAAAAACTGAGGATAGCCTTTCTGGCATCAAAGGGAGGTGAGGCCTTTGGTCCTATGGAGGCTTGATGGAGCTTAGGGGGATGCTAGAGTGGGGAGGATAGAGTGGGTGAGCGGGTGGAGGAGCACTCTCATAGAGTGCTAAGAGGAGGGGGGGAAGAGGGGTTTAGGGTGGGTTTTGTGAAGGAAAAAACATGATGGGGATATCATTTGAAATGTAAACAAATAAAATAATTAGTTAAAAAAACTGAGATGGAATCAAGGAACAGTGTAGCAAATGTGTGCTTTATGGTATTCTGTTAATCTAGTGATTATTTATTTATATATTTCCTACAGTTTACTTAGGGAACTTTAGAGTTCTATGTTATGTCCTTAGACATATTTGACAGGCTTATGTGGTATAGTATATCTTAATCATTCCTGTCATAGAGAAATTCTGAAAGTATGCCAGAAGCTTTTCAAGCATTCACTTTATTCCCTTTTCTTTAGACATTGTTCACATGTAAACAGGCAGTATCATCACACTACAATGTCCTGTGTCCCCTGACTTACTTTCATTTATTTTCTTTCCTAACTTCTTGTTTCAGCTTTGTTTAGACTAAGAATTAGTTTATATAACAAATTTCTATATTGTTAGGTAACCTTTTAGTGAGTCAGATGTTTCTTCTAAAGCTTCTTGATGAAATATATAATTTAGCAACAACATACTGCATGCAATATTTATGGTTGTATGTGATGTTTATGGAACATACAATAATTGAGATATGAGCCTTAAAACATACCCATAAACAAAAACAGATACAAACTCATTTAAGATGCATATGGACACAAATAAATATGCTAACAAACATGTTAAATAGATTTTACTTAAATAAACTCTTATAATTCAAGGATGTGCCTGCCCTATGGTAGGCAGACATAAGGGTTCTTTTTAAAAGAGAGAAAATATTAATCTTTGGAAACTGCAAATGTTGCCGAATATGAAAGAAGAGGTTTTCAAGTAAGATTATGAAAATTTATCTAGTTTGACTGTTTTGTTTGTTTGATCCTTTGGTTGGTGGTTTTAGACAGGCTCTCATGTATCCTAGGCTAGCCATACTACTAAAACATCCTGATTGAACATGGACCTTGAACTCATGACCTTTCTGCATAGGGCTACCTAGTATATAGGTATAGGCTTCTATCTTTACTCCTTAATTGTAGAGAAGATGTCTCAGTAGTCAAACATCATTTAAGGAAAATTTAAATGCATTGAAATTCACTTCGGCAATAGTATGAACACAAAAGTGATTTTATTATTCAAAATATTTGATTAAAACTGCCTTCCAAAGGTAAAAGAGAAAAGTTGAGTCTCCCTAAAACTCATAAGAGACTTGCAATAGCAATGGTCATCAAATGTATATTCACACATCTGGAAGGCTGACATGTGAGACAAGAAATTTCTTCTGTATTCAGTGATTAGATTTGTGATAATATGTTCCAGTAACTACAACAGAATTATAAATATACTATATCACATAATATAAATACTACATGAAAATAACGGAAGTATAAATTGCTGCTATACTTAAAATACTAGATTCTTAAAAATTCAGTATCAAAATTTACAATCAATATATACAAGTGATTTAAATTATCACTTTAATCATCAAAAAAGAGATTGAACTGGATTGATTCAAAAGAAATGAGCTTCCTAGCTTTATTACTGATCCTTCTGCTTAGAAATCTAACTTCTAAACTGCTTGCATTGTTGTGTTCTCATTGTTTTCTTGTCTGAGAAATGGCGACATAAAATCAATGAAGTGTTTATTAACTAAGCCAAAAGCCTAATGTGAAGGAATAAAATCTACTTAGCATGAAGCAGGCCCCTTTTATGACAGGGCACATTTATTTGTTTTTTGGTTTTTTTTAAGTCATGTTACGTGCCTAAGAAAGGCAAATATGGTTTAGAGAGAAAAGAGGAAAGATTTGTTTCTAAATTCTTGTTAATATTAAAATAGTCAACACAGGCCAAAGAAAATATTTCATTTTGAAATGAGTGCATATAAAACAATATGACTTGTCATCAAGAAAAGTTCAACACATTATGAGAAATAAATACTCTTTTTTTTTTATAACTGAGTCTCATACATGTGATTCAGGTGATTTTTAAGAACTTGTTCACGTTTGAGTTTCTTTTATAAAGGAAAAGCAGAATGAAAAAAAAGATCCCCATTGTATTGATATTTGAGTTTATATTAGACCTTCTGTATATCTTCTATGACATAGACCATCAAAATTGTCTGCAAGTACACTGGATGTGATGGTAGTGTTTAAATTATTTTTGAACTTGACTGATGTTCTGATGATCCTCAGCAGAAAATGAGACAGAAAGGTATGAAAACGATCAGGAAAGTTACAGAACAGCCTCCAAAAGCATTACATTTTTGACACTACTGCTAAGTCAAGACATCTTCCAAATGGTACTCTTGTCCATGTATTAATTTTAAGAAGTGAGCTTATTTGAAATCACCATGGTGTTTTCTGCACCAAAATCATACAGATAGAAAGGATACATTCAGCAGAATCCTGGGAAATCCTACAAGAAGAGCCTTTCTATTCTCTTTCTCACTGGTACTAGGCAGAGCTCATTTCCAGACAATAGTATGATGACAGACAGAATGATTCCAACAGGGAAAGTCCACTAGCAACATGATGTCCATAGGTTTAATGATGTTTTATCCAAATAGAGTTAAGGATGCAGAATAGCATCTTTAAATCACACTGTTACACTCCCTAAACTCATGGAAACAGAACTACTGTTATCTGACATAACATTTCTAGTACATAAAGATCACTTCCTAAGAGGCAAACATAAAGACCAATATTTTTATAATAAGATTTATTTTTCTTGTTGAAGGGAGTGAAGAAAGTCCAGAGTGGGTGTGTATCAATGACATACTGAAGATTCCAAGACCTCAAACACATGAGAAATTGTAAAAAGCAATTTACATATGGATCAGACTTAGATTATCAAAGTCTACCTCTGTCTACATGCCAGTTTGTGGGCATTGATCAATGTTTACAAAATCTAACAAGTGCAGCTCCCTTCTATTCTTGGATAATATCAGCATGAGAAAGTATGCTACACTAATGAAACTAGTGAGAATTCTCTTTGTACTACACATAATAAACACATTTAGGTTCTTTGTTCTGAAATTAGTAACTACTGCTTCATCAGAGCACAAAACTCACCTGACTTTGGATTCTATGTGTCTCTCTGTCCATGTGTCTGTTCCTTATTCGATTCCTTACTGCCAAGACATGATTTTGAGACTCAAGACCTGTGAGTTACAGAAAAACATTTTAAATTGTTATGATGGTGAACCATTTCTTTGTTTTGAGTATTGTCAACTGGTAAAAGTCACACTATATTCTGTGATTATATTCTATCAGCTCATGATAGAATACAGGCATGACATGATAGGCAGAAGTAAAACTGAAATGTGTGTTTAGAAGGTAATCTTAACTCTGAAAAGCTATATCTATTTTAAGCTATATATGTTTGTCATACATTCAAGATTGCATAGACTGTACTAGAAGCTTGTATGTATATAGATGAATTGAATATTAGAAGATTTGTTTAGTGTACATTTACTAACTAAAACACAACCCCTCAACACAGGATCATCTATATGGCAATGCAATGAGTTAACCTATTTTACTTTAAAATAAATACTTCTTTGATTCAAATTCAGTGTTCTCACTATGTCTTTTAAATACCTAGCATATTGTAGAGAATCTGAATCTTAGCTTAATAAAATGTGTGAGAATACTTCAAACTCTAACATGTATAATAAGTTGGAGTGTGTGTGTGTGTGTGTGTGTGTGTGTGTGTGTGTTTATACAGCAAAATAACAAATAAAAAGAAAATATAATAGTTTCTACCTATAAACTATCTAACTGTAAAATTTTCTCAGTAGAACAACAGGAAAGCATAGTCTCAACAGAGTAAAAACACAGTGTGTAAATGTATTTTGTTGTATGTTGTGGCAGTTTATGAAGTAAAATTTCCAAGGTCTTGGGAAAAGCCCTAATCACTGGAAATTTGTGTTTTATTTTCAGTGATAAACTCTCACATTTGTTTGAAGCTCTGGAAAGAGTTGCAAAACATGTTGTTCTTTTCATAGTGATATTATCTTGTCTGTAAAAGATTCTAATGACTCCATTAGTAAATTTATAGGGCTCATAAATATATTCAGCAAAATAGCAAGACAAAAAATTTACACATATATATTTGTAACCTTTCTCCATATAAATGAAAAACATACAGGGAACAAATGAATCAGAGAAACAATACCTTTTGCAAAGCCTCAGAAATAATTTGAAATAATTTTAATCAAGGAAGTGAAAGACTTGTGTAATAAAAATTTTAAGGCATTAAATAAATAAACTGAAGAAGACATAAGATAATGGAAAGACCTCCCATGCATAAGGAGGTAGGATCAATATTGTGGAAATAATCATAATTCTAAAAGCAATGTACAAATTCCATGTAATTCCTATTAATATTTAAAAATTTTTTCATTGAACTTGAAAAAATAATCTTAAACTTTAGATGGAAAAGCAAATCTTGAGTAGTAAAAGAGCTGCTAGAGGTATAAGCACTCTTGGTTTTAAGTTATACTGTACAGCTATAGGAGTAAAGTCAACCTACTATTGATGCAAATATAGACAAGGTGATCTAGGAAATGGAACTGAAGATCCAGATCCAAGCCAGAACTCCTTTAGACATTTTGTTTTCAGTATCTTCTTTACAGCAAAACAAAACAAAAGCAAATAATATGCAGTTATAAGTTGAATAATGGGAAAATACATGAACTGCATTGTCTAGCAAAGACTTAACATCCAGAATTCATAAAAAGTTCAAACAAATAAGCAAATAAAACAAAGAAGCAAATAACTCAGCAGGAAAAACAAAAGCATACAATTTAATTAAAAAATAGGTAAATGGTCTATATAGAATTTTGTAAAAAAGGATATGCAAATACTAGCAAGTACATAAAAATATTATAAAAGTCTATAGAACCTTTTCAGAAATCTCTAATGATAGGTTAACTAGCTTAATTCTGTGCCAACAGTGTAGATATTCTCCTTTCTCTGAATTCTCATGATATTTCTCATATTTTGGGTCTATTTGTTTAACCCAATGAAATAGTATATCATTTGATTTAGCTTTTGATTTACCTACTGATTCTTGGTGTTACCTTTTTTATCAAAAGGCACACATTTTCTACAAATTAGAAAGCAATATTTTTGGTTTGATGATTAATTAAACCTTTACAAACATGTCATATTGCGATAGCATTAACTCAGTCTTTCAGTAAATGTCATAACTTTAAAAAATGGAGTGTGAGTATTTTTAGTGAAATAAAAAACATGTATAAGGACATATAAGTTTTGAAAGACTTATGCCAAACGACTCTTTAGTACTTTAAAAGTAATATCCCTTGAATATAAATTGATACAGTAATGTGAAAAAATGTATTCACCTAAACAACTTGTGATTTTGAGGCATCATCACCACTGATTTCAGTTCAGACATCCTTGCAACAGATATTTAGGTAAATGAAGTAAAGTAAACCTTGCAACCATGTTAAAGAAAATAAATTAAAAATACATGATGTCTTAAGTGTAATTGTTACCATTATATAAGAAGTTAAGAAATGGAGGTGTATACAATGTTGAGAACTGAGCAAGTTTACACAGCTAATCCTGTATAGGCTGGGATTTGGTCCTAAAGTTTGAATCCTGTCCCTGTCTTCATGATAAAACAAACATTTCATTTTTCATTTGATGTGCTTTTATTTAAGTTTTGAAAGACTTCTGTAAACCTCTAAATCAATCAGTAAATACATATTTTCTTATCACTCTACCTAAACCTATGAAGTTATGTTAGTAACTTCTAGCAACAAAAACTAGCATTTCTCTTTATTAAAAATAAAAAGTGAAGCATTCTATAAGCCATCAAAATTTTAACTGCTCAGGTGCAGTGGCTTGCATTATTGCCTGGCCAGGTTTTCTCAGTGCTTTAATATGTTGCCAAAGGAATTGTTAGCTTTGCTTAAAAGTGCTCATTTGCTGCCCAGTGATGACAATTACCTGTCTCCTCCTCTTTCATAGACTCCTAATCCGTAAACTGGAAATGTTGTCAGCCAAATTTACGGACATTGTCATTTGAGGCCAGTGCATCAAAGCCAGAAATTATGCTGAGCAAGGAGTTTGCCAGCAAACCAATCCCACTGCATAGGAAATAAATTACACAGGAAGGCACCCAGCAGGCAATTGCGTCAGGTACAACTGCCAAATGACAGTTGCTTGATCTATGGCAATGGTCCAGGTTCCCAGGATCAGATTTGGATTAAATGACTACACTTCTTGGTTGGAAGTGTTCACTAGGACTTCATCAAAACCTTGTCCCCTGAGGGGATCCCCACAGGCTGGAGCAGCTGCTATTTCTGCTACAAACCCTATTGTCAACAGCCCCCGGGATGAATTCTTTCCCATTTCCTCAACTTCGTAATTATCACTACGAATAGTTTATGCCAGGTTCCAGCACAATATGTTACACAAGATTATTTTTTTTCCTTTCTCAGTCATGTTAAATATTCTCAAGATTTCTTCGTTGTGAAACTTCAATATCCCACCATGGTTGAATAGGATCGATCCAATCACTTACAGGATGGCTCTTTAGAGAGTGTATCAAGACTTTATACCCCAAGATCTCTCTCATATCCGTGACCTTCCTTCCCTTTTCATTAGCCCTGCATCTAACTGGAATATGGTTCCCTATCCTAAGTTCCTCTGGGTAGAAGTTCTACCTCCTTTTGACTTTCCCTTTGAACCAAAGCCTCCTAGGGAGTATAGCAATATGTAAATTGGCTATGATCTCAGTTTTCAAATTAGTATCATCCGTACTTGTTTCTGCTTTATATCTTCTTGCAGTTTTAAATAGCTATACATCATTTGTCTTCACTGTAGAGATGAGAAAAGCAAGTTGGCAAAGGGAACATATTTGCTTGAGTGTCCAAAGTGAACATATAAAAGGAGTTACCTTGCGATCTTTGGCTGTCTTTGCATGACTAGATTGGCATCCTCTTTCTTTTCCCCTGATTGCTTTGTGTCTTTTAGTGTTTTACATTTTAGACCAAAGAGTGCAGCATTGTGCATCCGTCCTGGTCCTTCTGTGGGTTTATATTATAATTATCAATGCTCATCTGTAGAGTACTTGTATCATCTTGAAAATACTCTGACTGTTGAAGAACTTACTCAGGGAATATAAACAGCATAAATTCACTTGAAAACATTTTTTTTACTTCATTCAACAGTATCAATATCTTATAGAAGACTAAACTGGTTTTGGGAGAAAAAAATTAAAATCATCTTACAATTTCTAAAGGTTTTTGAATTGAGTAGTATCTGACACAACCATGTTCTTTCATATATATTGTTCTACTTCAGGATGATAATGAGACAAAGTATTTAAGGATGCTGATTTAGTGGAAGTGACCAAATTGGAGAAAAAAAAAAGCACAGAAAAGATATATTTGCATCTCTTTCTTTCTAATTAAGAGGATTAGAATACCTCAGTTGTTAGAAATCTTACAATCTGCCTAAAGACGTTAGCCATTCACTAAGTATTTATCAGGTATTTGCTATATTTTTTGATGTTAAGAATTCCTGTCACAGTGGTATCAAGATAATGTGCATAGCGATTGGTGGCTCAGAACAAAAAACATCAGCTCTCTCTAATTTTGATTGGTAAAGACAATTTGAATTTAGGAAAATAAATGTAAAAGGAACTGTTTAATATGGTTATACTGTTTGATAGCTATTGAAATGATTTCTTTCCTTACTTTCTTCATTCTGGGTGAACTTAAGAAATTTATAAAGGGTAGTTAACCAGGCTAACTCACCCCACTGTAAGTTACTTAGCTTCTATATGGTTCAAGAGAGTTCCTTTGCCATGAAACACTGTTCGAGTCAATGCAATTGAAAGGGCTGGTATTTTAAAAACCAGTAAGAATCAAAACAACAGAGCAATGGTTATAAATGTGCTCTGTTAAACTCTATGCTGGCTCCTGCTGGATCTAGCTCATCTACCTCCTCATTCATGATTGTCTTAGTAAGATAAAAAATAATGCAATAGCAAATCAGGAAATAATCAAAAGCATGAAATATTAAGAAACAAGCTATAAAGTCTTCGTTTAGTGATGATTGATTGCTTTGTTGATGCCACATCTGTGGTTGAGCATTAAGAAAGAAGAAAACTTATTGCTAGTATTAAACATGTCTTAAACTATGTAACATATAAAGGTAACATATTCCTTTTATAAAGTGTGTATGGTAAGAGTAAGCTCCTTTTGTTGTTAGGAATGAGCCGCATTGGAAAGGGATCCTTCAGATCTAAAGTAGTGAGTCATTGCCTCCACACACATCTTCACATCAGAGCGTCAGAGCACAGTATCTTTGTGCTTTGAGAAGTCATGATGGTGTACTTGCCATACTGAAACCACCGTAAATATAGCTGTTCTCCATTAATCAACATAAACATCTGCAACAATTACTCATGCAGAGGATAATGATTTAGCAGCTGTGCATGCTAGAGTAAAGCTTGTGTAAGATTTAAGAAGATGGGGATAATACACATATCATCCTGACAAAAACACCAGCATATATGATTTATAGATTTTTCTCTTTATGAACAAATAGAAATTATTGCTACTGAAGACATAAAACAAAAGTATACTGCCTTGAGGCCTGTTCATGTCTGTTAATATTTATTGGTTTACGTTTAATTAATGCATATAAGAAGCATAAAACAAATTGTTTGTGTGTGTGTGTGTGTGTTCAGATAGTTTCGCTAAAGATTCCACATTTGTTTATAAACTAAAATATTTAACAAACATTGTACTGGTTAATGTTGACAGGATCTACAGTTATCCAAAAGACAAACTTGCAAGACTGTGTCTTATAGAGTTCCTGAATTTTGATAGGTGGGGAAGCCAACATTACCATCCTCTGGTCTGGATCTGGACTGCATATACGGGGCAGGCAAGCTGAAGATCAGCATGCATCTGCCTCTGTTTCCTGATTGTGGATACTATGTGACAGTCACCATAAGTTTCTGTCCCCGGCCTTCTCCTTCACATTGAACAGTAGAATAAAACTTGCAACAGAAATAATTATTATTTATTTGATTTGGTCAGATGTTTGTTCACAGCAATGAAAAAAAAGACTAATAAAATTTTAAAACATATATTGTGTATTTATTTAAATGTTTAAATGATCCATTTCTGTGCAACAGATTCAGGGACTAAACTAGAATCTCACATCCCAGGGCTGGCTCAGCCACTGTGATAAGTGTATGGCTATCTCTTATTACATTGAAAATTTCCTCTTTTAACAACCTTCCTTCTTTTTTCCATGATATTTTCTTTGTCATTACATTAATTCCATATTATTTTAAATATTTTAATTGCTCATTTGTGTAGTTTTCTGTGCCTTCGGGAATTTACCTGACACCTTCTGAAGATGAACTAAAACAAGACAATTTACAGGAGCAGAAAACACTCAACCATTAAGCCATCTCTCCAGTACCATATTTTACTATTTTAACTCTTAAATTTTTATAGCCTGATCCAGGCACAGTTCATCTAACTTTTTTTGCCATCAGTCTTCTTGTGTAGAAGATTCATTGTGCCTTGGAGGGAAACTTCATATGACATAAGGTATAAAAGAGAAACTGAAACAACAGACAATTTTAAAACAGGACGTTTCTTGGAAGATGAAATGCTCCTTCCTGAGGAGAGACTCTTTAAGTCAGAAAGTAACTAGAAGTCTCCTCAGCAAGCTTAGTCCCTGAAACTGACCTGATTCACTATCCAACTCTTCCCTTTGCAAACATATTAAAGGACTAAGAAAGATTCTCAGTCTTTCTCAGGAAGGCAAACTTCAAAAGAAGACCTAGAAGAAGCAGAGATTGCTCAAGCTGCCTAGAAGAAACAAAGACAGGCCCCTGGGAGAGACTCAGACCCATGGAGCTAGCTGGAAAGCACACTCTCCACGTGTTGAGCTCTCTAGAGAGTGTGCAGTATGTTTCATGTGCAAGCTTTTGTGAGCTTTCATTCACATTGGGATGGGCTTTGGTGATACAAACATCATTGAGTTACTTCTGTTCGTGTAAGTAACTCTTCACCCATATTTCCATAAGTAACTCAAATCAAACAACTTATCTCTTTACCCAGATGGACTTTGGTAGTACCTATACTTTGGTGTGATGTTAGTTCGTTAGCTAGGTGAGAAGACTTTTACTCACATCTCCCCAGTAATAGTGTCTCAAGATCAATCCCTCAACTTCTCAACTTATACCATCTATAAATATTGATACTGGTTCTTCTTCCCTATTTCCTTGCTCTCTAGTTACCATATGGTAAATTATGCTCTACTCATTTAACTGACCTTCCAAAACTCATTTATATCTTAGTCTAATAGGAAAATTTTTCTTTGATATGAAGTATAATGCACTTATCATTTGATGTTTAATGCACCTAGCTCTCATGTTTATGTTTTTCTTCGTAAACCAGATGTGCAATGCGGGCTTTTCAGTCCTTCCCTTCTCCTGTAAGGCAGTGTCCAGAGAAGGGTGTTTATGTTGTTGTTTTGCATTTTTTAATTGAAAATATATTCTACTACCATACAATACATCCAGACCTCAGTTTCCCACCTCCCCATTTCAGTTAACCCTCCTCCTCTAACCTCTCCTTCCCTCTCCCCAAGATCCATTCCCTTTTAGAAAGGATCAGGCTTTTAAGGATCAACAACCAAACACAATAGAACAAGGTACAATAGGATGAGAAAAAAGTTCTTATATCGAGGCTGGACAATGTAAATAGAAGGGAAAGAGTCCTAAGAGCAGGCAACATAGTCAGAAACACACCAGCTGCCATTAAAACACCCACTAACTTTATAACAAGTGCAGGGAACCTGATGCACACGCATTCAGATACCGTGCTTGCTGCTTCGCTGTTTGTGAGCACAGATGAATGCATTGATGGTTCAGTGGGCCATGGTTTTTTGGCATGGTGCTCCTAACATACAAAGCGCACAGTATCTTTTACTTTCCTCACATCACTGCCTATACAAACACTGCCCTTGCTTCTAAGAGTCAATTCTGTATTCCACAACTTCAAACTAATGGTTCAAAATGAAAATTACCAAGACTATCACAAAGTAGTTACTGGAAAATGCCCACCATTGAGGAATCTGTCATCAGAATCCTACACTTCAAGTGTGCTGCTATTGCTGTTATTTCAAACACTTGCATTCCAAAAAGGGGCCACTGAGGTCTCTATCTACTTCACTCTGCTTCCTGCAGTGCATCTTAGATTTTCCTTCACATCGCTACCTAGCTTTAAGACTGGAATAACGTGCTGGCTGTGGTGGCGCTCGCCTTTATTCCCAGCACTTGGGAGGCAGAGGCAGGAAGAT
Organism: Grammomys surdaster; assembly: GCF_004785775.1. Classification (NCBI taxonomy): domain Eukaryota; kingdom Metazoa; phylum Chordata; class Mammalia; order Rodentia; family Muridae; genus Grammomys; species Grammomys surdaster. Next base: position 56,823 of record NW_021604592.1, read on the forward strand.
TTCTGAGTTCAAGGCCAGCCCGGTCTACAGAGTGAGTTCCAGGACACCCAGGGCTACACAGAGAAACCCTGTCTCAAAAAAAAAAAAAAGACTGGAACAACCCCTCATGCCAACGCGACTAATACGCGTATATCCTCTATTCTATTCACCTGGTTGAATCTCAACCAATCTACTTTGTGCCTGAGCAAGGGAGATGAATATGTCTTTTAAGAACCAAACCTTGAATATTGGTATCATTTTATATTTAAGGCTAGTAACTTTTGTAGGCCCATAAATATACCTAGTGCATGCATTTTCCATTTTACTAGGAAAATATTTTCCTATTTTTGATGTAATAAACCCTCTATATACTCCTAGCACATTTTACTCAGCTCATGACTTTCAATAGCTTTTCCACTGAGAAAATAAAAATATCACTAAAATAAAGAAATATATATATATTTTCCTGCACAGACATAAATACAATCTTTAATCTTCCTTATGGTAACACTGACCGTATGTCCATCTTTGTCTGGGAAAGATGCTGCTTCTCTTTTTTTCTTCTTATCTGAGTAAGAGGCAACAACAGCAACAACAAAACCACAAAAATATTTTCTCTCATTTGGATAAAATCCAGAAAGTTTTTTTCACTATTTATTAATTTTCCAGAACTGGAACTATACCTGAGCAGAGAGCATCAACCTAAGGAATGAAAGATATATTGTGTTTCACAGTTTCAGAAGTCTCAAGCCATGTCAGCTGGCTTCTGTTTTTACCTCAGACTGAGGTAGAACAGGGTGTAAGGATTATACAATCAGCCAGGCTCTTAACTCCTAGTCAGAAAAAAACAAAGACAGAGAAGGCAGGGCAAAGTAAAGCATTAAGGAGCCAACAACTGCCAATTAGATCAGCACTGATTTACTGATAGGTTAATCATCATAATTAGTCACACTTACCATATTAGCAGGCAGCAAAATCTTTAACACATTAGCCTTAATGGATCATTTTTACATTATATATATATATATATATATATATATATATATATATATATATATAT
>NW_021604592.1:57871-73262 GCF_004785775.1 Grammomys surdaster
TATATATATATATATATATATATATATATATATATATATATATATATGTCAATATTGTATAAGGCTGAATATAGCTTATTAGGGGTAGTCTCCAGCTGTGCTAGTCCTTATTCCTTTTAAGGTGAGAGCTGTGATTTTGCATAGATACTACTTTCCATCTTGATGACTTCGAGCATCTTAGTCTCTTATGTCTCTAATTAATCGCTCTGTGATCATGGCTTGGTCATAATGACCATGTTGTAGTATGTGTGTGTGTATACACACGTTAGCAAGTTTGTGTGTGTGTGTGTGTGTGTAAGCCTTCTGCTGGGAAGCAGAAGCAAAAGCATATCTGGGATTTCATAGCATGTCTTTTTTTGAAACATATTATTTATTGGATATTTTATTTATTTACATTTCAGATGTCATCTCCTTTTCCTATTTCCCCTCCCTAGAAACAACCCTATCCCATTTCCCCTCCTCCTTTCTGCCTTTATGTCTTTTTATTTATATGCAAGTATTAAGGTCAGTTTTAGGTGGAGGAACTAGCAATGCAATAGATGCAAATAGTCAAGGAACAAGCAAGACAACAAACACAAATAGTCAAAGAACAAGCAAGGCAAAAAACAAAGTTCTGTGAATACTCCAGTGATAATTGTTTCTAAGAGCTCATCAACATGACCCAAATATCTCAGCCCATTTCACTGTCTTAGCCCAAAGTCATTTTTATGTCTGAAGCCTACTTCCTTGTTCTAGCCTAAAATTTATATTCCTGCCTGAAATTACTTCTTCGTTCTAGGCTAGATTTAGATTTCTGCCTAAAATTACTTGTTTGTTTTAGCCTAATATCAGATTCCTGCCTAAAGCCTACTTTCTTGTTCTTGGCCAATGTCATATTTCTTCTAAGCAGCCCCAAAATCTCTCTATCGCTCTGTGATCATGGCTTGCTTATAATGACCATGTTGTAGTATGTGTGTGTGTATACACACGTGAGCAAGTTTTTGTGTGTGTGTGTGTGTAAGCCTTTTTGTGTGTCTCCCCCTTTTTGTTTCATAAACAAGCATGAGCCTGTCTTAGGTCATCCTGACAAGACAGCCTTCCTTACCCATTGTGGAATATGCATTATCAAAAGCTATGCAATAATGAATTATTGTCGGGCTGATAGCTTGCGTGTGGGTGGGTGTGGGTCCTGTTGAGTAGAGTTGTGGTTCCTGCATGTCTGCAAAGGCTCAGTTGGCTGGAACCATGGCTCAGAGTGGCAGAAGCAAGGGGAATTGACTGAGTTTCTTCCACAGGGAACCAGGCAGGAGCTGTGGGGCCCCTCCTGGGCATGGAAAGATCTTAGCCTGATGTCCTGTGGGGTCAGGGCTCCTCAGAGGGATATCTGGGCCATTGTGGCTGACCTGGGCACTGGTGGTCTTGGTCTTTGGGCTCCCTGAAAGGAGACTGTGGGCGTGCAGAGATGAGAGGGAGAAGCCCAGACAGCTCTCAGCAGGTCTGAGACTCTTTGTTTGGGCACTCCCTTGGCTTGGTTGGCAGCTCAATTCGCTTGCTTGAATTGATGGAGTCCTCAGTGGGAGATTAGGTGGCAGCTGTGGCGGTGGTGGCAGCAGCTCATTAGTTAAAGACCTTCTCCATGATTTCCCCATGGGGCTCCAAAGACACGAGGAAGTCCATGGTTTTACAAGCTTTATTGTCATGACGAATGATAGATGAATCTGGTTGCACCCCCTGTAGGTTAGGGCAGACCTAACTTAAATATGGAGGAGGGAGGGTCTGGGAAGGAAAACTTAATTGGCTATGTCCTCTGTCCTTCAGGTGTCTCAATAATATGGAAATCTCTTGAGGCTGTGGCTTGTAGTCACGCCCTCTACCTGTGGAGGGGCTGGTAGGGGTATTACCCTACATGACTCAAAGAATGTGGATCAATGGAGATCTTTGCTGCATGTCAGGAACCTGGAATCTGGGAGCATGGTGAAATATATGCCATCCCTAGCAGGGTCTCTGGCCATTTCTAGCTAGTGCTCTACCAGAAACCAAGCCATCCTTTCACTTTCCCACATCTTTGGTTGGTAAGGCTTTGTGCAGAATCTTACCCGTCCTTGGCTTGCCAGCCTGTAAATTTAATACCTCTGTCTGGGGATTCATTTTCAGCTTCAAGTCATGTATTTTGGCTGCCAACATGTTGATGTTGTTAAAGACAAGCTTTATCATAATGGGCCAGGATAAAAGTATTCCCAGCACAAAAAGGGCTAGCATGACCAAGCTATATATGCCATTGACCAAAATAGAAATACTGACCTCAGGCCATGGGTAATTTTATCAGCAGTATCTACCACATCAACACTCAGCAGAGCAGCATTCTTGAAATTCATTAAGCCCATTCTGTAAAGTTAAAACATCCAGAGAGGTGTTAGAATTATGCCAAATATACTACAAGGTTCTTTAAACTTTTTCCTAATTATAATGACTACCTCTGTAAATTTTAGAATTAACACAAATCCAGTGGTATTTGGCATGACACTAGAAATGGTTCCTTACTCTTAAACTCTGAACCTCCTTCCAATAACTTGAATAGGATAAGAGCATCAATCCATTCTTCCAAATGCCTGTCTAAATCCTCTTGTATATTCAGCACATTAGTAACATTTTTTGCTACATTAATAACAAAAGTAGCTGTCTTAACTTCTGTGTCAAAGAAATTGCAGAAACAGTGATGCTAGCAATCAATGTAATTAAATCTGTTATACCAGCAACAATCAAGCTCACTATCCTTTTGCTTCTGCTTAAAGCCTGTCTCACTTCTTCCAGTACTTGCAAGCTTTTTTCAGAAAACCAAAGTTCTGTGATATTCGGGGCAATAAAACAAAAGCTGGTTGATTGACTTCTGTAGCAGGCATGCCAGATTTCAACACCCTAACACAATCATAAAGTATACAATCAATTCAGTTTACATTAAATACTGTAGAAGAAACAAAAGTAATTTTTAACTTGACAATTAAAAGAGCCTTAAAACATGTACTTACACTTGTTTGAAACCTAGATCCTGTCCCAACTATATCTCTTGATAACATAACATCATAGAGAACTGCAGCTAACTTCCAAATATGTCTCTGAAAATGTCCAGAACCAGTCTTCCAAATTAAGATTGTTATTAACAATGTTGGATTGATTTCTAGTCCAGTACATAAATGAGTCCGAATAACTTTTAAGAAAAATACAAGAGTCATTACAACTTCTCTTTTTGTTATCTGTTCTACAATATCTAAGAACTTGAGGAAAGGCTTTTTAACGCATTGGGGTATAGGTAAGCAAAGGTGGGTCGGGAACAAAGGTGGGTCAGGAACATATGTCCAATACAGCTTCCCAATCACCATTGTCAGAACACTCAGCAAGCTCACAGGTCTGCATCATTCTTTGTCCCAGCATCAGCACGTTTCATCCATTGCTCTGGCAGCTACCATGCTCCTTCAGAATCCTGCAGAAAAACACAAACATGCCCTCTTTCCCATATTAAATACCTAATCGGGATCATACCATATGCCAGAAAATGGATCCTTCCCTTTCAACTATGCATAAGTATGCCTAGTTGTAGAGTGCCATAGCATGTCTTTAGGTCACTTTGTGTGAATTACAAACCAGTAAGAGACCCGAGTTCACAATAGATAGATGACAAATAGATAGATAGATAGATAGATAGATAGATAGATAGATAGATAGATGAATAGGCGGATAGATAGGAAGATGCCTAAGAAACAGCACCAAAGGTCTTTCTCCAATATCTATACTCATGCCCATACAAATGCATGCATTCCATGTGAAACTACATACAAATAAACATTTAGACACATCTGCTAGATCTCTGAATTGGAATGGTTGGATCATGTACATGATCATGAAATATTAGTTTTATCAAGAACTACCATATTGTTCCATATAGTTGCTTCATTTTCCATTTTCAAGGTTGTTGTACAAGAATTTCAAACTCTGTCCCAATGGTACTTACTTCTACTTTTTAAACAGTAGAAGTAGAAAGTGCTACATCATTTTATTTCTTTTCTAATTAATAATTTATAATATTCTTTATTATTAGACCTTTTAATATAGTCTAGTTGAAATAACCAGGCTGAAGAAAACTTACTTGATATAAAATAATGGCAGCCATGGTGGGAGCCAAAGAGAGTACTCCATGGAAGTCTCCTTGAAGTCACTGAAAATCAACTACTCAGTCAGATCTACCAAGACAGAGGACATGGCCGAAGTTCATGGCATATAGGTTATCACACCCCAGAGAAAGCAGGGAACATTCCTACCAATAGACTGCACTTCTACAGCAAGAAAATATGAAAGGTGATAAAGACCACCAGAAGCCTCTCAGTTCACAATTTGTTACAAAATAACAGAAAATTTAATTACATAAATAAATTAGCTAAATTAAACCTAAAATAAAATGAAGATGTTTCCACGTGTAATCTTAATGTGAATTTTAATTTGTTTAGTTCTCCTTTTGTGTTTCCCTCTCATGTTCTTGACTATTCCCATTTCATTAAGTGTCCCTTCTTTCTATATTGTTCTGTTTTCTTCCACTCCCCTTAGATTGGAGCTTTACTTTCCCAGTGTCATTGGTCCCTTTCTATGTTTCTAGTATTGAGGCATATTTACTCCCTTTGGAATTTGAATATTTAAATGGTAAAGGTTAGGATCCACATATGAAGGGAAGCATATGGTGTCTGTCTTTCTGAACTTTGGTTATCTAGCTTAGTACAATTTCTTTCCTCTTTTTCTACTTTCTTGGCTTTAGAGCCTAGGTATAGAATCAGTTGCATTTCTGCTCCTCCTCTCCTGCCAGCCAACCCTGCACTATCGTGTTTCCTGATTATAAAGCTACATCTTCATAACCAGTAAGCCTCTAAAGCTTAGGTATATTGTTATCTTTAGATGCATTCCTGAGGCATTCTTTAAAAGCAACAAATTTAGTAAACTGAATATATTTCTTAGAACACGTCATAGTGTAAGATAAGCAGTGTCTTTTATCAAGAAATATATAAAGCCAAACATAGATTTAAAATATCATACTGACAAGTATGTAGCTCAGTATCTTCTGAACACAATTATAGCAAAAATAATGAAGAAAGTCATTAAATTTTCTTGGAGCAGATAAACTCTAAATAAAACATTCATAAGTTGCAAATTCAAGTAAAATATTTTAGAGGAAATAAACACTAAATAAAACAGAATTCAGTGGTGTATTTTGCAATAATCTTTTATTCCAAAGTACATATTTTAATAGAAATGTTAAAAAATGGTATTTTAATTTTATTTGTGTCATGTTCTCTCTGAAAGACAATTAAAATGATGATACTTCCATGCCTGATCCATTATTAACTTAAACACTATCTAAGGGACATCATCTAGAGTATGAAAGTATCTCTTATTTATTGTTTCAGAGTTGTGAATAGAAACCGTTACCACAGCAACTCTTTTTTTTTAAATTTTTTTATTGTATCCTTTATTTACATTTCAGACAGCAACTCTTATAAAGAAAAGCATTTTATTGGGACTGACTTATAGTTCAGAGGTTTAGTCTATTACATTTATGGGGAGAAGCATGATGCCATTTAGACAAATATTGTAGTGGAGAAGTAACTTTGTTTGGCCATCTGGATCCTCTGGCAGCAGGAAGAGAAAAAAAAAATCTCTCAACCTGGCATTTGAAAACTGCAGCACCCATCCCCCGGTGATATACTTTCTCCATCATGGCCATAGTGCTGTTTTTATTCAAACTACTACATTCCACTCCCTAACTCTAATAAGCTTATAGTCATATCATAATGCAAAAATATATTTTGTCCAACTTCAAAAGTCCCGATGATCATTTAAATATGCTTGGCCCAGGGAGTGGCGCTATTAGGGGGTGTGGCCTTGTTGGAGGATGTATGGTCTTTTTTGGAGGAAATGTGTCACTCTAGGGGTGGGCAATGAGACCCTCTTCCTAATCACATCAAAGCCAGTCTTCTCCTATTGGCCTTCAGATGAGAATGTAAAATTTTAGCTTCTCCTGCACCATGCTTGCCTGGATATCGCCTGACTCTGATCTTGATGGCAATGGTCTGAACCTCTACCTGTAAGCCAGAATCAATTAAATATTGTCCTTATACGAGTTGCTTTGGCCATGGTGTCTGTTCATACCAGTAAAACACTAAGACAGAAATGGGTAGAAAGGATAGGGGTATTACTGTGACAGATCTGATCATGTTTCTGTTTGGAAGAATGTGGATTTGAGGACTTTGGATTTGGAAGGCAGTGGAATGCTTTAAGTGGAGGTTAATGAGAAATCCTATCAGAAGTATGGAAGCCTTTGTTGCTGAGAGTGACTTGAACTGTGCAGACCTGACTCAAGAAGTTTCAGTTGAGAAGAATTTCATTATGTGGTCTAGAGACAGTTATTGTGATAATTTGATACAGAAAGTGGCTGCCTTTTGCCCTTGTCTGAGGAGTCTACTGAAGGCTAAAGTAAAGACATTTCTATTAATTGCATTGAAAAAGGAAGTCTCAAAGAAGCCCAGCAGAGACTTTGCATTCTGGTTTACTCTCACGAAGAACATTCTGATCAAGCAGAGCAAGCTTAGAAAAAAAAATACAAAATTTATGGTTCACGAATAATAAAAGTGCACCTGGAAGTGAAATGCAGCTATAGCCTGTGTTCAAGAAGATAAAGAAATTAAGGGAGTGGTTATCTCAAGGCAAGATCCCACACAGCTAAGATTATTGCTTGTGTTAGCAGTTGAACAAGGAATAGTTTGGACTCTTAATCTGGAATGAATTAAAATTCATAAATGGTGGGTACACTTGTAACCCAGATCTTGAGAATGAAAGACACAAAATCTAGATCATAAAAAACAGTGGCCATAAAAAACTTAGGCCCAGGCACGATAATACATACCGTTAATGGCAGCAGGCAAGTACAAGCAGATCTTTGAGTTCAAGGCCAGCTTGGGACAGAGTAAGTTCTAGTTGAAGAAAAGATTAATTTCAGGCATGGTGGTACATGTGTTTAATCCCAGAATTCAGAAGACAGAGCAATGCAAATCTCTGAGTTCAAGATCAATCTACAGAGCAAGTTCCAGGACATCCAAGCTTAGGCAGTGAGGGAATTAGAAAACAGAAAGCTGGTAACTGGATATGGGGGGCCATATTTCAGCCCCAGCAAGCAGTAGAACTTGTCAGCTTCAGTATTTTGGCTCTGGTTTTATAGTTAAGAATAGAAGGGAATACTGAGGTAACTGATACTGGTTAGTTGAAGCTAAGAAATTAATTAAGAAGAGACCAGCATCACTGAGGTGAAATCTTCTGGGAAGTGCTTTCTGAGAGCACAAAAAAGCTGTGTTCTAGAGATTACCAAGGTTGTATCTCATGCTACAGCTCAACTTGGTAATTCATAAGAATCACCCTTCTGGTAATAGTTTTGAATGTATGAAGGGGTCATGGAGAGCAGCTGAGGTTTGTCACTGTGAAAGAGACAATGGAAGGTCATTGGTCAAGGTGCACCCTCAGTTGCAGTTTATGGCCTAGGACTGAAGGAGTCAAGCAAAGATGTTGAAGTTTATTATGAAGAGAGCCTTTAGGAGGCTAATGGTGAAGATATTATGAAGAGAGCTTTTGAGAGGCTAATGGTAAAGTCTCATTGGAGCAGAAGAACCCAGAGTATTTTAAATGCCAGTACCAAGAAATGACCACCAATAACAGCAGCAGCAGTGGAGTAGTCAACTAGACTCATAGGATACATGTCAAGGGAAGCTGGTAACACAGTTTGTTGCAGTCAAAAAAGATGTAAAAGGAGTTGAAGATCTGAAGACTGTAGTGACATTAGACATAGAGAGGCAGAGTTTGTAGTTTGCTCCGTTGGTTTCTTACCTTTCTTTGGGAATTACAGTTAAGTAATTGGATGAATCTCAGAAAGGACGTTGAACTTTGGCCTTTTAACATTGCTGAGATTGTTATAATCTATTAGTGATTTGGAAGTTGGACTAAATGTAGTTTTTATTATGCTATACCCTCCATAGACTCATGTGTTTGAAGGAAACTGTGGGGGTCAGGTAGCTGAATGTGGTGGTTTGAATATGATTGGCCTTGGGAGTGGCAATATTAGGAATTGTGGCCCTGTTGGAGTAGGTGTGACATTTTTAGAGGAAATATGTTACTGTAGGAGTAGGCAATGAGACCTTCCCTCTTAATCATGTCAGAACTAGTTTTCTCCTAGTGGGCTGCAGATGAAGATGTAGAACTTCTAGTTCTTCCTATACTATGCCTGCCTTGATGATACTGGACTAAACCTCTGAACTTGTAAATCAGCCCCAGTTAAATACCTTTATAAGAGTTGCCTTGGTCATGGTGTTTGTTCACATCAGTAAAACCCTAACTAAATCAATCCTCATAATCTAAAACAATCTCAATGCTGTTTGAAAGGCCAAAGTCTCTTATGAGACTTAATGACAATTTCTTTACCTTAAACTCTTAAAAATCAAAATGGAAAACAGATCATATACTTCCAATATATAATGGCACAGGATATAGATTATTATTCCAGGGAGGGGGCAAAGAACACAAAGAGTAAACACTCGACAAACACAGAACCAAAATCCAGAACCAAATTCTGCATCTCCACGTCTGAAGTTAATGAGCTCTTCCAAACTTCAGCTCCTTTTAGTTTTGCTGACTGCAACACACTTCTTCCTCTTTGACTGGTTCCACTCTATGTTAGCAGCAATCCTCAGCATATTTCTCAGGACTCTCATCTCCAATGTCCTGGAGTCTTCAATGAAATCCATGCCCCATCTTTATAGCTTTATATAACTGTCTCTCTGGGCCTTCACATAGGAATACTCCTAACACATGCTTGGCCTCAGCACCTTTTCTTAGTCATGGAGGAAGATTCCACAACCCCTTTCTTTTGTCCTTGACACTAAAGGCAGAACCATGTGGCCAAAGCTGCCAAGTTCTGCTACTTGCTGGTGAGAGAAAATGCTCCCTTGTTTAACTGTATTTTTATCAGCTTCCTGTCTTCCTTCCTTTCTTTCTTTCTTTCTTTCTTTCTTTTTTTCTTTCTTTCTTTCTTTCTTTCTTTCTTTCTTTCTTCCTTTCTTTCTCTTCCTTCCTTTCTTTTTTCTTCTCTCTCTGTCTCTCTCTGTGTGTCTCTCTGTCTCTCACTCTCTGTCTCTGTCTCTGTCTCTGTCTCTCTGTCTCTCTCTCATCTTTCTTTCATTCCCTCTTTCATTTCCTTTCTTTCACTGTACAAGCTTGCCTATCTTGAACTCCCTCTGTAAACCAGGCTGGCCTTGAACTTAAAGACCAACTTGCCTTTGTCTTTTTGGTACTGGGATTAAAGTTATGTGCTATCACTCCTGGACCTAAGCTGCCCTTTGTTTACCACAAGTTAGAAGTTTACCTGGGTGGGGTCTTTCCAGAAGTCACAATTCCCATTCCTAGTGCTACTTTTTCCCTCCAACTATATACTGTGTATCATTTTTCTTGCTTAGCTTTTTCCTTTTCAATATAGTTCTGCTTAATAATGGCCACCAATAACAAAGCAACACAGTCAATGCAATAGTGTTTTGAAATGCCCTCTGCCACAGCTGCTAATACACAATTCTTCACCTGTACCTCAGTTCAGATTGTTTAGACAAATGTATAAAGCAGCCAGGTTCTACATGGAAAATATTACATGAACAGTGTCTAGGCCACATTATTCTCCTCTGAAACCTTTTGATCCAGACCTCCACAGTTCAAGTCTTCCTCAGTACATTGTCTTCCATGTTACTACTTCCTTAACCAAAATTCTGAAGTCCACATTCCTCTAAACAAAAACATGGTCTGGTCTATCACAGCAATACTCCACTCCTGGTATCAACTTCTTTCTTGAGGTTTCAATTGGTGTTAATAGAAGCCATGATGATTGCAACTCTTCTAAAGGAAAACATTAGGTACTGATAGTTCAAAAGTTCAGCCCATTATCACTATGATGTGAAGCGTGGTCGCACATATGCAGACATGGTGTGGTAGAAGTAGCTTAGATTTCTACATCTGGATCCTTAGACAGCAGGAAGAGAGAAAGAGACATTAGGCCTGGCTTGAACATATGAAACCTCAAAGCTTCCCTGTTCCCCAGTGATATATTACTTCCCCCAACAAGACCACACCTAGTCCAACAAGATGACACCATGTAATAGTATGACTCTCTATGGGCCTATGGAGGTCATTTTTATTCAAACCACCACAATGTTCTATAAAACATTTAATTTACTACAACTCGTTTTTTCTTCAGAATATTATCTTGGCAGTGCTTCAGATTGTTCCTCAAAGCTTATGCATTTGTAAAAAATAAGAAATGTATCTTTAGAATTATTTACTTTTTTGTGTGCTTGCTTATTTTTGTACTGGGATTCATTCCATGGTCTAGGAGTCACTGTAACCAGTGAGTTACAACTCCAATTTAAAAAGTGAATGCATTTTGAAGCAAGGTATAGCGAATTTGTCCATGATATCCTAGAATTTCTCATTGGCCTCATGTGATTCTATGAACAGTGTAGTTCAGATGTGCCTGTAGTGACTAATTACTGTTTTATAAAGACTTTCTTCCACTCTATTCTTCCATTATAACTGCAACAATTCTCTTCAATCTGGGCTTATGTTTTACACACCAGATTTCTGTGTTTTTATGTGATATGTCCCAATGTTAAAAATAATAGCAGGATGTCATCTCTCAGGTTACTTTGGGAGAGTAGCAAATTCATGCATGAGATAGGAAAGGAGCCTCGGCCCTTCCCTTAAACAGAGCTTTACTTGCTATGATCTCCTAATGATATCATTGAACAAGTAGAAGTGAGAGTATTTAGCAGAAGCTCTGACTGTCAAATATGACACTTTCAAATATGTTGTGGTGACAAAAATTAATGGTTGTAATCACTATATTTTTAAAACAAAATACATAATTTAAATACATATAATCTCAGGTATCAAACAAGTTTCACTGAATATATCCCTTAAATATGTAATCTCATCAGAACTCAATCAATTAGAATGTCAAGTATGATCAGATTGTAAAAAAATTTGATATGAAGACTGTTGAACTTGGCATTCTGTCATTAAGAAAAAGAACTCTGCCAAAGCCAAATGGAAGGAGTAAATTAATATAATATAAAAGATAAACACATAGGAGGGCAAAGTAGAGCACATTTGAAATTCCAGTACTTGAGAAACTGGAACATTGTGGGACTGCATAAGGGTATCCTGGGTCATGGTTGAGCAGGTACTTAGAACCCCGAGATTCTCTGTGGAATTCCTCATGAGAACCGGCAGGAGTTCGGTCCCTCCCATCACCTAAGATCCTGAAAAACAGTCACAGATCTCCATAGAGTCACCCAGGCGATAGGCCTCAGGCCTTAGAGATTTACATACTAATGAAGGCCAGAGGGCAGAGCAAATTAAACATTCCTCCCCCAGATCCTCCCCCTTTCTCCCTCCCTATATAACTCGGGACGGCCCTGAGTTTTTGGGGGGGTACGCCTAGATCCATCTATTATCCGTCATGTCAATAAACCTTTTTGGAACCAAGGACTTCCTCATGTTACTGGGGCCTGCCACCGCCAAGGCCCTCAGGCCGCTGGAACCGTAGGATCTCCCTCCCTGATGTGGGGACCCGCCACGGCGGCGGGCTTGCGCCGCTGTGGCGGCCTTTTTTAAATTTTCACCACATTGATGTGGTGCGGTGCTCGCGCCTAGGGATCGCTGCAGGATACCGGGGTCAGCGGCGGCGGCTGGCGTCAGCTCCAGGCCGGGCCAGCAGGGGTGGGCAAGCGGCCTCCGGGGTCGGGGGCGTGGAAGGAACCAGCGGAGCCGGCCCAGGGCCTTCAGCAACCGACGGGGCAGGGCTCGCTCCACAGCGGCCTCTGGTCGCCCGAAAACCGGAGCGGGACCTCCGTCCCAGCCCCCGAAAGCGAGAAAGTGTTATCAGCTCTTTTAGTTCAGCTTGCTCTTCCACTAAGGGGAGAGGAGAGCGTTGTCCTTTGAAGTGCGCGACTGGTGACTGGCGAGGAAACGCGAAAACACTCCGACAGCAGGAGACCTTGCACCACACAGCAGTAGTAGTTTAATGTGAGCTCTGGAATTATATATATACAGTTTCGGGGAAAGAACAGGTAGCCCCTATTGGTTTGGCTTGGGTGTTTGAGGATGCCTTATTTGCATGGAGGTGCTATCCTACGTGATAAGAGTCACGGGTCTCTTTGTGGGAAGTGGAAGCTAAGAGGGCCATCAGCGTGGGAATTCTGAAGCAACCTCCCGTCCTGTGACCCTTTCCAGGCCGAGGTTTCCGGGGCTTCGAAGATTTCTACCAAGCTTTCTGGCTTTCTCATAGCCCACTGCCCCACAGAACATGAGGATGCTCATGAGTTCAATGTTAGCCTGGGCTTGTAAATGAGCCATAGCTACCTCACAACTCTCTGTTTTAAAACAGGAAATTAAAGAGAACAAGATGACTCAATGTAAAATGAACATGCAAAAGACATGTAAACCACAACATATTAATAATAAACAGCAAGACTTTATATTTCTGACTACAGAAAATAACACAATTCTAAATTTTCACTAAAGTCGAGTGCAATATTCTTTAGTAATTGTGATTACATAAATGAAGTCCAACTAACATTATTCTCAGGACATTTGCATGCTAAGACATATGGATCTTGACAGATAAGCAAATATATACAATGGAGAAATTTTTATTCTCCACCATTTCTGTCTGTTCATACTAGCTCTGAAGTTGGCCAAGAAACATTACGAGGTATTTTCAGAGCATACCTGAAAAACCTTTGCAAACTCCTTGACTAAGATGAATGAGTATTTCCAAGCAAAGATTCTTTAAAATATTTACATCTTAAATGGGGTTATGGGAACTAAGTTTTAATATGTTCTTTTATGTAGTTTTGCACAAAATTTTATGCAAATTAATCTAATGAAAATTTTATTTGATGATCTGCCAGAACAACCTTTTTTAGTTTTAAATTTCAGGTCAAAGTTTTCTACTCATGCCCTCTTACAAATTGCAGAACACAAGTCCATCAATCATTTAACTCATTTACAACATTTATCAGATGACTATAAATTTTTCAATGCTAAGCAAGACATTAGAACATAGGTCCAAAAATCTAGTGAATGAATGTCAAAAACCCTCTAGATAAATAAATATACCTAAAAAGTACTTTTAATAAATGAAAGTCAAATGTAAACTGGGCAATGTTAAAATAGAATAAGACAGGATTTAATTTACCCAGTATGACTATGGAACACCTCTCATAGAAAAGAATGTATTTAAACATTGTAATATTAATGAACACTTTTGTAAATGATATAAGGGAGGGACAGCCAAGAGCAGGTTCTCTTGGTCGACAATGTGAGATGGTTGCATTTAATGGTCAACTTACACAATGAATGTCTCATTGTGGTATTGATTAGATCGTATTGGCTTTGGACATGTCTGTGTGTGACTGTTTTGTTTATATTAATTAGTGTGAAAATACCTAGCTAATTCTGGGAGGAACCATTTCTTAGGTTTGGTCTAGGTCACCTGTCATGTGTATATTCACATCACTGTCCTCTTGAGTATGAACATAATGTGACTAGCTGTTTAAATTTCCTGATACCTGGCCTTCCTTTTGTGAAGGATGTAATGAGGAACTGTGAACTAAAATTATCCGTTCTTTGAAGTTGCTTATATCTGGAGAATAGTATCATAGCAACAGAAATAAAATTAAGCCCGATAAGAACCATACCACATTTGAGGTGGGGAAAAGAAAATTGCTAAGGTTCAGGGTTGGGTAGCAGAACATGAAATTAGGTTAAAGAGAAAACTCAAGTTTTCTAAAATCTAACATGCCTTCATCAGAAATATGAATAGTAGCTCCAGAATGCTGGTTTGGCTGCTTTTAAAGTAAGAATTAAAAAAACTTACTCTAGTTCGTTAACTTTTGTTGCTTACAGGATGGGATGAGCATGGGAGGTTTGAAACAGCAAGTGCTAGTTAGGACATTGTTGTAAGAATTAAGGTTAGAAACAATGGTGCTGAATAGGGACAGAGGAGTACAGTGGAGATGGAGACATGAAAGCTAGCTAAGATGCACTGTAGAAGTGATGATTATTATAATACGGAGACAAGAAGGGGTGAAGAATGCATGGCTTCCAGCTCATAGTTAAAATCATTTGATTAGTGAGAGTGATTAAATGGGAGTGGGAAATATTTGTTGATCATGGTAATATGGAAAGTGAGCATGGTAGAATAATGCAAGACAATGTTTCTGGGAATCTTTACATGTGAAGTGGATGCATGTCTGTGCTTCCCTTCTCTCTTAGCTACATGCTTAGTTCAGGAAGAATTTTATTTAGCAAATAGTTTTCTCCAGAGAAGGGGCCACATTCCCATTGTTATATGTATTTGGCAATCATTTGGGCACACAGAAAGTTTACTTGATCTCTGGATAAATGAAGTTTCTTGGAAGAGGAAGAGGGCTCTTCTAGTGCTCATGTACTGGCAGTCATCTGGATTTCTTTTGCAATGGATCAGATGCACTGAATCAAGTCCTTGCTAACTCCTCAAAGAAAAGAGGAAAAGAATCTCAAAAGCTATCTGTATTTTGAGGTCCTCTGGAGCAAAAAAACATAAAACAAAACATCAGATGTTTGCCCTATCCATAGGATATGCAACAGGGAGAGCAAGCGTGAAATTGAAATTGGTAATAGAACATCAGGATAGACAATCTGATGGATACTGCATGCAAAAATCTCAGCATTTACAGTCACATATAAGAAGGAGGAGAGCACAAAAGAGCCAGTGAAATATTAGTATTTAGAAGCATTTCAAAGAAAATAAAATGGAGGGAAATATATTAAATGAATATGAATAAAACTGTTAACTATGGCTTCACTTAATCTGAAAATGATGGCTTTAAGAGAGACACTTCAAAATAAACGTGTAGTGGAGTGTGTAAATGATCATTTTTGTAACTATGAACACAGAAATTATTGATTCTTCCACAAAAATAGTAGCTTAACTCAGAAAGGTATAGCAAGTTACTAAGAATCAGATGATATTATTATGAGGCTATTATATATTATTATTGACTGGCTATTTCCTTTAAATTCACTCCATCCCTATGTCTTATCATCATTTGATCTGCCTTTTCTAGATTTAATAGAATTTAGAATCATGTTTTTGATATGCTATTCATTTCAAAATCCCTCAGACAATTGCTTGATATTTTCTAAATTACATGAGATCTCTCTCTCTCTCTCTCTCTCTCTCTCTCTCTCTCTCTCTCTCCCTCTCCCTCTCCCTCTCCCTCTCCCTCTCCCTCTCCCTCTC